>NC_052147.1:127010884-127340325 GCF_902713615.1 Scyliorhinus canicula
CGTATCAATTCACCTCTGTTGATCTCATAGTTGCAATTCTCCTCCGCAAGTCCCTAATTGAGACCATGGATTCACCTAATTTTTGTCTTTTCTTATTAAATCTCATTCAATCAATAATCTAATTTCTTTGAACAATGAAGTATGAATCAAATGCCTGGAGCACTTCTTCGTATGAGCTTGAAACTTTATCAATGCTCTGTCTCACAATAACATCAGCTGCTATGGCCCTACTGTGCAGAATGAAGTACACATTGATCCTTCGGTTCCTTCTTATGCAAACCTGAAGCTTTCCTGTATGAAGAATCTTTTCCTCCAAAACTCACTATGTTGAGCCTGTTACGAGCCTTCAGTGCATCAGAATGGTTCTGGGAGTAGCAATGTAGACTCCATGTCTATCCTAAGCTCTAGATATGCTGTTGCTTCAGGAGGCTGGCTTGTAGATTGCATTCTGTACTCACTGCTGTCTGGATCCCAGGTCTGTGTGTCTGCTTGCATCTACAGCACCACAGTGCCCCATTCTCAGGTGAATCATCAATTTTTTTGTCTTCTTATCCTTTTTCCAACAGTTGCAGTCTTCTCTTGGAGTTTTTCTGGGTCACTACGTTCTGTACACTGCCTCCATGTTTTTCCTTGGGTTTGGGATGTATGTGGCGATGTCTTTAGAGTTTGTCTGTTGCCCTAAGAATGCTGTTACCCATAGACTATTATCCAGGGAAAACACTTTTTTATTTACAGATCGATATACATCTCCGTACAGATTGTACTTCTGCTTCCCACCAGAGCTGTCTCTTCAATACGTGACATTGCATCACAGTTACATCACGAGTTACATCAGTATCAAGTGTTCCTGATGTTAACCCTTTAATGCTCAGCAAGTGAAAGACAAAAAGGCTTTGATAGCATGTCCTTTCTTAAGATCACTAGATATCTCAGCAAAGAATTCTTTGAGTCCAGCGGCAATCACCTTTACTTCAATGCTAACTGCTAAATCCAAGCACAGACCATCATGCTTGATGTGGTTTTTAAGAGAATCATGAGCAATTATCCAGAATTGCCTCAATGTTACCCCCCCCCCCCCCCTCACTCCTTGTAGTGAAGCACACAGGCGGTACTGCGTGACCACGAAGACACATCTGAGTTCAAAAGCTTGCAATGAACGAACCTTGGCACAAAGTCACAATGCTCCACCCTGCACTGGAGCTCTGACTGTCACAGGGTTTATTGTATATTTGCCCACCAGTACCAAACGTCAGTGCCATCCTTGATATGTGATGATGATGAAATTTACTGATTGATATTAGTCTAATTTATGAAGGAATTTACAATTGATTGCGGTGTCATTTTGCATGCAGGTGATAATGACAGACCCCAATGAATTTAGCAGTGGGACTAATATATGTGAAGACTGCTGTTCCACAGTCAAAGGCAGCTTCATCGACAAACCAGGGGACACAGTTTAAGAATAAGAGATATACTGTTTAAGACAGAATCAGGAGAATTACTTTCTCGCAGAGGATTGTTAGTGTAATGTCTGCATGGGACTTACGGGGTGGGAATGATTACCTTCCCATGGTTTTGCGGAGGATGAGCTCCCCCACTGAGGGATGGGAGAACTCGATTTCACATTGTATCAAAGGTTGGCCAGTAAGATACCAACCGAGAAGAGACCCAGTAGGGATTTACTGGGAGCTGTACATGACATAATTGTAAATAAGAAAGGTTTGTTATTCCTACTCGGTGTGGAATCCCCATGTCCTTATTAAAGTTAGCCTGTGGAATTCTCTCTCTCAGGGAGCAGTAGAGGCTGGGTCATTGCATTTATTCTAGGCAGAGTTGAGAAATGAAATCTTCTTTCAAATTAAGACATTTCATTTCTAAAAAGAGGAAACGTGTTAAGACTTGGGGAAAATTAAGGTTAAAAATGAAATTGTGATAAAAGAAAAGAAAAAGGGAGATGTCTGAAGAGATTTTGAGATGTGAATTAGTACATCAGTGAAAAAAGCAAGTGTTTACCGAGGTGACTGGAGGCAATCAGTAGGGGTAGAGAAAAAGTAACTTCAAAGTGGAGAGATAAGGAAATTGACACGTATATGCCAAAAGCCAACTCCACAGGGTGGATAACATCAAAGGGAAAGAATGGTATATCCATAGCACAAAGACTGGAGGGGGGAATGAGACAAACACAGACACGATTACCATCAGCCACATCCAGTTGCAGAAATTTATCGCTGAACAGGCACCGGTCATGAAAACTCGAAACCGAGCAGATTTTAACTTTGCTGAAACTGGAGACAGTCTTCCCAAAGGGGACCCCTAACCTGTGCATGGTAACTATTTGCTGGATTTAGCTTGTCGAGTTACGTAATATATTATGTATGTTGCTTGGGAACAAAGGGGCGTCTCAGAGTTCAGGGATAATAGGTAGTAAGAAATAATTTCATGGAGTACAGTGCGTGTATAACCATCAGTGTAATTAATTGTTGTAATATAGTCCTTGTCGTGTGCTTTTTTTTAAGTTAATAAATATTCTTTATTAATTGTTTACATAATGACAGGACTATTCCTCCCTGGTTCACAATCTTTTCTCACAGTATACCAAATTGAAAATATACACCACTAAGATTCAGTGTTTCAGGTTACCCTTCTAGATTTTGGGATACACTCGCATTTAACATCAGCGAGGTTCTTAACAACCCAACTATTCTAATCCCATTTTCCAGCACTTAGTCCAAAACCTTGTATGCAATGGTGTTTCAAGTGTTCACCTAAATGCTTCTTACATGTTGTGAGGGCTCCCGCCTCCACCACCCTTTCAGGCAATTAATTCCAGATTCCCACCACCCTCTGGGTGAAAAGGTTTTTCCTCGAATTCCCTCTCATCTCCTGCTCATTAGCTTAAATCTGTGCCCCATGTTAATTGACCTGTTAATTAACCCCTCAACTATCTATCTTCCTATCTACCTTATCTATCTTCCTGATAATTTTGTACACCTTGATCAGGTCCTCCCTCAGCCTACTCTGCTCTAAGGAAAACAACCCCAGCACAACCAGCCTCTCTTCAGAGCTGAAACGCTGCAGCCCAGGCAACAATCTGGTGAATCTCCTCTGCACCCTTTCTCGCGCAATCACATCCTTCCTCTAGTGTGACAACCAGAACTACACACAGGAGTCCAGCTGCAGCCTAACCAACAGTTTATACAACTCCACCAGAGCCTTCTTGCCCTTATATTCTGTGTCGCCGCATCTAATAAAGGAAAATCCCAGACGTTTTCTTACCCATCTCATCTACACATGTCGTGTTTCCTATGGATTTTCCGGAAGTTATTTGGATTATTTCAAATATCGGTAAAAATAAAATTGGGGAAAATTCTTACTCTGTTGAAAATTATGTGCATGTTATCAGTATTTATTCTCGGTGTACTCTCCGTATGTATACCCAAGGGCAGCTTAAGAATTCAAATGCAGGGCAGAGGGGCTGTTTAGCTCACAGGGCTAAATCGCTGTCTTTGAAAGCAGACCAAGGCAGGCCAGCAGCACGGTTCGATTCCCGTAACAGCCTCCCCGAACAGGCGCCGGAATGTGGCGACTAGGGGCTTTTCACAGTAACTTCATTTGAAGCCTACTCGTGACAATAAGCATTTTTCATTTCATTTCAGAGAGAGGGTTTTTTGGGGAACCCAAAGCTGTTTGCAGTTCAAACCCAGATTTGAAAAATGGGTGGAATTCTCCGTGCCGAAATCGCACTCCGCCCTGGGCGGAGAATGGGTGTTGACGCCGAAAAATGATCTTCGCTCCCCCCGATTCTCCGGGGACCGCGTGCGTGCAGTCTATGCCCCCCCCCCCCCCCACCGATTCACCGCAGAAAACTGGTCGAGTTCCCGACGGCGTGGCTCTAACCACGTTTTGCCTGTCGGGAACAGTCGGGGTAGCTGCGGACTCAGTCTGCGGCCGCCCTGTTGGAGGGGCGGAGGGATCCTTCACCAAGAGGGGGGGGCCTCAGGGAGGGCCAGGCTACCGATCAGGGGCCACCGTTCCGTGGGTGCGCAGAATCTCGGGGGGCCCATATTTTGGGTCGCTCCGAGGTGCGAGTCCGCCATGTCGCGTGGGGCGGCTGCCTTCCGACCGGAAGTGCAGGGCCTCGTATCAGCAGGTCCGGGGCCCTGCTAGCCCCCTTCAAGTAGGAGAATAACTCTGGACTTTTCATGGAGAAAGTCCAGAGTGAAACGTCCACGTTTTAATAAGAATAATTTATTATTCAGGCAGGACGGTAGCACTTTGGCTTCGCAGCACCAGGGTCCCAGGTTCGATTCCCTGCTGGGTCACTGTCTGTGCGGAGTCTGCACATTCTCCCCATGTCTGTGTGGGTTTCCTCCGGGTGCTCCGGTTTCCTCCCACAGTCCAAAGACGTGCATGTTAGGTGGATTGGCCATGATAAATTGCCCTTAGTGACCAAAAAGGGTTAGGAGGGGTTATTGGGTTATGGGGATAGGATGGAAGTGAGGGCTTAAGTGGGTCGGTGCAGACTCGATGGGCTGAATGGCCTCCTTCTGCACTGTATGTTCTATGTATTATTATTATTAAAATGTAATTTACTAAACAAAATATGTCTCATTTTTATTTTCACAAATGGGTGTGAAAAAAAATTCCAGGACCTAAAAATGATTGCTTTGCAACACTATTTGTTTAATATCTCCGCCATTTCCCCTTCACTATTCTAATTTCTCCTGTCTTTACTTGTTATAGTCAGGACAAAGACAGACAAACTGCACTGATCTCCTTTCTCCTGCCCATAAGAAAAAGGTGTTTTATAAACAGACCGTGGCAGGTTTTCCCTCTCCCTTGGTTCTTGTGATCGAATTTACTAATGATCCACAGCAAACTCTAGTTAGGATTAACTCTGGGGGTAGTTAATTTCTGCATTCAAAACCTTCAGGAGGAGTGTTCATAACACCCCACTCCAAATGCACACACAGTGTGTTGACGCTGGAGTGGGGTCATAGCCCCATTATTGGAGAATCCTGCCCAATGTGTTTGTTAATTAAAAGGCAAGTCAAAAAGTGAAAATAGATGAGCGCCAGAAAAATAACAAATGGCCTAGGAGAAGCAATACTTTTTCATTAAAAACGGAATAATGCGGAGCCTTATTAATGGTTTGGCATGCAATTTTCCAATATTCTATATAATGATTTTTAGCTTAACCTACACAAACAAAAAATAATAACATTTGAAATACAGATGAGATGTTACTCCAGTGCTGACTGATATCTTGAAAGGTTTTCACACAACTGTTGTTACAGCTCAATACAGTGCTAACTAATTTCAATTGTGCTCTCACAAGGTTTCATTGTAATACAGGGCTGCAGGAAAAGTGATTGCCAACTCCTCCTCCTCCGGGTGGCATACTTCATCATTTAACGGTCACCGGCTAGGGTTTTACTGTGTATGAGGAGAGTGCAGTTGATGCAATCTACATGAACTTAAGTGTGGCTTTTAACAAAGGAGACTAATCATGAAGGTAGGAGACAATGGGATCCAGAGCAATTTGGCAAATTGGAGGAGGCGGAGGGTAAAAGACGAAGGTTGTTTTTGTGACTGGAAGCCTGTATCCAGTGGTGTACTGCAGCGATCGGTGCTCCGTCCCTTCCTGTTGGTCAGTACATTCATGATCCAGACATGAAACTAGAGCTATGATCAATACGTTTGCAGATGACACAAAAATTGGAGGTGTGGTAAATAGCAAGGAGGAAAGCCTTAGATCATAGAATTTACAGTGCAGAAGGAGGCCATTCGGCCCATCGAGTCTGCACCAGCTCTTGGAAAGAGCACCCGACCTAAGGTCCACACCTCCACCCTATCCCCATAACCCAGTAACCCCACCCAACACTAAGGGCACTTTTGAACACGAAGGGCAATTTATCATGGCCAATCCACCTAACCTGCACATCTTTGGGCTGTGGGAGGAAACCGGAGCACCCGGAGGAAACCCACGCACACACGGGGAGGATGTGCAGACTCCGCACAGACAGTGACCCAAGCCGGGAATCGAACCTGGGACCCTGGAGCTGTGAAGCAATTGTGCTATCCACAATGCTACCGTGCTGCCCTTAGATTACAGGGTTGCCTGATCAGAAGGGTAGAGCAGTGGCTATTGGAATTTAACCCCGAAAAATGTGAGGTGATGCATTTTGGCAGGACAAACAAGGCAAGGGAATAGATAATGGTGGGACGTTAGGAAGTACAGAGGATCAGAGGGACCTTGGAGTGCATGTCCAAAAATCCATGAAGGGAACAGAACAGGTACATATAGTGGTTAAGAAGCCCTTTGGGATTCTTGTCTTTATTAGCCAAGGCATAGACTATAAGAGCAGGGAGGTTACGATGGAATTGTATAAGATGCTGGTTAGGTCACAGCGAAGAGTACTGTGCACAGTTCTTGTCGCCACACAATAGCAAGGATGTGATTGTGCTGGAGAGGATGCAGAGGAGATTCACCAGGACATTGCCTATACTGGAGTCTTCCAGCTCTGAAGTTGTTTTCCTTAGGGCAAAGAGGGCTGAGGGGGGGACCTGATCGAGGTATACAAAGTTATCAGGGACATAGATAAGGTAGGTAGGAAGGAACTTTTTCCCTTAGTATGGGGGTCAATAATCAGGGGGCCTTACCTTCGATTGAAGGTAAGGGACAGGAGATTTAAAAAGGATTGGAGGAAAAACGTTTTCACCCAGAGGGTGGTGGGAATCTGGAACTCACTGCCTGGAGGGCAGGAACCCTCACAACTTTTAAGAAGCATTTAGGTGAGCACTTGAAACGCCAAAGCATACAAGGCTACAGGCCAAGTGCTGGAAAATGGGATTAGAATAGGTAGGTGCTTGATGACCGTCGCAGATACGATGGGCCGAAGGGCCTCTTTTTATGCTGTAAAACGCTCTGACTATATGACTACAGGACAGGGCAAGCAGACAGACTGAGGACTACCACGGCCACGACAGGGATTGAACACTGTGCTATTCTGAACCATACACTAGTCATCCAATCAAATAAACTCAGTGTCCACCCAATCTTCCCAATGTTATCAAAGCTCACAAAAGAAATTAATTGTCAATTTCTCACTTTAACTGTTGTATTGCTCTCTATCCTTATCCTGCAGATACTGCAGATTATTCCTATTTCAAGGCACCAGACATCATGATCAAAGTTTGATTCACTTTACCTACTCCTAAATTCTGTTTTGAATTTTGCTTTGAAATGCAATGCCATTTATTTGTGTTTTTTAAGAACTACGTGATACTGTTACATAATTTGTTGAAACAGCATAATGACATATTTGACTTTGCCATCAAAATCTTTCTATAGCAACTTAGTGCCGGAACTAAGGCGAAACTTCAAACAACACCAAGTTACATCTGTTGGCTGACCAACAGGTATTAGCAGAATTGTTTGATTCAATCATTCAGCATGATAGGAAGATGATAACCCACAATTTAATGATGCTGGAGTCAAGATATTGTCACTTTACAAGGATTTCACATATATGAATATTTGGTCAATTGAAGTTTGCAATGTGTTAAACATTCACCATTGTATATGGTGTTCATTTAAACATTAAACATGCTGTTCATTTCAACATTATATGTGGTATTATTTAAATATTGTATATGGTGTTCATTTAAACATTGTATCGTATTAATTTAAACATTGTATGTGGTGTTCATTTAAACATTGTATAGTATTAATTTAAACATTGTATAAGGTGCTCATTTAAACAATGTGCATGGTGTTCATTTAAGCATCGTATATCCAATATTGTATATGCTGTTTATTTGAACATTGTATACCGTGTTCATGTTTAATCTGCAGGATATATTTGTCAGGGTTTTTTTTCTCCCAAGGTCATTAGATCTTACATTTTGCTCATCAATTCTCAGAACTAATTTTACTCATCATTTTCTGAGGCCTTGTAGGTTGTAAAATATAACTGAGTAATAGTTTGTATTTTTCCCCAGTAATTTAACTGTCAATACTGCATATTGCGTGTTTTCCCACCTTTACCCGGTGATGTACAGACAATGTGTAATCTAATTTATACGTATGGCAGACCGAGCTCATCTGTCCACTTACACTTTGATTAGCAAAAGATGCCTGACTTCTTCCAGTCAAAATTATTTGACATTTTTGACTGTTGCCAGGCAACATGCATATGTATTGATACAACATTGTAGACAAAAAAAAATTATTGTGCTTTTTTAAATCTGTTAGAACAAGAGAAAATAAAGTTCTTTTGGAAAGTCAAAGTTTAAAATATGAACGTTAAAATTTTGTTGATGTAAAGACATATTTTCCATCAGGTTACAGAAGATGTCAGAAAACTGGCTCATAAATACATTTCCCCAACACACTGAGTTTCTAAAAAGGAGACAACGCATTTCTCATAGTTTCGCTGGGCTGCCAAATGCAAAGGGACTCTTGGCTAATAAAAAGTTTCAACTTTCAATGCAACTTTTTGAGATTTGACATGGTCTTCACTTTGCAATTACTAATTCATTTTCAGAACTCAGTAAATTGTCCAGCAAGAACCTACAATGATTAAGAGTTTCAAATCTCTGACATACTGTAAACTGTGCTGCCTGCTCAATGTTTCTTAAAACACCAACTATTGCTGCTGCTGTCAGGGTGTGGGGGCACATTCCAGACTGACCTCCACACCCAGAGTGACCCCCACGGTCGGCACAGTGGCTCAGTGGTTTAAACTGCTACCTCGCAGTGCCAGGGACCAGGGTTCGATTATGGCCTTGAGTGACACTCTGTGGAGTTTGTACTTTCTCCTTGTGTCTGCGTGGGTTTCCTCCGGGTGCTCTGGTTTTCCCTCACAGTCCAAAGATATGCAGGTTAGGTGGAATGGCCATGATCAAAGCGTGGGATTACGGGAATAGGGCGGGGCAGTGAGCATAAGTAGAGAGCTCTTTCGGAGGGTCGGTGCAAGCTCAATGGTCCAACTGGCCGCCTTCTGCACCATATGGGTCCTATTGAACACGATCCCCTCACCACCACTCAGAGTACATCCACAGTCACATTGACTCACACACCCAGAGTGACCTCCACACCCAGAGTGACCTCCACACCCAGACTGACCCCCACACCCAGACTCACCCCCACACCCAGACTGACCCAGACTGACCCCCACACCCAGACTCACCCCCACACCAAGACTGACCCAGATTGACCCCCACACCCAGACTGACCCAGACTGACCCCCACACCCAGACTGACCTCCACACCCAGACTGACCCCCACACCCAGACTGACCCAGACTGATCCCCACACCCAGACTGACCCAGACTGATCCCCACACCCAGACTGACTCAGACTGACCCCCACACCCAGACTCACCCCCACACCCAGACTGACCCAGATTGACCCCCACACCCAGACTGACCCCCACACCCAGACTGACCCCCAAACCCAGACTGACCCAGACTGACTCCCACACCCAGACTGACCCCCACACCCAGACTGACCCCCAAACCCAGACTGACCCAGATTGACCCCCACACCCAGACTGACCCCCACACCCAGACTGACCCCCAAACCCAGACTGACCCAGACTGACTCCCACACCCAGACTGACCCCCACACCCAGACTCACCCCCAAACCCAGACTGACCCAGGCTGACCCCCACACCCAGACTGACTCAGACTGACCCCCACACCCAGACTGACCCCCACACCCAGACTGACCCAGAGTGACCCCCACATCCAGACTGACCCCCACACCCAGACTGACCCCCACACCCAGACTGACCCAGACTGACCCCACACCCAGACTGACCCCCACACCCAGACTCACCCCCACACCCAGACTCACCCCCACACCCAGACTCACCCCAACACCCAGACTGACCCCCACACCCAGACTCACCCCCACACCCAGACTCACCCCCACACCCAGACTCACCCCCACACCCAGACTCACCCCCACACCCAGACTCACCCCACACCCACACTGCCCCCCACATCAGATTGACCCAGACTGACCCCCACACCCAGACTCGCCCCACTCCCAGACTGACCCCCACACCCACACTGACCCAGACTGACCCCCACACCCAGACTCGCCCCACACCCAGACTGACCCCCACACCCACACTGACCCAGACTGACCCCCACACCCAGACTGACCTCCACCACCAGACTGACCCCCACACTTAGACTGACTCAGACTGACCCCCACACCCAGACTGACCCCCACACCCAGACTGACCCCCACACCCAGACTGACCCCCACACCCAGACTCACCCCACACTCAGACTGACCCCCACACCCAGACTCACCCCACACCCAGACTCACCCCCACACCCAGACTGACCCCAACACCCAGACTGACCCCAACACCCAGACTCACCCCCACACCCAGACTCACCCCCACACCCAGACTCACCCCCACACCCAGACTCACCCCCACACTCAGACTCACCCCACACCCACACTGCCCCCCACATCAGATTGATCCAGACTGACCCCCACACCCAGACTCGCCCCACTCCCAGACTGACCCCCACACCCACACTGACCCAGACTGACCCCCACACCCAGACTGACCTCCACCACCAGACTGACCCCACACTTAGACTGACTCAGACTGACCCCCACACCCAGACTGACCCCCACACCCAGACTGACCCCCACACCCAGACTGACCCCCACACCCAGACTCACCCCACACTCAGACTGACCCCCACACCCAGACTCACCCCACACCCAGACTCACCCCACACTCAGAGTGACTCCACCTACCTTGTACGACTCGGGTTTAGAGCTCAATATTCAGCTCATAGGCTCCACATTCAAAATGACAACAAACTGACATTTCCAAACCCCAAACATCAGAAACCACAACGGGATTTTCAAAGTTGAAAACTACACCTCCCCATTTGAGCCCACCAGAGCCCCATCTGAAACATTTCCTTTCAATCTCTTGAAAATTAATAATAGTCTCTCTGTCCCTCTGTCTCTCTGACTGAATCTGGTGTCTGATTCTTTCCCTCTCTCTTTCATTCTGTCTCTCACTATCTCCCCCTCTCCCTCTGTCACCCTTACTCTATCTGCCCGACTCTCTCTGACTGTCTCTCTCTCTCTCTCCATCTCCCTCTCTATCTCCCTCTGAATGTTTTTCTCTCTCTTCCTCTGTCTCCCTTTCTCACTCAGTCTCTCTCACACACACTCCATTTCTCTGTCTTTCACTCTGTCTCTCTCTCTCACTCTATCTCTCTGTCTTTCATTCTGTCTCTGTGTCTCTCTCTCTGCCTCTCTCTATTCCTGTTGTCCACTTTGTCTCTCTGTCTCTCTATTTCTCTGTCTTTCACTCTGTCTCTCTGTGTCTCTCTGCCTCTCTATCTCTCTGTCGTCTACTATGTCTCTTTCTATCTCACTCCATCTGTCTTTCACTCTCTCTCTGCCTCTCTCTATTTCTCTGTCTTTCACTCTGTCTCTCTGTGTCTCTCTGCCTCTCTATCTCTCTGTCGTCTACTATGTCTCTTTCTATCTCACTCCATCTGTCTTTCATTCTGTCTCTCACTCTCTATCTCTCTTTCACTCTGTCTATCTCTGTCCTTCACTCTGCCTCCCTCTAACTTTCAGTCTATCTCTATCTCTGTCTTTCACTCTGTCTCTCACTCTCTATCTCTCTTTCACTCTGTCTTTCACTCTGTCTCTCACTCTTTATCTCTCTTTCACTCTGTCTCACATTCTCTATCTGTCTTTCACTCTGTCTATCTCTGTCTTTTACTCTGTCTCTCACTCTTTATCTCTCTTTCACTCTGTCTCTCACTCTCTATCTCTGTCTTTCACTCTGTCTATCTCTGTCCTTCACTGTCTCCCTCTAACTTTCAGTCTATCTCTATCTCTCTCTGTCTTTCACTCTGTCTCCCTATCTTACTCTATCTCACTCTGTCTCCCTATCTTACTCTATCTCTCTCTGCCTCTCTCCGCCTTTCTCTCTGTCTCTCTCTCTCTCTCTCTCTGACTTCTCTCTCTCTCTCCCGCTAACCGCGCCAACTTTCTGCTGGGATTACCTTCTGGTCCACGATGGAGCAGGCCATTTCGCGGACATGTGCGAGTGAGAAGCTGCAGTCCAGGATGACGGGTTCCCTGCTCAGGCCGATCTGGATGAGGAAGGGGATTCCGTGTGCGGGCAGGCGCTCTGCTCCCGGGGACGGCGGGGAGCAGGGGCTGCCCGAGCCGATCACTGCAGCCGGGTTCATCAGGCTGGCCGACAGGGAAGCGCTCCCCTCTCCCTCTGGACCTCAGCTCACACCCTGTCCGGCTGGTCACTCAGGCCGAAGATGGCGACCGGGGGGGTGGGGGCTCCTTTGGCTCAAGAGGGAAAACAGGAAGCGGCTGAGAGGAGCTGGAGTAAAGGCGAGTCCCGCTGCTCTGAGCCCAGTCCCGGGCACTAAACACTGCCTCTGCCTCCCCCAGGCACTCCCACAGGTCGGAGTGAACCTTCCCCCTTTTCACTTTACTGTGCCTCTTTCCACTTAACTCTGTACATCTCCGTCTGTATCTCAGTGTCTGTCTCTGTCTCTGTGTCAGTTTCTCCCTATGTGTCTAGCTCTGTGTCTAAGTCTATGTGTCTCTGTGTGTGTCTACCCCTCTCTTGTCTACCTCTGTGTTTCTCTCTCTCTGTCTCGATCTATCTGTATGTGTGTGTCTCTGTCTATCTCTATGTGTCTATCCCTGTGTCTAAGTCTATGTGTCTCTCTGTGTGTCTACCTCTCTCTTGTCTACCTTTGTGTCTGTCTGTCCCTCCGTCTCTGTCTGGATCTGTCTGTATGTGTGTGTCTCTGTCTGTCTCTCTCTCTATGTGTCTATCTCTGTGTCTAAGTCTTTGTGTCTCTGTGTGTGTCTAACTCGCTCTCTGTCTAACTCTGTGCCTGTCTGTATCTCTGTGTGTCTATTTATCTCTATCTCTGTGTCTCAGTGTTTCTCTCTGTGTCTCTATCTCTTCCAATGAGTATTTGGATCTCTAGCTCTCTCTCTAAACATGTCTTTCGCTATCATCCTGTTTCAATCTATGTCACACTAACTGTCTTTTTTATGTGATGCTCAGTGTCTCACTCCGATTCCTTAATGCCTTTCTTCACTCCTTCTCACAGCTGTCAGAGTAATGGACTCTCTGGACAGACCTGTGTGGGAGACACTGTCACTGGGAGATCTCTGCCCTCACAGCCTGCCCTGGAAAAGGACAGCAATGGAAGCAGAAGCTCCCCGCTTTAATTATTGCCTTTGCAGTTTGTCGATATTAGCATTGCAAAAGCAGGGGGCAGGATTGAGAGTGGGGGCTGGGGGTAGGATAAGGCTATAATCATCTGTTCTATATCCATCCCATCAAACTGTCATTCTGAGGCGAATGTCAAACACGGTTCCACCCCTTCCACTTTAACTTAGAACAAATGTTATCTTAATTACTATTCTTATAAATACTCCCAAAGATTGTATTATAAAACAGTCCCCACACTCCTGAAGTACTTCTCCATTCAGCACAGCTTTGAAAAGTTTGCTGCAACTTTACTCTCCTTCATGAATTCCAGCTCAAAGTGTGATCTGTGTTTGAAAATAAGTTTTATTCTTGTCAGTAGGATTGGGAATTGGTGTGTATGTGTGTGTGTCAGTGTGTCTCTTCAGACTTGTGAACCTATCAGAGTGTGTTTATAATTGTGTGTGCACCTGTATTTGTTATGTCTGTCTTTGTGTTTGTGTGCGTGTGTGTCTATGTATCTGTATTTGTGTGTGCCTGTCTGTCGGCATTTGTGTCTGTCTCCATTTATATCTGTCTGTGTGTATCTATTTGTGTCTGTGTCTATCTGTATTTGTGTCTGTCTGTGTGTCTATCTGTGTTTGTCTCTATGTGTGTGTGAGTCTCTCTGTATTTGTGTGTGTGAGAAAATCTATATTTTTGGGGTGTTCCTATGCATATCTATTTGTGGGTGTGTCTGTGTGTCCATATTTGTGTGGGTGCCTGTGCCTGTCTGTATTTTTGTGTATGTGTGCATTTGAGTGTGGTATGCCTCTCTGTATTGGTGCGTGTGCCTTTATTTCTATGTGTCTGTATTTGTGTGTGTCCCTGCATACGTGTGTTTGTGTGTCTGTATTGGTGTGTGTCTTTCTGCATTGATTTGTGTGTGTTTGTGTACATTGGTGTGTGTCTGTAACTCTGTGGATGTCTGTATTTGTGTGTGTGTCTGTATTGGTGTGTGTGTCTCTGTGTGGGTGTCTGTATTTGTGTGTGTGTATTGGTATGTGTGTATCTGTATTGGTGTCTGTCTGCATTGGTGTGTGTCTGTACTAGTGTGTATGTCTGTCTGTATTTGTGTGTGTGGCTGTATTGGTGTGTGTCTGTATTTGTTTTTGTGTGTATCTCTATTGATGTATATGTGTGTCTATATTGATGTGAGTGTATTTGTGTGCGTCTGTATTGGTGTGTGTCTGAATTGGTGTATGCCTGTACTTGTGTGTGTCTGTATTGGTGTGTCTGTGTTTGTATGTGTGCATGGCTGTACTGGCGTGTCTGTGTCTGCATTTGTGTCTATTTGTGTGTGTGTGCCTGTATTTGTGTGTGCATGTATTGGTGTGTGTTTGTATGGTTTGTATCTGTCTGTACTGGTGTGTGTGTCTGTCTGTCTACATTTGTGGATGTGTGTATTGGTGTGTGTGTGTCTGTGTGTGTGTATGTATGTCTGCTGTTTGTGTGTATGCCTCGTGTGTGTATGTCTGTTGTGTGTGTTGTGATGTATGTGTGCCTGTTGTGATGTGTGCGTGCGTGTGTATGTCATGTGTGTGTGAATGTATATCGTGGTGTATATCTGTTGTGTGTGTATGTATGTTGAGGCGTATGTGTATGTCTATTGTGTGTGTATGTCCGTTGTGTGTGTGTATGTATTTTGTGGTGTGTGTGTATGGGGCGTGGTTACCCCAGTTCTGAGCCACTTGTTTCACAAAGCTCTCCCGTTGCTCCTGTCTTCGGCAGCTCTGGGGTGGGGAATGGTTTTCCATCCCCTAAGTCATAACTCCTGGTTCACACTTCCACCTGAACAAGCCTTGAAACAAATTCCAATCGACTTTTGGTGGCAGCAAATACTTTTGATTGGCGGTTGTGCTCAATATGACCGGACCTTGGTGAAAACAAAATCACTCGATGGATTTCGAGCCATGCTTCGCTGATATTACCAAATAAACGCTGTTTCCCGTATGCATGAGCTTGCAGCTTGTCTGTCATCAATCTAATTTTAATAATGAGTGCAATCATAAATGTACCTCACCTTCCTGCCCATGTAAACAACAGAAATCTGCCAGAATGTAGGCTGTGCCTCCTGTCAACTGAGAAAAGTACAAACGGTAATTTCATTGCAAGCTTTTAGACTTCCTCTATGTTGCAATTTTTACACGAGGAGATATCTCAATGCACAAATTCATTGCAAACCCGTTTGGTCACTGGGTCTGGGGCGTGTTCCCCAGGTTTCTGAAATCCGCGTAGAAGGAATCGCTGACCCTGCAGCCTCCGAGAAAACACGGGTTCGAACCTGCTGGATGAATTGGGTGCTATTCTACTTTTTAAAGATTGTGAACTCGTTCCAGCCAAAATCTTGTCCACTTAAAATTGTTCGAGATAAATTTATGTTTCCCTTTACATATAACCAGCCCTCTTCCCCGTTAATACGAATTAATCCAATGTTATTGTATTTATTCCCGTCATACTTTTCATTTTGCTATTCCAGACATAAAGTTCTCTGCCCAGGTCAAACCTGCCATCCGCCTGTCTGCGCCTTGGCTTGGTTCATATAACAGGCTGAGGGTATTGATGAATGCCCCGCCTTCTCAACCTTGCCTCTTGCCTGAGGTGTGGTGATCCTCCAGTTAAATCACCACCAGTCGGCTCTCCGCCCTCAAAGGGGAAAGTAGCCTTTGGTTATCTGGGATTGCGGCAATTTAAATCCCTCAGATCTCTGTGATCTGGATTATATCTATCTCATTCTGTCTTGTTGAACTATAGATGAGATGAACCCAGATTCAATTCTCCAATTATGTTGCGGTGGTTGGTTTTATCCTCACATAGCAGTCCAGAGTACTCCAACAGATCTCAGCATCTGGACTGAGGAGAGGATCATCAGACAAGCTAGCTATTGGTTATCCAATGGCTGCTGTTGGAAAGGGTGCTTGTGGTTGCTGTGATGAGAGTTGTATACTTTTGAAATTATGTTTCTGTGAAAGAAAACTGTGATGTAAGAGACGAAGGTTAATTGAAGGTGGGAAGGTTACTAGAGACAGGTTGTCTGTGAGGTCTAAGAGATGAAAGTTTAAAGATGTTTGGGCGGATTCTCCATTCCCAAGACTACTTGTTAACGCCGGAGCAGGACTCGTGGATATCTATGACAGCAAAACTGGCGCAACACCTGGACTGATTCAACAACCATTCAGGATTTTGCACCGACGCCATGTGGAACACAATCGATTCCAATGGGAAACGGTGCAGGATTCGCGAATGACACTCAGGAGGCTGACAAGCTGAAACCATATGTACACACTGCACGCCCCACACACATCATCCCAGCTAACAAGAGGGCAGCGAGGAGAGCAGCACCCCGCTTTACGGATATCAAGCTCGAGACTCTGCTGGACACCATGGAGACAAGGCAGGCGATCCTGCTCTGTACCCTGGCCTGGGAAGGAGGCTGCCAGCCGTCTCCATTGGCCGTGCCTGGGCGTAGGTGGCAGAGGCTGTCAGCACCGTCAGCAAAACCATCCGGATCGGCCAGCAGTGCCTTAAGAAACTGCACAACCTCTTCAGGATGGCCAGGGTGGGTAGACAGCACTGTGTCCCTGGCACCAACCACATCCCATACACCTGTTACCGCCCCCCCCCCCCACCCCACCCAGAGAGCGGCTGAGCCCCCACCTTGCACCACCTGCCAGCACCCATACTGGCCACTATGGCCAGGTGCCATGGCTACTGAAGCGACGAGCTGCCCACCCCCTGGGCTGCATGTGTCGGTCTGTCTAACACTGTGTCTTCTGTCTCCATCCCCATCCCCAGATGAAGGCAGCCCATAACCGCTAGGAGCAGACTGGAGGGGGCCCGCCGGACCTGCGGCCCCTCACCGCAGCAAAGCAGCGGGCCCAAGGAAAAGACAGTGGACAGGGTGGAGGTCAGCATAGGGTGAGGAAGTGAGACCCCGCTGAGTTGCGGTTCCCATGCCATGTGTGTCAACCACCTCCCCAACACCACCCTCACCATCACACCACCCCTACACCGCTGTTCCACCACCACCACCATGAACTAGGAGCAGGAGTAGGCCATCTAGCCCCTCGAGCCTGCTCTGCCATTCAATGAAATCATGGCTGATCTTGTTGTGGACTCAGCTCCACTTTTCGCCCGAACACGATAACTCTTTATTCCTTTACTGTTCAGAAATCTATCTAGCTTTACCTTAAAAGCATTAAACGAGGTAGCCTCAACTGCTTCACTGGGCAGGGAATTCCACAGATTTACAATCCTTTGGGTGAAGAAGTTCCTCCTAAACTCAGTCCTGAATCTGCTCCCTCTTTTTGGGGGCTATACCCCGAGATCTAGTTTCACCCACCAGTGGAAACAATCTCCCTGCTTCTATCCTATCTATTCCCTTCATAATTTTATATGTTTCTGTAAGATCCCCCTCATTCTCTTAAATTCCAATGAGTATAGTCCCAGACTACTTAATCTCTTCTCATAAGCCAATCCTCTCACTTCTGGAATCAACCGAGTGAATCTCCTCTGCACTTCCTCCAGTGCCAGTATATCCTTTCTCAAGTAAGGAGATCAAAACTGTACACAGTGCTCCAGGTGTGGCCTCACCAGCTCTTTATACAGCTGCAACATAACCCCCTGTTTTTAAACTCCACCCCTCAAGCAATGAAGAACAAAATTCCATTTGCCTTCTTAATTACCTGGTGCACCTGCAAGCCAACGTTCTGCAATTGACGCACAAGGACACCCAGGTCCCTCTGCACAACCGCATGCTGCAATGTTTACCATTTAAATAATGACCAATTTTGCTGTTTTTCTACCAAAATTGATGACCTCACATTTACCACTTTGTACTCCATCTGTCAGAATCTTGCCCACTCACTTAAACTATCTATATCCTTCTGCAGACTTTCAGTATCCTCTGCACACTTGGTTCTCTCACTCATCTTATCATAGATTTTACAGTGCAGAAGGAGGCCATTTGGCCCATCGAGTCTGCACCGGCTCTTGGAAAGAGCACCCTACCCAAGGTCAACACCTCTCCCTATCCCAATAACCCAGTAACCTCACCCAACACTAGTGTCATCTGCAAACTTTGACACATTACACTTGGTCCCCAACTCCAAATCATCTATGTAAATGTAAACTATTGTGGTCCCAACACTGATCCCTGAGGCAAGCCACTAACCACTGATCACCAACCAGGAAAACACTCATTTATCCCGACTCTTTGTTTTCTGTTACTTAACCATAAGATCATAAGATGTAGGAGCAGAATTAGGCCACTCAGCCCATCGAGTCGGCTCTGCCATTCTGTCACGGCTGATTTTCTTTTAATCCTCTATCCATGCTAATACATTAGCTGTAACGCTGTGCACCTTTATGTTATGCAGCAGCCTTTGGTGTAGCACCTAATAATAATAATCTTTATTATTATCAAAAGTAGGCTGACATTAATACTGCAATGAAGTTACTGTGAAAATCCCCTTTTGGCCATATTCCACCGCCAGTTTGGGTACACAGAGGGAGAATTCAGAATGTCCAATTCACCGAACAGCACGTCCTTCGGGACTTGTGGGAGGAAACTGGAGCACCCGGAGGAAACCCACGCAGACACGGGGAGAACGTGCAGACTCAGCACAGACAGTGACCCAAGCCGGGAATCGAACCCTCCTGTGATGCATCATGTCAGCATGGGTGCAGGGCACAGTTTAGCGATAAGGGCTTGGGCACAAATCTGTATGTATGATTTCACATTAATCACCTTTGCACAATGTTTAAACCTGGCTCAGTGCTTTGTCAGAAGGGTGTGAGGGGTGGGCTGGTCCAGGCTGGCCACTGAGGTGATGCAGGGGATACGGCGGGGTGGGGGGGGGGGTGGGGGTGGAATGGACGGACGTTGGGGTGGGCTTGGCTCAGGGACCACAGTTCAGCCACTGCTCATTGCTCCAGTGTACCTGCAACCCCACCCCCCAACTGTCCCAATGTCCGCCAACCCAGGGGTTCGGAAGAACCGACGTGTAATGGAATGGCCAGCTCGCATGCAGGGATCACTCAGGTGGACAGAGGAAAGTGCTACCATCGGCCGGAGTCAGATGTTACCAAACAATGCGGAGCACCAGAGCTCATTGCAGAGCAGGTTGTCAACATCCTCCATCCCATGGACCATAACCGCTGTAACTGCCAACCCAGGACCCGCACCCTATAGAGTGGCAGGTACGTGTCGGAGGGGGTTGCAGGCAGAGGGTTGGCCGGGGTGTGGAGGGAGTGAGGGTGGGAAGTGGTGTCAATGCCCTTGGCCAGTTCCCTCCCCACCCCAGTCGGTGAACCTGGAGGCAATCAGAGTGTCCCGTGCGCGCTGGCCCCTGGTGCACATGTTGTGCGGCCTCCCATGCCTGTCCCATGTCCTGCCCATTATCACCCACCCCTTCATTCTCCTCATCGGATGAGGCTTGGCATTTATTCTCCTTCAGCAAGTCTGCTGCGTGATGTTGTAGGGGACCCAGCAGACCACCGCGATGCAAGCGCCATACAGCAGGGCCCCTACAGAGCGATCCAGGCACCTGACCCGCATCTTCAGGATGCCAAAGCTGGAGCTGAAGGCGTCATGCACACTGCCTGGGTATCGGGCACAGAAGTGCTTGGTGTGCAGCTCATGGTCACACACCAACTGCATGTTCATCGAGTGGAACCCCTTTCAGTTTGTGAAGATTGGCCTGTCATCTGCAGGTGCTCGTAGGGGGACATGCATCCCGTTGATCACCCCCTGGACCCAGAGCATCTCCCCCAGTCCCGTGTGGTGCCAGGTGCACCATGATCTGGTAGATATGCCGCACTGTCCCCAGAGCCTTCAATGGCCTGCCCAGTCCGGCAGGTCCTCGAATGACAGGCGCTGTTGGTATAGACGAGGCTTCATTGAGTGCCTCCTTTGCACGTTTTCCTCCTCGGCCTGTTGGGCAGCCGGCTCTCCATCCGCAGCCGCTGTCTCCTGTTCCTCTGGGGCAGGCTCCGCTGTTGCAGCTTCCTCCTCCTTGAACAGCTTCAGCTCATCCAGCCGCAGTGCATCCCCCAGTGCTGCTGCGACTAGCAGGAAGGCCACCATTGCTGGCTGAATTCAAATATCCATTGTCTGCAGGGGGCAAAAGGCCGACATGCTAGCTTGGTGCGTACGACCGTGCACAATCAGGTCCACCGGGCTACACAGAGGCCGTGGTTGGCACTGTGGACCCTGCCCCATCATGCACCCACACCCCCATACCCGCACCCATGACCCTGTCGGCTGGTGCTGCCCATGGCAGCGGTACGCTCTGCATCACCCTTCCGACGCCTCTCCTCGGGGCAACCGTGGGCGTTGCCTTTGGATGAGCCACATGATGCCACTCCGACAGGTTGCAGCCGGTTGGGGTGGTGGTATAGCAGAGGGTGGGGTGCGGTGGTGGTGGGGTGGGGCACCCATATGGCCAGTGTCTCTCTGGGGGACCATATGGGTGCCCCCACTTGAGGCCAAGATGGGTGATCAGACAGGTGCGCAGCAAGATGGCTGCCTTGCAGGTCGCGGCAATGGTGTTCCATGCCTGGGCACCGCCCCAGTTCCGTGGAGAATCTCGGAGGCGCCCACCACGATTTCAGTGTCAAAACAGATTCTCTGCCCAATTGCCATTCCCGATTCCCGGCGGCAGTTTGGGCATTTGTCATGCGAGGTTATGTTGAGTTTGAGTTACAAGCAAATAAGTTGTATTTGAAACTTGCATTGTGAGATAAGTCGAGAAATAGTTTGTTCAGGTCTTGAATTCCCAAGGGGAGTTCAGAGGTGACAAGGAACATGTGTATCTCAGAGGAGATCCAAGAGTAAACAGGGAAATGTAGATTCAATTTTATTGACCCAAAAGTAGAGGCAAAACAGAAAACATTAAATGTTTTTATATTTGGAGAAGTTGTGTTCAAATAGCTGTTTCAGGACAATCGAAAGGGGAAAGATATTTCAGGAAAAGGATGTTGAACAGAGTTTAGTTGCTGTGGGGAAAAGAGCTGAAGACCAGTACCTTTGTGTGGGATGCTGAGAAGCTGCAAACATTTTGAATTGCAGGGGGCCATCGAGTGTTAAGCCAGGAGAGTCTTTGTTTTAGGAAAGAGTTTGTTTCTTAGCTGCCTTTTGGAATTCTGCATCAGAGTGCAAGTGTGTGAGAAATCATTATATTAAAATGACAATTCCTTGGCTTGGGTAATATTTAATTCAATTTTTATGTTTAAAATCTATAAGGGGGTTGTTGCCAAAAGATAGTTTACTTATGTACTTTTGACCAAGCAGGTCTTTTGGTGGATTGTTCTGTAAAGTTGTTTTTACTGTGTAACTTTCACCTTGTCTGTATAAGTTTTTTTTCCTTTTTTTTTTCTTATAAATTTAGAGTACCCAATTATTTTTTTCCAATTAAGGGGCAATTTAGAGTAGCCAATCCACCTAACCTGCACATCTTTGGGTTGTGGGGGTGAAACCCACGCAGACACGGGGAGAATGTGCAAACTCCTCACAGACAGTGACCCAGGGCCGGGATTCGAACCCGGGTCCTCAGCACCGTAGGCAGCAATGCTAACCACTGTGCCACCGTGCTGCCCAGTTTTTTTTTTTTCCTTTTAATAGATTTTTTCATTTAAAAAATTCGAAAAGTGTTACTGGAGTCCTATGCTCTTGAGGTCAGTAGTTTTTCCTACTTGTTTTTATAATAATTTAAAAGGTTTATGATCAATGATATAGACTTCACTCTGGAGTCTGGCTTGCTCAGCAATAATATCAGCTGTGGTCGTCATACTCTCAATAAGCTGTGGTCGTCATACTCTCAATCATCAGTAAAGTGATGAAAGTGGTCATCAACAATGCTATCAAGTAACACTTGCTTAGCAACAAACTGCTCACTGAAGACTTGTGCTCCAGAACTTGCCCCACCCCTAGCCAAGCTGTTCCAGTACAGCTACAACACTGGCATCTACCCGGCAATGTGAAAAATTGCCCAGGTTGGTCCTGTACACAAGAAATAGGACAAATCCAACCCAGCCAATTACCGCCCTATCAGTCTATTCTCCGCCATCAGCAAAATGATGGAAGGCGTCATCAACAGTGCTATCAAGCAGGACTTACTCGGCAATAACATGTTCATGCATGCTCAGTTTGGGTTCCGCCAGGGTCACTCAGCTCATGACCTCATTACAGCCTTGGTTCAAGCATGGACAAAAGAGCTGAATACCAGAGGTGAGGTGAAAGTGACTGCCTTGAACATCACGGCTGCATTTCACCAAGTGTGCCACCCAGGAGCCCTAGAAAAAACTGGAGTCAATGAAAATCAAGGGAGAAACTCTCCACTGGTTAGAGTCATACCCGGCACAAAGGAGGATGTATGTGGTGGTTGGAGGTCAATCATCTCAGCTCCAAGACATCACTGCAGGAGTTCCTCAGGGTAGTGTCCTCAGCCCAACTATCTTCAGCTGCTTCATCAATGAATTTCCTTCCTTCCATGATAAGGTCAGAAGTGGGGATGTTTGCTGATGACTGCACCATGTTCAGCACCATTCACAACTCCTCAGATAATGAAGCAATTCACATCCAAATGCAGCAAGACCTGGACAATATCCAGGCTTGGGCTGACAAGTGGCAAGTTACATTTACGCCACACAAGTGGCAGGTCATGATCATCTCCTACAATACAGAATCTAACCATCACTCCTTGACATTCAATGGTATAATGATCACTGAATTCCCCACTCTTATGATCCTGGGAGTTACCATTGACCAAAGACTTAACTGGATTGCCATATAAATACTGTAGCTACAAGAGCAGGCCAGAAGCTAGGAATTCTGTGCTCCGTAACTCACCTCCTGACTCCTCAAAGTCTGTCCACCATCTACAAGGTACAAGTCAGGAGTGTGAGGGGCAACCTGCTACCCTGGGGGGTGGCATGCGGCCCATCTGGGTTCTGAATGCGTCCCACAAGACATTTTGTTGACCGTTGCTCACATGTAGGGTTGCCACATTCCACTGATTTTGGTCTGCGTAGTTTTTTTCTTACAGGTATGACTTAAAATGATTTGCATGTAAAGCAAAGACAAGTGAAGTGAGGTGCGTGCTGATTTCATACAACGTTAACTGTGAGAGCCATGCACTCCCTCTGCATCCGAAGTGTAAATATTTATTTAGTTTTTACCATTTGAAGTCGATAACAATTCTATTAATATATAAATAATTTTCTATAACCCGTTATGAAATATTCATGGTGTCATGATTAGTTACCAAGCCTGATTTCAATCTTGCAGCCCATTGAGATGAAGGAGGGCCACTTATGCGGCCCACCCACTAGCCTAGGTTGCTGATCCCTGATCTAGAAGGACAAGAAGGGGCAGCAGGGTAGCATGGTGGTTAGCATAAATGCTTCACAGCTCCAGGGTCCCAGGTTCGATTCCCGGCTGGGTCACTGTCTGTGTGGAGTCTGCACGTCCTCCCCCTGTGTGCGTGGGTTTCCTCCGGGTGCTACGGTTTCCTCCCACAGTCCAAAGATGTGCAGGTTAGGTGGATTGGCCATGCTAAATTGCCCGTAGTGTCCTAATAAAAGTAAGGTTAAGGGGGGGTTGTTGGGTTACGGGTATAGGGTGGATACGTGGGTTTGAGTAGGGTGATCATGGCTCGGCACAACATTGAGGGCCGAAGGGCCTGTTCTGTGCTGTACTGTTCTATGTTCTATGTTCTAAGAGCAGCAGATACATCACCATTGTTGGGTCAAGATCCTGGAACTTCCTCCCTAACAGCACTGTAGGTGTACCTACACCACATGAGCTGTAGCAATTCAGGAAGGCAGCTCACCATTACCTTCTCAAGGGCAATTAGGGATGGGCAGTAATGTCAGTGAAGCCCACATCTCTTGAACTAATAAAAATTGCCGTCTGTGGCAGAATCTGGTGCACGTTGTCTCAGCTTACAGATGAGGAGAATGGATACTTGGTATAGTTTGGGGTGGAGGGGAGGACTGGCTCTTGTTGTTTGTGAAATTGTACCTAAAACAGAATGTACGCTTTCACAAAAGCAGGGGGCAAAGTGGCATTCAGTTGAAAGAAACATTGGGTTGGAACTTGGATCTCCTGTTGTGTCTAACAACCTGACATTATTATTACAATAATAACTTGACCATTGAAACCTGCATCATAAATGTTGCACAGAGCCGCATGTATTACAGGCGTATTTAATTAAAATGGAAGTAGACTTTCTGGATTGGCACTGACAGTGCAGAGTTTCATGCAACCTGTAATGACTTAGGCGAGGACTTTGAGATTGGCCAATTAGAATATGAGTTCTCTGATTAATGGCCCAATCAGGGAAGCCCTTTCTCTGTATATAGCAGGGGGTGTCAGATCCTCTGAATTTCCAGTGTAGACCACAGACTGAATGCACCTGGTTGTTGGGCTGTTGGTTTTGTAAATAAAAGGAATTCTGATGAAGGGACGTCTGCCTCCGTGAACTTATTACACAACCCAAGTGCACACTAGGAATCCAGACCAAAGAACGGACGCACGGATCAACTGACCCTCATCCACTGCATTCACAAATAATGCAATATTCAGTGGCTATGCCATTGCACTGCTTTCGTAGGCACATAGGAGTTACGAAACAAGAGAAGACCAGGTTCCATCTAACTTGCCTTCTATCATCCTGTTAATTGTATAATACAATGATAATGGAGTTAAAGACAAATCCTCAGAATCAAACTCCATTAATTTGTCTATATCAGATCCAGAAATGAGAGGATGAGCACTCAGGTGGTGAAGAGCTTTGGGAATCAGAAATCCATAGTCACCATTCCCTTCACAAACATGCAACACTTACCATATGTTATGCCTCAAATTACTTCCAAACTCTATTGCAAAATGGCATTTACTAAATGAAATATGTCTCATTTTAATTTTCACAAATAGAACATAGAACATTACAGCGCAGTACGGGCCCTTCGGCCCTCGATGTTGCGCCGACCTGTGAAACCATCTGAAGCCTATCTGACCTACACTATTCCATTTTCATCCATTTGTCTATCCAGTGACCACTTAAATGCCCTTAAAGTTGGCGAGTCTACTACTGTTGCAGGCAGGGCATTCCACACCCCTACTACTCTCTGAGTAAAGAAATTGCCTCTGACATCTGTCCTATATCTACCACCCCTCAATTTAAAGCTATGTCCCCTCGTGTTGGTCATCACCATCCGAGGAAAAAGACTCTCACTGTCCACCCTATCTAACCCTCTGACTATCTTATATGTCTCTATTAAGTCACCTCTCAGCCTTCTCTCTAACGAAAACAACCTCAAGTCCCTGAGCCTTTCCTCGTAAGACCTTCCCTCCATACCAGGCAACATCCTAGTAAATCTCCTCTGAACCCTTTCCAAAGCTTTCACATCCTTCCTATAATGTGGTGAGCAGAACTGCACGCAGTATTCCAGGAGCGGCCGCACCAGAGTTATGTACAGCCGCAGCATGACCTTGTGGCTCCGAAACTCAATTCCCCTACTGATAAAGGCTAGCACACCATATGCCTCCTTAACAGCCCTATTAACCTGGGTGGCAATTTTCAGGGATTTATGTACCTGGATGCCGAGATCTCCATGTTCATCTACACTACCAAGAATCTTGCCATTAGCCCAGTACTCTGCATTCCTGTTACTCCTTCCAAAGTGAACCACCTCACACTTTTCCGCATTAAACTCCATCTGCCACCTCTCAGCCCAGCTCTGCAGCTTATCTATGTCCCTCTGTATCCTATAACATCCTTCAGCACTATTCACAACTCCACCGACCTTCGTGTCATCTAAAAATTTACTAACCCATCCTTCTACACCCTCTTCCAGGTCATTTATAAAAATGACAAACAGCAGTGGCCCCAAAACAGATCCTTGCGGTACACCACTAGTAACTGAACTCCAGGATGAACATCAACCACCACCCTCTGTCTTCTTTCAGCGAGCCAATTACTGATCCAAACCGCTAAATCACCTTCAATCCGTATTTTCTGCAATAGCCTACCGTGGGGAACCTTATCAAACACCTTACTGAAATCCATATACACCACATCAACCGCTTTACCCTCATCCACCTGTTTGGTCACCTTCTCAAAAAACTCAATAAGGTTTGTGAGGCATGACCTACCCTTCACAAAACCGTGTTGACTATCGCTAATCAACTTGTTCTTTTCAAGATGAGTATAAACCCTATCTCTTATAACCTTTTCCAACATTTTACCCACAACCGAAGTAAGGCTCACAGGTCTATAATTACCAGGGTTGTCTCTACTCCCCTTCTTGAACAAGGGGACAACATTTGCTATCCTCCAGTCTTCCGGCACTATTCCTGTCGACAAAGACGACATAAAGAGCAAGGACAAAGGCTCTGCAATCTCCTCCCTGGCTTCCCAGAGAATCCTAGGATAAATCCCATCTGGCCCAGGGGACTTATCTATTTTGACATTTTCCAAAATTGATAACACCTCCTCCTTTTGAACCTCAATTCCATCTAGCCTGGTCGACTGAACCTGAGTATTCTCCTCGACAACATTGTCTTTCTCCAGTGTAAACACTGATGAAAAATATCCATTTAACGCTTCCCCTATCCCCTCTGATCCCACACACAACTTTCCACTACTATCCTTGATTGGCCCTAATCTTACTCTAGTCATTCTTTTGTTCCTGATATACCTATAGAAAGCCTTAGGGTTTTTCTTGGTCCTATCCGCCAATGACTTTTCGTGTCCTCTCCTCGCTCTTCTTAACTCTCCCTTTAGGTCCTTCCTGGCTAACTTGTAACTCTCAAGTGCCCTAACTGAGCCTTCATGTCTCATCCTAACATAAGCCTTCTTCTTCCTCTTGACAAGTGCTTCAACTTCCTTAGTAAACCACGGTTCCCTTGCTCGACAACTTCCTCCCTGCCTGACAGGTACATACTTATCAAATGGCCCTCTCCTGGGTATGAAATAAATTCCTGGACCTGAATATGATTGCTTTGCAACACTATTTATTTAATATCTCCGCCATTCCCCCTTCACTATTCTAATTTCTCCTGTTTTTAATTGTTATAGTCAGGACAGAGACAGACAAACTGCACTGATCTTCCAGCGTCCAAGATCAGAGTCCAATGAAGAATTCTTTCACTTCGGCATACGAGTTCATATGGCTGAAGACTGTGGTTGTAGTGTTTGCTTTTCAGGTGGTGCTGATGGCAATATGAAGTAGGTACGCAGTGACTGGATCAGTTCTGTAGGCGATGGTACAAAGCCGTCCAGCAGAGACTGGTTTCGAGGTACAGGCTGCGGTTCTGCCTGGAGGACCTTGCTGGTTCACCAGTTAGTTGTTAAAATTAACAGTGACTATTTCTCAGTTCTTTTTTTTTAAATTTAGAGTACCCAATTCATTTTCTCCAATTAAGGGGCAATTTAGCATGGCCAATCCACCTACCCTGCACATCTTTCAGTTGTGGGGGCGAAACCCACGCAAACACGGGGAGAATGTGCAAACTCCACACGGACAGTGACCCAGAGCCGGGATCGAATCTGGGACTCAGCGCAGTGAGGGAGCAGGGCTAACCCACTGCGCCACCGTGCTACCCGATTTCTCAGTTCTGTAAGGCATATAGAGAGTTCAAAATGGACACTTGAGTCTTGTAACCTTCCTTCTCCACAACAACTTCAAAGGGACTGTCCACCTCGTGTCTGGAGTTGGCTTTGATTTCAAGACTGATAATGTCCCAGTTATTTGTGGTTGTAAAAGGTGCCATCTGTGTTGAGGGTTTGGTGTTTGGGAAATCGTTGTCTAGGCAGACCCACTGACTCCGCTAGCAAGGTTAGCTTATCAAATGCAATGGACATCCTGGTGGTTCCCTTTAAAATCGGTCTGAACAGTCCCAGGTGTGATATGAATCCATTAGCAACTCTGTAGGCATAATGTGTTCTGATGTGCCAGGCTCCTGATCTTTGTAATTACAAGGGATCTGTGCAATGAGGTGTGAGATTCCAGAGCTGAGCAAATACCTAGTTTGTTCTTGTAGCTTCTGGAGTTAGCTCCCAGACAATGGGCCAACCCTGTGGTCAGGTGATTTATAGAAACCAGCGTTTTAGTTCAGTAAGAAATCCATTAGAAAATAGCAAGAAAGATAAGGGGCTGGATTTTCCGTCCGGCCACACCAGATTTCTGGTTCAGCACACCGGTGGGATGCTCCATTTCGCTGGCTGGTCAATGGAGTTTCCCATTATGTGGCAACCCCACGCCGTCAGGAAACCCCCAGGCTGCCGGCAAAATGGTGCATCCCGACGGCGGAGAATTCAGCCCAACGTTTTGAACATATGGGTCCGGATTCTCTGATTCTAAGACGAAGTGCTGACGCTGGCATGAGAACAGTGGCGTTTTACCACTGAAAAAATGGTGCAAATCGGCCACCAATCCCCCGTCTGGTGGGGGGTAGCAGGCACGCAGCGTAGAGCCCCCCGACTCATGCTGTGGATACAGCCGGAGAATTGCCGGGTCCGTGGCCATGCATGAGCATGGCGGTGGGCTGCGGCGTCCGTGCTGTGCAACATGGCCCTGGCTGGCCAAATAGTGACTCCCTTTGGCCAGGCTCGCCACCCCCGTACCACTCCCCACCAGTGCCCCCAGCCTCCGCTGCCCATGGATCGGCTACCCCCTGACTGTGGCTGGTTTGGACTCTGCAACCGCCACGCCGAGGTCCCGAAAATAAATACCACATGCGACCGACGCCATCGGGAACTCGGCCCATCAAGGGAGGAGCATCGGGGGAGGACCTCAGGTAACATCCTGAGGCCGTCCATACGGCGTACTCCTAGAGTATACCGTTTTGGAGGGAGTGGAGCATCGCAAAAGCGGCGCAACCCCCGATTTCGGCACCAACGTGGATTCTCCGACCAATCGCCGAACGAGATTTCGGAGTTGGAGACCGGAGAATCCCGCCAATGGTGCTGTTCTTCTTCTCATGTCCTAGAAATCCAGCAATGCCTCGAATGGTCCCATGAAATGTTGCTAATCCCTTCCTTTTTACCTGTCAGTAGAAACTTTGATAATTTATTTTTATGTCTCTAGTTAGTTTATTTTCATAACTTCTGTTCTCTTTCTTTATCAATACCTTGGTCATCCATTGCTAAATTTTAAAGTCCGAATCCTCAGGCTTGCTATTCAGTAACAGTAACAGTATAAGCGTTGTCCTTCTATATAATACTATTGTTAACTTCTCGTGTTGACACAGTTGGACCATGAATTGTTTATATTCTTGAAGAGAATGTATATTTGTTGCAAATTATGAATTCATCTTTCAATATTTGCCATTGTTTATCACTGAATCCCAGAAATCCCAGAAACATTACAGCACAGAAGGAGGCCATTTAGCTCATTTCATAGATTTCATAGAACTAATAGAATTTACAGTGCAGAAGGAGGCCATTCGGCCCATCAAGTCTGCACCGGCTCTCGGAAAGAGCACCCTATCCAAACCCACACCTCCACCCTATCCCCATAACCCAGTAACCCCATCCAACACTAAGGGCAATTTTGGACACTAAGGGCAATTTAACATGGCCAATCCACCTAACCTCATTGGCCGGGATTCTGCGGGAGTCAGCGGGGCGGGCAACTCCGGCGCGAAGGAGTGGCGTGAACCACTCCGGCGTCGGGCCTCCCAAAGGTGCTGAATCCTCCGCACATTCAGGGGCTAGGCCGGCGCTGGAGAGGTTTGCGCCCCTCCGGCCGGCGGGGAAGGGGCATGGCGCCACGCCAACTGGCGCCGAAGGGCCTCTTCCGGCCGGTGCGAGTTGGCGCATGCGCGGGAGCGGCAGCATGTGCTGGCGTCATCCCAGCGCATGCGCAGGGGGGGGGTTCATCTACGCGTCGGCCATCGCAGAGGACCACAGCAGCCGACGCGGAAGAATAGAGTGCCCCCACGGCACAGGCCCGCCCGCGGATTGGTGGGCCCCGATCGCGGGCCAGGCCACCGTGGGGGCTCCTCCCGGGGCCAGATCCCCCCGTGCTCCCCGAGGACCCCGGAGGCCGCCCGCGCAGCCAGGTCCCGCCGGCAAATACCTGGTGTAATATATGCCTGCGAGACTGGCCGAAAACGGGCGGCCACTTGGCCCATTGCGGGCCGGAGAATCGCCGGGGAGGGCCACTGCCAGCCCGCCCCCGCCAAATCCCCGACGCCGGAGAATTCGGCAGCCAGCAGGGGCGGGATTCATGCCACCCCCGGCGATTCTCTGACCTGGCCCGGGGGCGGGGGGGGTTGGAGAATCCCACCCATTGTGTCTGCACCGGCTCTCCAAATGAACAATTCTCTTCAAGTAATTCATCCAGCAGTCATATATTTTTCCCCATCGACCTTATCCAATTGCCCTTCACACCCACATAAATTTGCTTGTTCAGATTTAAGACTCTAGTTTTGGATTTAATGAAGTCATCTCAAAGTCAGTCCAAAATTCTATCATTATGGTCACCATCTTCCTTTGTGTTGGGTACGACTTGAGCTAGGGCAGCTCGGTGGCCCAGTGGTTAGCGCTGCTGACTCACGGCATCGAGGTCCCAGGTTCGATCCCGGCTCTGGGTCACTGTCCGTGTGGAGTTTGCACATCCTCCCCATGTTTGCGTGGGTTTCGCCCCCACAGCCCAAAGATGTGCAGGTTAGATGGATGCTCCTTAAAATACCCCTGAATTAGAAAAATGCCCACAGAGCTCAAATGGCATCAATTTGTGGAGAATTTGGCAGATGTATATCGCCAGTTCCCTGGGCATACAGCATCCTTGGTGACACTGGTTCTTAGTCATCTGGTTCTCGGTGCCACAAGGCATCTATGCACAATATTTCGGTTTCCCTTAGCCTCTGCATCTGGAGGGAGCACTGCTGTGTTTTGGTCTTCAGGGTTGTGCTCCTCCCTTTGCTGAGCCAGCCTCTTCCTTTGCAATCTTCTCCCCCTTCTCTCACTCTTGTCTGCAATAATGTAGGCAGCAATGAACACAGGCTCCATCTTAATGGGTGGCACGGTAGCACAATGTTGCTTCACGATGCCAGGGACGATTCCCAGCTTGGGTCACGGTCTGTGCGGAGTCTGTATGTTCTCCCTGTGTCTGCTTGGGTTTCTTCCGGCTGCTCCGGTTTCCTCCCACAGTCCCAAAAGACGTGTTGTTAGGTGAATTGGACATTCTGATTTATCCCTCTGTGTACCCGAACAAGCCCCTGAGTGTGGTGACTGGGGGCTTTTCACAATAACTTCATTGCAGTGTTATTGTAAGCCGACTTGTGACAATAAAGATTATTATTATTCCTCATGCCCTCCTCTCTGCAGTATCAATGAGAAACACGCAAGAGTCAGGACTTTTCTGCAATGCCAATCTTTCTGTCAATGACTCATGAGTAACTGTGGGTTGGCGGCCATAGTCCTTGTTTTGCCTAATGCTTGCCACCCCGCTCCCCAAACTCTGCGCTCCCCCCCCCCCCCCCCCCCAGCCTTGCATCATAGTCAGCAATTGCCTGCAGAGCTCCAGCAGCAGGGTGTGGTCTTATGATAATTTTCACCTGCACAGTGATGGCTTGTAGCAAAATGGTGGCTGTGCTGCACTCTGACCGCTTGACCAACTTGGAGCCTCCTGTGTGAGAATGGAATCGCATCTCCCCAACCCCCTACCCCACTTTGTTGCTGAGGAAATGTATATTAAGATTGCCCGCCCTCATAGACCTCTCACTCCTTTCCCTGTAGCCCTTGATTCCATTGTTCTTGTATGCATATCGGTCAATTACCCATAGGCATTCTGAGGTGGAGGTATCAATGCCCCGTGTCCACATCAGCCATCAACATCATGTAGTCACTTCAACTGTTAAGCATGTACAACCACCTTCCCGCCGCTAGCATTCTCCCTTCATCAAGCCAGCCATAGCCCTGCAGATGCTGAGAATACACCCCCCTCTTCCCGCTGGTCTGGTGGGATCAGACTTTTGAGATAGCCCCCCTGAATCTGATGTGACGCTGCCACCGGAGCCTGACACTGAATTGCATGAGTGCTTCCCAAGACATGGCTAGGCAAACAGTCCTGGAATGGAGGAGCAAAGTACAGGTTGCCAGGTGCACGTTACTTATGTAGCGTGGAACACATCGTTGTGATTGTTCATAGACCTTCATTCTGTATGGCGGATTATTCCGGTGAGCAGGGGTTTTAATTAAATGCAAGTGAATGGAAAAGCCGTTCCTGACATTCAGGAGTAGGAAAAACAACCCGCCATTGACCGCAGGAGAAGTCACTATCTGGAACTGTTTTGACGATGTCAGAAAACAGATTTTTGCCATCTCGCTAGATTCTCTGCTCCTGTCCACCATGACACCCGATGGAAATGGGAGTGGAAAATCCCAGCTTGTTTGTCGGTGGTGGTGGGACTGAATGTTTGTGGATGGGGTGCCAATCAAGTGGGCCTGTTTTTCCTCGATGGTGGAAGCTTCTTGCGTGTTGTTGAAGCTGCACCCATTCAGGCAATTGGGGGATATTCCATCACAATCCAGAATTATGCTTGTAGATGGTGGACAGGCTATGGCGGGGTCAGGAGGTCAGTTACTCACCACAATTTTCCTCACCTTTGACCTGCTCTGGTAGCCACAGTATTTATACAGTTGGTCCACTTCAGTTTCTGGTCAATGGTAACCCCCAGAATGTTGATACAAGGGGCTTCAGCCATGGTAATATCATTGAATGTCAAGGGGAGATGGTTAGATTCTCTCTTATTGGAGATGGTCATGGCCTGGCACATGTGTGCTGCAAATGTAACTTGCCACTTGGCAATCCAGGTCTGGATATTGTCCAGGTCTTGCTGCATTTAGATATAGACTACTTCATTATCTGAGGAGTCGCGAATGGTGCCGAACATTGTGCAGTAATATGCAAACATTCACACTTCTGATCTTATGCTGGCAGGGAGGTCATTGATGAAGCAGCTGAAGATGGTTGGGCCCTGAGACCTCCGGTTGCGGCTATGCGGAGCTAAGCCGCACGTTCGGCAGCTCCCGCTTTAATAGGACTTGTGGGCTCTTTTAAGTGCCCCAAACGGCGCTGATTCGACGATTCCCGGTGGATAAAGGGGTCTGGAGCAAAACCCCCCGGGATTTATGGTGCGGATTCGAAGTGGGGTGAGGAGAAAAACGGCAGCAGCTCCCCTGGAAAAGCGGGGGAAGGTGGACAAAATGGCGGCCGGTGGAGCCCCTGAGGAGTGGAGGCAGTGGGCTGAGGAGCAGCAGGCGGCCCTTCTGCGCTATTTCACGGAGCTGAAAGGGGAGTTGTTGGAATCCCTGAAGGTGACGACGAGTAAGCTGTTGGAGACCCAGACAACCCAGGGTGCAGCGATACTCGAGTTGCAGCAGCAGTGCTTCTGAGCGCGAGGAGGCGGTTTCGGCCCTCGTGGAGAAGGTGGAGATACACGAGGCACTTCATAAAAAGTGGCAAGATCGGTTCGAGGAGATGGAGCTTCGGTCACGGAGGAAGAACCTGCGGATCCTAGGCCTCGAGGAGGGACTGGAGGGGTCGGACCTGCCGGCCTATGTGGCCGTGATGTTGAACTCGCTGGTGGGGGCAGGATCCTTCCATCTGCCCCTGGAGCTGGAGGGGGCCCACAGAGTACTGGCCAGGCGGCCTAAGGCGAATGAACCCCCGCGGGCGGTGCTGGTGCGGTTCCATCGGTTCAGTGACCGGGAGTGTGTTCTGCGATGGGCCAAGAAGGTGAGGAGCAGCAAGTGGGAGAATTCGGTAGTGCGTATCTACCAGGACTGGAGTGCGGAGGTGGCCAAGTGGAGAGCCAGGTTTAACCGGACGAAGGCGGTGCTCCACGGAAAGCAGCTGAAGTTCGGCATGTTGCCGCCTGCGCGCCTGTGGGTCACCTACAAGGACCGGCATCACTATTTTGTGTCCCCGGAGGAAGCGTGGGCCTTTGTGCAGGCTGAAAAGTTGGACTTGAACTAGAGATTGGGGGCTGTGGGAGTTTTTCTATTTCTGTATCATTGTTTATGCTGTAGAGGGTTATTCTGTTTGTTTCTGTTTTTTCTCTCGCTTTCGGACGATGTGGGTTATGGTTTCGTGTTTTAAGGGGGGTATTGGGGTTTGTGGTTGATCTGTGTCTTTGTTTGTACGGAGTTGGTGGTTGGGTTGGGACTGCGGTTTGGGAGCTGCGTTGGTGGGGTGGGGCAGTGTGAAGGCGCGGGCTTTTCTCTGGTTTCCCGCGCTGCGGGACGAGGGGGTGGAGCTGGTGGCGAGGGGTGTGGTTATTAGACCGGGTTTCCCGCGCTGAAGCGGTGCCAAGGAGCTGATGCAGGGGAGACGGGGGGACCTCATATCAGGAGGGGTCGGAGTTAGAGCGGGAGCTGCCGGGGTCAGCAGAAGTCAGCTGGCTCACGGGAGTACAGTGGAGGGAGAGTCGTGGCTAGGAGGGGTCCTAGCCTTGGTGGGGGGGGGGGATACCGGGTTGCTGCTGGATTGGCCAGGGAGGAGTTGGTGCGGGTCGGGGGGGGGGGGTCGGGGTGAGGTTCTATCGCCGTGGGAAACGGGCCGAATGGGTGCTGGCCAGGGGCGAGCAGTCGATGGGCTATGGCTAGTCGACGGGGGATGGGGGCGGGGTGCCCCCTGATCCGGCTGATTACGTGGAACGTGAGGGTGTTGAATGGGCCGGTTAAGCGGGCCCGGGTGTTTTCGCATCTGAAGGGGCTGAAGGCGGACATGGCCATGCTTCAGGAGACCCACTTGAAGGTGGCAGACCAGGTTCGTCTGAGGAAGGGGTGGGTGGGGCAGGTTTTCCACTCAGGGCTCGACTCGAAGAACCGGGGGGTGGCGATCCTGGTGGGGAAGAGGGTGGCGTTTGAGGTGTCTGAGGTTGTGGCTGATAGTGGCGGCAGATATGTGATGGTGAGCGGTAAGCTGCAGGGGGAGAGGGTGGTGTTGGTTAAAGTGTATGCCCCGAATTGGGATGATGCTGGTTTCATGAGGCGTATGTTGGCCCGCATTCCTGGCCTGGAGGTGGGGGGCTTGATCATGGGGGGGGGGAGGGACTTCAATACGGTGCTGGATCCCCTACTGGATCGTTCTAGTTCAAGGACAGGCAGGAGGCCGGCGGCGGCCAAGGTGTTGAGGGGGTTTATGGACCAGATGGGAGGAGTGGATCCCTGGAGGTTCGGGAGGCCGAGGGCTCGGGAGTACTCTTTTTTCTCCCATGTGCACAGGGTTTATTCCCGCATTGATTTCTTTGTTTTAAGTAGGGGACTGGTCCCGAGGGTGGAGGAGGCCGAGTATTCGGCTATTGCGATTTCGGACCATGCTCCGCATTGAGTGGATCTGGAGATGGGGGAGGTGCGGGACCAGCGCCCGCTTTGGCGTCTGGACGTGGGGTTGTTGGCTGATGAGGAGGTGTGTAGGAGGGTTCAGGGATGTATCGCGAGGTACCTCGAGGCCAATGATACTGGGGAGGTCCAGGTGGGGATGGTGTGGGAGGCTCTGAAGGCAGTGATTAGGGGGGAGCTGATCTCCATCCGAGCCCATAGGGAGAGGGGAGAGAGGAGGGAGAGGGAGAGACTGGTGGAGGAGCTGTTGAGGGTGGATAGGAGGTATGCGGAGGCCCCGGAAGAGGGATTTCTGGGGGAGCGGCGTAGCTTGCAGGCCAAGTTTGATTAATTGACCACCATAAAGGCGGAGACTCAGTGGAGGAAGGCGCAGGGAGCTGTCTATGAGTATGGAGAGAAGGCGAGCAGGATGCTGGCGCATCAGCTTCATAAGTGGGACGCGGCTAGGGAGATTGGTGGAGTGAAGGATAGAGATGGAAATGTGGTGTGGCAGGGGGCAGAGGTCAATGAGGTCTTTAGGGACTTTTATAGGGAATTGTACCGGTCGGAGCCGCCGGCGGTGGGAGGGGGAATGGAGAGTTTTTTGGACATGCTTCGATTTCCACGGGTGCAGGAGGAGCAGGTGGAGGGACTGGGGGCGCCGATCGAGTTGGAGGAGCTGGTCAGTGGGATTGGTCACATGCAGTCGGGGAAGGCGCCGGGACCGTATGGGTTCCCGGTTGAATTTTATAAGAAATACGCGGACCTGCTGGGCCCCCTGCTGGTTAGGACCTTCAACGAGGCATGGGAGGGGGGAGTTTTGCCCCCGACGATGTCACGGGCGCTGATCTCCCTGATCCTGAAGCGTGATAAGGACCCCTTGCAGTGCGGTTCATACAGGCCGATTTCACTGCTGAATATAGACGCCAAGTTGCTGGCGAAGATCTTGGCCACTAGAATAGAGGGCTGGGTGCCGGGGGTGGTACATGAAGATCAGACGGGTTTTGTGAAGGGGAGGCAGCTGAACACTAACGTGCGAAGGCTGCTAAATGTGATAATGATGCCGGCAGCAGAAGGAGAGGCGGAGATGGTGGTGGCATTGGATGCGGAGAAGGCCTTTGACAGGGTTGAATGGGGGTACTTGTGGGAGGTGTTGGAGAAGTTCGGGTTTGGGGTGGGGTTTATTAAATGGGTGAGGTTGCTGTATGAGGCCTCGATGGCGAGTGTAGCGACAAATAGGAGGAGGTCCGAGTACTTCAGGCTCTACCGTGGGACGAAGCAGGGGTGCCCCCTGCCCCCCTTGCTGTTTGCGTTGGCAATTGAGCCTCTTGCCATGGCTCTCAGGGAGTCGAGAAGGTGGAGGGGTTTGGTGCGAGGGGGGGAGGAGCACCGAGTGTCACATTATGCAGACGACTTGCTGTTGTATGTAGCAGACCCGGTGGGGGGAATGCCGGAGGTGATGGAGATTCTTGCTGAGTTTGGGAGTGTCTCGGGCTATAAATTGAACCTGGGCAAGAGTGAGCTGTTTGTCGTACACCCGGGAGATCAGGAGGAGGGGATTGGTAGGCTCCTGCTAAAGAGGGCAGCGAGGAGTTTTAGGTACCTGGGGGTTCAGGTGGCTAGGAGCTGGAGGACTCTGCACAAGCTCAATTTTACTAGGTTGGTGGAGCAGATGGAGGAGGAATTTAAAAGGTGGGACATGCTGCCGTTGTCGTTGGCGAGTAGAGTACAGTCCGTGAAAATGACGGTGCTCCCGAGGTTTTGGTTTTTGTTTCAGTGGGCCATTTTTAGGAGGGTGAACAGCAGCATTCTGGGATTTGTTTGGGCGCACGGGACTTGGAGGGTAAGGAGGGTCTTTTTGGAGTGGGGCAGGGATAGAGGGAGGCTGGCGCTGCCCAACCTCTCTGGGTACTATTGGGCGGCTAACGTCTCGATGGTACGTAAGTGGGTAATGGATGGGGAGAGTGCAGCATGGAAACGGATGGAGATGGCGTCCTATGGAGGCACGAGCCTGAAGGCACTGGTAACGGCGCCGTTACCGCTCCCTCCAACGAGGTACACTTTGAGCCCGGTGGTGGCGGCTACCTTCAAAATTTGGGGGCAGTGGAGCCGACACAGGGGGGAAGTGGGGGGCTCGGTGGAGGCCCCGCTGCGGGGGAACCACCGGTTTGTCCCAGGGAACATGGATGGCGGGTTCCTGGGGTGGCACAGGGCGGGCATTAGGAAGTTGGGAGACCTGTTTATTGACGGGATGTTCGCGAGCCTTGGTGAACTGGAGGAGAAGTTTGAGCTCCCCCCCGGGGAATATGTTCAGGTACCTTCAGGTCAAGGCGTTTGCTAGGTGACAGGTGGAGGGGTTCCCTTTGCTGCCCCCGCGGGGGGTAAGGGATAGGGTGCTTTCGGGGGTGTGGGTCTGGGATGGGAAGGTGTCTGACATCTACCAGGTAATGCAGGAGGTGGGGGAGGCGTCGGTAGAGGAGCTGAAGGCTAAGTGGGAGGTGGAGCTGGGGGAGCAGATTGAGGAGGGGACATGGGCGGACGCCCTGGATAGGGTGAACTCCTCCTCTCCACGTGCGAGGCTTAGTCTCATCCAGTTCAAGGTGCTGCACCGGGCCCACATGTCCGGATCTAGGATGAGTAGCTTCTTTGGGGGCGAAGACAGGTGCGTCAGGTGTTCGGGGAGTCCAGCGAAACATGCCATATGTTCTGGGCATGCCCGGCACTGGAGGAGTTCTGGAAGGGGGTGGCGAGGACGGTGTCGAGGGTCGTGGGATCCAGAGTCAAGCCAGGCTGGGGACTCGCGATATTTGGGGTTGGGGTGGAGCCGGGAGTGCAGGAGGCAAAAGAGGCCGATGTTTTGGCCTTTGCGCCCCTAGTAGCCCAGCGGAGGATCTTGCTGCAGTGGAAGGATGCGAGACCTCCGAACGTGGAGATCTGGATTAATGACATGGCAGGATTCATTCAGCTGGAGAGGGTCAAATTCGCTCTGAGGGGGTTGGTACAAGGGTTCTTTAGGAGGTGGCAGCCTTTCCTCGACTTTCTCGCTCAACGATAAGGTACCAGGTCAGCAGCAGCAGCAACCCGGGGGGGAGGTTGGGAAAGGGGGTGGGGGGAGGGGTTTATGGGGATAGTGTTTAAGTTAATTTGCTTATTGTTAATTTATTTTGTTGTTTATTGGGTTTGGGGGGGAGGTGGGGGCATTTGTTATATGCATTGGTACGGGTGCCGGGGGGTGTTTATTATTATTATTGTTATTGTTATTATTGTTTTGTTGATATATATTTTTCAAAAAATTCCAATAAAAATTCTTTTCAAAAAAAAGAAGATGGTTGGGCCTGGAACACTACCCTGAGGAACTCGTGCAGTGGTGTCCTGGAACATAGATGATTAACCTCCAACAATGACAATCATCTTCCTTTGTGCTCAGTAAGACTCAAACCAGCGGAGAATTTTCTCCCTCATTCCCATTGACTCCAGTTTTGCTAAGGTGCCTTGATGAAATACTGTCAAACATTGCTCTGATGTCAAGGACAGTCACTTTCACTGCATCTCTGGAGTTTAGCTCCTTTGTCCATGTTTAAACCAAGCCTGCAATGAGGTCAGAAGTTGAAATGTTCTGGCGGAATGTAAACTGAGTGTCAGTGAGCTGGTTACTGCAAAGTAAGTGTTCCTTGAGAGCACAGCTCATGACCCCTTCCATCATTTGACTGACAATCAAGAGTAGGCTGATGGGGCAGTAATTGGCTAGATTGGATTTATCTTGTTTTTCGTGTCTTGAACGTACCTGAGCAATATTCCACACTGAGTCACAGAGTTTTACTGCACAAAAAGAGGCTTTTTGGCTCATCGTCTCTCCGCCAGACATCAAACACCTATCTATTCTATCATTCTTTCAAGCAGTGAGTTCCAGATTCCCACCATCCTCTGGGTGGAATAGATTTTCTTCAAATGTCTTCTAAATATCCTGCTCTTACCTTAAGGGCAGCACGGTAGCACAAGTGAATAGCATTGTGGCTTCACAGCGCCAGGGTCCCAGGTTCGATTCCCGGCTTGGGTCACTGTCTGTGTGGAATCTGCACATTCTCCCCGTGTCTGCGTGGGTTTCCTCCGGGTGCTCTGGTTTCCTCCCACAGACCAAAGATGTGCAGGTTCGGTGGATTGGCCATGATAAATTGCCCTTAGTGTCCAAAAAGGCTGGGTGGGGTTATTGGGTTACGGGGATAGGATGGAAGTGAGGGTTTAAGTGGGTTGGTGCAGACTCGATGGGCCAAATGGCCCCCTTCTGCACTGTATGTTCTATGTTCTATGTTTTAATCTATGCCCTCTGGTTATTGAATCCTCTACTAAGGGGAAAAGTTCCTTGCTAACTCCCCTGTCTATGTCCCTCATAACTTTGTACATTGCTGGGTAGGTGCCGGTATTATAGCTCAAATGGAACAGCTTGGCCAGAAGCGAAGCAAGTCTTCAGTACTATTGCCAGAATATTGTCAAGGTCTGTAGCTTTTGCAGTCCCCAGTGCCTTTAGTCATTTCTTGATGTCACGTGATGTGAATCGAATTGGCTCAAGTTATCTGTGATGCTGGGGATCTCTGGAGAGGCTGCGATGGATCATTCACATGACATTTCTGGCTGAAAGTTGTTGCAAATGCTCAGGCTAATTTTTGCACTGATGTATTGGGCTGCCCCATCATTGAGGATGGGGATATTTGTGCAGTCTCCTCTTCCAGTGAGTTATTTAATTGTCCACCACCATTTATGGCTGGATGTGGCAGGACTGCAGAGCGTAGATCTGGTGCGTTTGTTGTGGAATCGCTTAGCTCTATTACTTGCTGCTTATGATATTTGGCACACAAGTAGTCCTGTGTTATAGCTTCACAGGTGTACACCTCGTTTTTCGGTCTGCCTGATGTTGCTCCAGGCATGCTCTCCTGCACTCTTCATTGAACCAGGGTTGATCCCTGGATTGGTGGTAATTGTAGAGTGGCGGATATGCCAGGCCATCAGGTTACAGATTGCGGTTGAATAAAATTCTGCTGCTGCTGATGGCCCACAGCATCTCATGGATGCCAGTCTTAAGTTGCTAGATCTGTTCGAGTCTATCCCATTTAGCAAGGAAGTAGTGCCACACAACACAATGGAGGGTATCCTCAATGGGAAGATGGGACTTTGTCTCCACAAGGACTGTGTGGTGGTCACTACTACTTGTGGTGAATGTAATATATAGATGTATATATGTTAATTCACACTGTCTTTGTAAGCGCAGTAGCGCTATCGTACCACTAGGGGGAGTAGCACTGGGAGTACTCAGGAACTTGTATTGGGCTCCACCATTGGCTCCGCCCACGACTCCTCCCCCTAGTGCAGCTGTATAAATACCCTTGTCCAGAGTCAGCCTGAGTCACTAAGTGTTCATCAACGGGTAACAGGTTGATTAAAGCCTAGATTCATATCGGAAACACATGTCTGGTGAATTGATGGTTCCATCAATTTAATCGACGTAAGAACAGTAAAGATCGATTATGGAATCGGCCCTCAAGCCTAGACGCCTGGAACTAGACCCGCAGGATGCAGAGGCTAAAGAAATTTTCTCCCACTGGATCCGGTGCTTCAAGGCCTATCTGGCAGAAGCGAGCACAGCCGAAACGACAGAGGATCAGAAGCTAAGTCTACTGCACGCGAGGGAGAGCCACAGAATCTCCACGCAACTATACTCGGCCAGTTTGTATACTGCGGCGCCAGCAGTTCTCGATAAAATTTATGTAAGGCCCATTAATGAAGTTTACACTCTCCATGTGTTCACGACTCGCCACCAGCGGCCTACAGAATCACTCGCCGAATTCCTAAGGGAACTCAATAATTTGTCCAATGACTGTAATTACCAAGCGGTTACCGCGGCTGAACACAGGGAATTGGCGGTACGCGATGTTTTTGTAGCGGGCCTCAGGTCTAACTATGTGCGCCAACGACTGCTGGAAAAGTGGGCCCAGGACTTAGAAACAACTGTGGAAGCTGCTACCACGATAGAGGTCTCCTTCCGCAGCCTTAACTCGTTCCCCGCGGACCCCGCGACCCAATTATGGGCCCCCGACCAGTGACTCCCCCAGGCCTGTGAGGGCCGCCATCTTGGATGCCATCTTCCTCGCCGCCCGCCACGTGCGATCCACGGGCCCGATCGGCATCTCCGCGCTCGGACAACTCTGCGGAAGAATTCGAATTTCGACTATGAACTCAGAGGGCAGTCATCACGGGGCCACTCCAGCACAACTGATCGAGCCGCCGACTACCCGCAACTCAGCGTGGTCACCCTGGACCAATCACGACCAAAGAATCGACGAAACTCGATGGCAGAGGTCCATATCAATGGGTACAAAACGCCATGCCTCTTCGACTCCGGGAGCACAGAGAGCTTCATACATCCAGACCTGGTAAGACGCTGTTCGCTCCCCGTTTTCCCGCACAGCAAACTATCTCGCTCGCTTCAGGCTCCCATTCGGTCCAGATCCAGGGGCGCACCGCCGCGACACTCACAATCCGAGGCGCTAGCTACTCGAAATTCAAACTCTACGTTTTGCCCGAACTCTGCACACCACTCTTATTAAGCCTAGACTTCCAATGCAACCTCAAGAGCCTCACCCTCAGCTTCGGAGGGCCCTTGCCCCCACTCACGATCTGCAGCCTCGCTACGCTGCAAATTCCCCCCCCCCCTCCTCTCTTTGCCAATCTCACGAAGGACTGTAAACCCGTAGTCACTCGTAGCAGGCAGTATAGCCTGCAGGATAGGGTATTTGTCAGAACAGAGGTCCGAAGGATACTCAGTGAGGGGGTTATAGAGGCCAGCAATAGTCCCTGGAGAGCTCAGGTGGTGGTTGTTAAGACCGGGGAAAAATTCCGTATGCTTGGTCGACTACAGTCAGACCATAAATAGATTTACGCTCCTCGGCGCGTATCCCCTCCCCAGGATTGCAGACATGGTAAACCAGATCGCCCAGTACCAGCTCTTTTCCACGATGGATCTGAAGTCTGCATACCACCAGCTCCCAATCCGCCCGGAGGACCGCCACTACACGGCATTCGAAGCCGATGGCCGCCTCTTCCATTTCCTCCGGGTCCCTTTCGGCGTCACTAATGGGGTCTCGGTGTTCCAACGAGCAATGGACCGAATGGTGGACCAGTACGGGCTGCGGGCCACGTTTCCGTACTTGGACAATGTCACCATCTGCGGCTATGACCAGCAGGACCACGACGCAAATCTCCACCGTTTTCTCCAGACGGCACAGAAACTGAATCTCACGTACAACAAGCCAGACTAGCCATCCTCGGCTATGTCGTGGAAAACGGAGTCCTGGGCCCAGACCCGGACCGTATGCGCCCCCTGTTAGAACTCCCTCCCTCTCATTGTCCCAAGGCCCTCAAACGGTGCTTGGGATTTTTTTCCTACTACGCCCAGTGGGTCCCTCAATATGCGGACAAAGCCCGCCCACTCTTTAGGACTACATGATTTCCACTGTCAGCCGAGGCACGCCAGGCCTTCAACTGCATCAAGGAGGACATCGCCAAAGCAGCCATGCAGGAGGTGGATGAATCTACCCCATTTCAGGTAGAGAGCGACGCCTCAGAGGTAGCTCTTGCAGCCACGTTAAATCAGGCAGGGAGACCAGTTGCATTTTTCTCCCGTACCCTATCCGCTTCAGAAATCCGACACTCTTCAGTCGAGAAAGAAGCAGAAGCCATTGTGGAGGCTATCCATCACTGGAGGCACTACCTCGCAGGTAGGAGGTTCACCCTCATCACCGACCAAAGATCGGTTGCCTTTATGTTCGACAACTCGCAAAGGGGCAAAATTAAAAACGACAAAATTCTGAGGTGGAGGATCGAACTCTCCACCAACAATTATGATATCAAATATCGACTCGGGAAGCTCAATGAGCCTCCGGATGACCTATCCCGCGGGACATGCGCCAGTGCGCAGATCGACCGATTAAATGTCATCCACAATGACCTCTGCCACCCTGGGGTCACCCGGCTCGCCCACTACATCAGGGCCCGAAACCTGCCTTTCTCCAACGAGGAGGTAAAAGCGGTCACCAGGGACTGCCCGATCTGTGCGGAGTGCAAACCGCACTTCTATATGTGTTGTTACTCGTGTCTTAATAAAGCTCGTAGTCTCAAATGTGGAGAAGATGCTTTATTGTGAGTTCGTTCTCTCTTCAGAGCTGTTACCTACGGCTACCTTCAGTGCTCCTAGCTGGCGTGTGTGTGTGTCCTGCTCCAAGTTCTGCCCTCTGTGAAGTGTGTCCTCACTTCCTGTCCCCGTCTATTTATATGGCTCTCCCGTGCCCCCTCTAGTGTTTGCTCAGTTGTATTGCATCTAGTTAACTTGTGATCACCACATCCCCCTTTTTCTCTTTACATATTTTCTGTACATCGTTAAAGAAAATTGTACATCCTGTCCCGGTGTATTTATAGCTCTCCCTCTGGTGTTTGCTCAGTTGTTTTGTATCTAGTCAATCTACGATCACCACATCCCCCTTTTTCTCTTTACATATTTGCTGTACATCGTTAAAGAAAATTATAGAAAACAGTTACTTATGATATGCGTATCTATACAGGTGATGGTGCTATTGCATATTGTACAAAGCCAATGTAGTTATATGTCCAATCTCAATAAAAATATTTATGAGTCCAAACTTGATGAATTTGTTCAGAGCTTTTTTTTCTTTTTGTTGTTGATGACGTGGTGATATTGATATTGCAAGTCCGCTGTGAATGTTGTTGGTGTTCCTTGTTATTTTAAGTACCCAATGCATCATCCCGAGGTGTTTGCATGGTCACCTCACTGATGTTGACTGGCATGGACTTTTTTCTGTGCTTGTGGTGTTGATTTATTGTCTCATCCGCCTTGGATGCTGGTGTGCTTGCTCGTTCTGGAGCAGACGTGAGTTTGTGCGATTCGTTGTCATCCCATGACATGTTTGTAGTCTTGTCATCGTTTTGCAGTGTGCTGTGGCATTGTCCTTCATGTGCCGAGTAGTACCATTGTGTACAAGTCGTTGTTTCATTGCTGTTGTTTCTGTCGTTCCTGTTTTTGTTGTTTTCGTTGCCGTACTTGTTGCTGTTTTTGTCGTTTCTGTCTTTGGTGTTGGCACTGTCGTTGTTCCTGACTTTGTTGTTTTCGTTGCCATTCGTGTTGCTGTTTTTGTCGTTTCTGTCTTTGGTGTTGGCGCTATCTTTGTTCCTGACTTTGTTGTTTTCGTTGCCGTCTTGTTGTTTCTGTCTCTGTCGTTGTCGCTATCTTTGTGCCTGACTTTGTTGTTTGTCTTGTCGCGCTTCATGTTGCTTTTGTTCTTTCTGTTGTCGTTCTCGTTTCTGCTGTGCTTCTTGCTATTGTTGTTGGTCTTGTCGCGCTTCATGTTGCTTTTGTTCTTGCTGTTGTTTGTCCCGTTTCTGCTGTGCTTCTTTTGACTTTTGTTTTTCTTGTTATACTCTATTCGTGGCCCGAGTGGATAATTTGAGTCATTGAGCATTTCGTCTCGAGAGTGGTGTGAATGATCTGATGTTGCATCGGTGCAGGTGACATCAATCATTTGTGGAGAATTGGATTCCTCATCTTTGCTTTTTTTGTGCTCCTCTTCCGGAGTCAAATTCTTCTCGATTTCGTTTGACGCGGTGTCTCTGGATTCTTGGCGCTCCTCTTCTGGAGTCCAAAGCTGCATGATTTCAGTTGACGTGGTGTCTCCGGACTCTTGGTGCTCCACTTCTGGAGTTGAAATCTTCATGATTTCCGTTGATGTTGTCTCACTGGACTCCAGGTGCTCCTCTTCTGGAGTCAAAATCTGCATGGTTTCTTTTGGCTTGGTCTCTCTGGACTCCAGGTGCTCCTCTTCTGGAGTCAGAATCTGCATGGTTTCTTTCGGCGTTGTCTCTCTGGACTCCAGGTGCTCCTCTTCTGGAGTCAAAATCTGCATGTTTTCTTTCGGCATCGTCTCTCTGGACTGTTGGGTGGCCCGAATCTGTGCTTCTGTACAGACAAGCTGAGAACTGTCAGTCTCGCTGTGATCCTGTACGTCGAGTGCGATCACCTTGTTACTGTTTTCGCTCTGTGCGTCGGTACAGACAAGCTGAGAACTGTCAGTCTCGCTGTGATCCTGTACGTCGAGTGTGATCACCTTGTCACTGTCTTCGCATGCAGTGGGTAGAGGTGCATTGTCTTCTTTTTGTTCCTGTGAGCTTGGTAGACTTTCATAGTCTGCTTGCGGTTGCTCAGATACAGCGGGTTTACCTGCATGGTCTTGTTCATGCATGGTGTTCGCCAGGGAGTGTTTGCTTGCATCCCTTTTGGAGTCTTTCATTACTCGCACTGTGGAGCCTGTCATCGCTCGCTCTGTGGAGTCTTCCTGTGCTCTCTGTGTGGCGTCGTCTTCGTCTAGGGTATTGCTGTCATCCAATGTATCGACGAGCTGCCATGGCATCATGGTGTTGGATTCATCTACCATGAGTAGAGTCGTGTTGAGCTTTGCAACGGTGTCGCTGATGCTGTGATCAGCATGTCCAAATAACTCCTCCATGTCTGAGTAGTATTCTTTGATACCCATTTCATCTTCGTTGGCTTCTTCTACCACGAGTTGATTCGTGTTGAACTTTGCGACCGTGTCGCTGATGCTGTGATAAGCATATCCGACTGACTCAGCTGTGTCTGAGTAGTATTCTTCGAAAACCAAATCATCCTGGTTGGATTCTTCTACCACGAGTTGATTCAGATTTCTGGGCCTCCTGTAGGGTTATAACAAAAAGTAGGGAACGGGATATTCCATTCCTGATGTTGAAGCTGCCGCAGAATTTGTGGAGTCCCTACAGCAAACTGGTGCTGCACCTGGACCAATTCAGCTATTGTTGAGGGGCTAGCACCAGCACCATGTGGAACACAGTCGATTCCAAAGAGAAACGATGTGAGATTTCCCAGGTCCCAGATTGACAGTCAGGAGGCGGACAAGCTGTGTATATGATGTGTATATACACACTTCACTCCCCACACACACCATCCCAGCCACAAGATGGCAGCAAGGAGAGCAGTGCCACGCTTCACCAACACCGAGCTGGAGGGCCTCCTGGATGTGGTGGAGGAGAGACGGATGACCCTGTACCCCGGCCCGGGATGGAATCTGCCAGCCACCGCAATTCGCCACGTCTGGGTGCAGGTGGCAGTGGCGGTGAGCACCATGGGTAACACTGACTGGACCGGTCAGCAGTCCCGGAAGGAACTGCACAACCTCCTCAGGGCGGCCAGGGAGAGTAGACAGCACTGTGTCCCTGGCACTAACGCTGTCCCACATGCCTGTAACCCCCCCCCCCCGGGCGGCGGCCAAACACCCACCATGCCCACACCCATACTGGCCGCCATGGCCGGGTGTCCTGGCCACTGAGGCCACCAGCTACCCACCCCCTGAGTTGCATGCGTCGGACTGTCTAATACTGTTGTTTCTCGTTTGCGTGCCCTCTCCCCAGGAGAAGGCTGCCATCACCGCCGGGAGCGGTAGAAGACTGGAGGGGGACCATTGGACTTGCGGCTCCTCCCCAAGGCAGAGCATAGGGCTCTGGACATGGTCAGCTTCCTGAGGAAAGGGAGGTCGCCAGGGTGGAGTTCGGCCGCAGGCGAGTTGGTCAGACCATGCTGAGTTACACTTCCCCATGCCACGTGTTTCAAGCCCCCTACCCCCCACCTCTCCACAACACCACCCCCATGCCAGCACCGACGATGAGAGCGGCACGGACGCAGCCCTCCACTCGAGACGCATGACACCTTGGAGCTTGAGTCTGAGAATGACATGGCCGCGTGCATGCAGACTCTGGTCGAGACCAGAGTCGCCTCCAGGACTGGTAGCGGCAGGTGGTGGGGGAACCTCAGGGGTTAACTCTGCTCGCATCCCCGTCCCATGGAGTAGACCAGGAGCCATCAGGCACCCTGAGAAAAGAGAAGGTGCTGGGGCCGGTGCTGGTGACTCCCGCAGGGGAGGTGCCGGAACACCTCAGAACCTCAGACTCCCCCCCCCCCCCTCTCGTGTCCTTGGCACATCTGATGGGCAGTGGGCAGAACAGTGCCAGAACAGAACATGCCACCTGGGACACTGAATCAGCAGACGGGCCCATCCAGGCCCGGTCTCCCCGGAAGATGCCTTCCAATGGGGACCCAGGCCACAGGGCAGGAATCGCTGCAGGCCGCCTCCACTCCTGCTGTACCATCTGGGGATTCACCTCGATGTAGCATTTGGGCCAGTAAGGCAGAAAATTAGACACCAGTTAAGTTGGCACGGGTGCAGGGCACAGTTTAGTTATAGGGGCTAGGGCACAAATCTGTAATACGTTGTCACATTAAACACCTGTTCACACTGTTGCAACCTAGGTAGGAATAACAGCAAAAGGGATTATTATTTAAATGATAAAATATTAAAACATGCTGCTGTGCAGAGAGACCTGGGTGTGCTAGTGCATGAGTCACAGAAAGTTGGTTTACAGGTGCAACAGGTGATTAAGCCGGCAAATGGAGTTTTGTCCTTCATTGCTAGAGGGATGGAGTTTAAGACTAGAGAGGTTATGCTTCAATTGTATAAGGTGTTAGTGAGGCCACACCTGGAGTATTATGTTCAGTTTTGGTCTCCTTACCTGAGAAAGGACGTACTGGCGCTGGAGGGTGTGCAAAGGAGATTCACTAGGTTAATCCCAGAGCTGAAGGGGTTGGATTACGAGGAGAGGTTGAGTAGACTGGGACTGTGCTCATTGGAATTTAGAAGGATGAGGGGGGATCTTATAGAAACATATAAAATTATGAAGGGAATAGATAGGATAGATGCGGGCGGATTGTTTCCACTGGTGGGTGAAAGCAGAACTAGGGGGCATAGCCTCAAAATAAGGGGAGTAGATTTAGGACTGAGTTCAGGAGGAACTTCTTCACCCAAAGGGTTATGAATCTATGGAATTCCCTGCCCAGTGAAGCAGTTGAGGCTCCTTCATTAAATGCTTTTAAGAGAAAGATAGATAGTTTTTTGAAGAGTAAAGGGATTAAGGGTTATGGTGTTCGGGCCGGAAAATGGAGCTGAGTCCACAAAAGATGAGCCATGATCTCATTGAATGGCGGAGCAGGCTCGAGGGGCCAGATGGCCTACTCCTGCTCCTAGTTCTTATGTTCTTATTTAACCTGCCTCGGTGCTCTGTCAGATGGGTGTGAGTGGTAGGCTAGTCTGGGCTGGCCGGCGGTAGAGTGGGGTGTGGGTGCAGGCCCTGTGAGTGGCCTGGGCTCCACACCCTCCACCCTGACCATCCCCACCACCTTCTCCTCAAGAAATCGATGGCACCGTGTGAAGGAATAGCCAGCTCTCATGCAGGGATTACCCAGGTGAACGATGGAAAGTGCTACTATGGACAGGAGTCAGACGTTGTCAAATGATGTGGACCACCAGAGCTCATTGCAGAGCGGGTTGATATCATCCTCCATCCCATGAACCAGGCCTGGTGTTACTGTCAACCCAGGGCTCCCAACCCATAGTCCGGCAGGTATGTAACACAGAGGGGGTTGTAGGTGAGGGGGTGGCTGGAGGGGTGGGGTGTGTGGGGTGAGATGCAGTGACCATGCCTCTCGCCTGTCCCCCCTCCTAGTTGGTGAACCTGGAGGCGATCAGAGAGTCCCATGTGTGTTGGCCCTGGCGCACACATTGTGCAGCCTCCCGTGCGTGCCTGGGCTCCATGTCTTGCCCATTCCCGCTGTCCTCCACATCCTCCTTGTCGGACGAGGCCTGGTGTTCATCCTCCTCCTCCTCCAGCACATTGCCCCTCTGCTGCACGATGTTGTGGAGGATGCAGGAGGCCGCTACAATGCAGGCGACCCTCTCAGCATCGTACTGGAGGGCTCTTCCAGAGCGGTCCAAGCTTCAGGAGGCTGAAGTACTGCTCGATCACACTCCTGGTCGCTGCATGGGCATCGTTGGAGCAGGTCGTGGCATCTGTCTGTGGCCTCAGCCACGACAGCAATGGATAATCCCTGTCGCCCAGGTGTCAACCTCCCAGCTGGGGGAGGCATCTCAAGCATGTCAGGAATTGTCTAGTGTGTCAGGATGAAGGCACTGTGCACACTGCCCGGGTATTGGGCGCAAACGCTTATGATGTGCAGCTGATGGTCACATATCAGCCGCACATTTTCGAGTGGAAACCCTTTCAGTTTGTGTAGGAGCTACAGTGGTTGTTGCCCTTGGGTGGGCCGCCTGATGCCTCGCCGACGGGATGCGGCTGGTTGGGTGGTGGGAGTATGGCAGTGGGTGTGATATCATAGATATCATAGAATTTGCAGTGCAGAAGGAGGCCATTCGGCCCATCGAGTCTGCACCGTATCTTGGAAAGAGCACCCTACCCAAGGTCAACACCTCAACCCTATCCCCATAACCCAGTAACCCCACCCAACACTAAGGGCAATTTTGGACACTAAGGGCAATTTTATCATGGCCAATCCACCTAACCTGCACATCTTTGGACTGTGGGAGGAAACCGGAGCACCCAGAGGAAACCCACGCACACACGGGGAGGATGTGCAGACTCCGCACAGACAGTGACCCAAGCCGGAATCGAACCTGGGACCCTGGAGCTGTGAAGCAATTGTGCTATCCACAAGGCTACCGTGCTGCCCGGGTGCGGGTGCACTCATATGGTTGGTGTCACTCTGCAGAACCAGGGGCAAGATGGGTGATCAGCGCGGTGCGCAACAAGATGGCTGCCTTGCAGGCCGTGGTATTGGCGGTCCTTGCTTGGACACCACCCCCAGTCCCGTGGCGTGGTCACCCCAGCCACATGGCCCGTTCTCCCATCATTACCCCGCACCCCTGACCCTGGAAGGGCACTCCCCAACCCAGCCAGCCCGGCCAGTGCCCAGCCCAGCAGCCCACAGTCGAGCCTCTCTGTGTCCTACCTCCTCTTTCTCCCTTATCAGCCATGACGCCAGTTTCATGATTTTTAAAAGTACACTTGAACCGTGCCGTCGGAAACTCGGCCCATCGGAGGCGGAGAATCGCGGAGGCGCCGGAGAATACCGGGTTGGGCCCGCTAATTATATGCAAACAAGGTTTACTGTATGTGAGTCCTGGTACGCATTGGCGCCGCTGTTGAGGTTATGGAGAATTGTGATTTGGATTCAAATCGGCGCCCACTGAGATTTTGGCATTGGAACCTATTCTCCGCCCAATCGCGTTTCGCGATATTGGCATCAACCAACGGAGAGCCCGCCCAGGGAGTTTATGGGTGGGAATCTCCGGAATCTCAGTGTTGTAGCGAGTGGCTACAGCCGTGAGCTTCCTGCTGTTCAGCCCAGCAGGGCCGGCAAGGATATTCAATGTGCCACTGACAAGTGAGTCAGTTCCTCCGAATCTAGACCCTCCAGATGATACCCACCAGGGCATCAAAGGCCACGGGTCGAGGTAAGCAGCTGGCTGCATCCACCTCTGCTGTGCATCCTGGGGGCACACCTGGATGTAGCGGTAGAGCAAGGAAGACCAAGCACATCAAGGATCACTGAGGGCACCAGGGGAGGGGGTGGGGGGTATGTAGGAGGTGGGGTCGGAGGAGAGGGTCAGCATCATCAGGAGAATGGGGATTTGTTACACACAATAAACACACTAATGCACAAACAGCATGATACCTCTGTCAGTTCCTTCCGCAATGTGGGCCGACCTCCAAACCCATGGCCCATCTCTCCAGCCTCCCCCACCCCGGCACACTACGTGCAGGTGATGGGTGTGAGCGAGCACTCAGCAGACAGGCAGGGGTCAGACTATGGCATAGATTGAGAAGCGCTGGCTCTCAGCATTCTGCGGGTTATCATCGCCCCCTGCCCTCAATGGTGACCCACTAACGATGCCGACACAGTCCCTACATCCTGGAGTAATGTGACACATACATTGGGGGGGGGGTGGGAAATGGGAGTGGAGGGTGATGGACCAGAAGTGAATCGGGCGAATATGATGTCCTCCCTGGCCCTCTGGGCTTGCCGGAATCTCGTCACTACCGCCTGTCCTGCAGCCTCCGGCTGGTCCTCCCTGGGTTCGTTCCCCAGCCCCTGCTGGTCCGGTGCAACCTCATCATCCTCGTCCTGCTCCCCTTCCTCCTTAGAGGTGGCCAAATGTTCCTCAACACCAACCTCCATCTAGTCGCCCCACTGCTGTGCGAGGCTGTGGAGGACACAGCAGACCAGCACTGATGTAGCATCAATTGGACGCGAGACACGATGAAGATCCAAACTGTGGCTTTAATCAGCTAGTTGTTAGCCCGGTGGTTGACTACAGAGAAAGGCCGACCACCGGGAAACCTGGGTACTTATACCCTGCCTCGGAGGCGGGGTCTACTTGCCTCTCGACCAATTGGTGAGCAGTTACATGACTAGTCCCAGCCAATCAGACGGGAGGCACATGACCAGTCAGAGCCAATGGGAAACCAATGCTCTGCACCAATGGCAGTGCTCCCACTCATATCACCACAAGCACAAAGCAGGTGACTCGGCGGGGGGTGTACTGCAGGGCATCTCCAGAGCGGACAAGGCATCGGAACTGCATTTTGAGATGTCCAATGCACCGCTTAATCACAGCCAGGGTGGCCACATGAGCCTTGTTGTATCGGGTCTCCGCCTCCGTCTCCAGCCTCCGTACTGGCTCATTAGCCAGGTTCCCAGCGGAAACCCCTTATCCCCCAAGAGCCAGCTGACCATCCTGGCGTGGTCCTTGAAGAGGGCAGGGATGACCAACTGGCCCAGGATGTAGCTGCCATGCACACTCCCCGGGAAGTGTGTACACGTGTGCATGATCTTCATGTGGTGGTCACACACAAGCTGTATGTTGAGGGAGCAGAAACGCTTTCTGTTCATGTAGGGCACTCCCAGATTGTCCGGTGATAGCTGGGCAATTGGGTGACATCTATTACCATCTTGACCTGGGGCACACCGGCAATGGCGGAGAAACCTGCTCCCCGGGCATCTTGCAAGGCATGGTCTATGTCAAAGATGATGTAGTTTCCCGCCCGGGCAAACAGGGCATCCGTGACCTGTCGGATGCACCTGTGGGCTGTGGCCTGTGAGATGCCGCAGAGATCCCCGCTGGGGCCTTGGAATCATCCCGAAGCGTAAATGTTCAGGGCTGCAGTGACCTTAATGGCCACCGGGAGCGGGTGTCCTCCTCCTCCATGTGGCGCCACGTCCACAAAGACGTGGCACAGATGCCGCACCATCTCCTTGCTGAGGCGGAGTGTCCTGCGGCACGCGCTGTCCGTCATCCGTCAACACCCAGCGACGCCTGTACACCCTGGGCCGTCGCGGGACTCCTCCGCTGGGTCCCTTCCTGGCCTGATGGGTGGTCGGGTCCTCAGGGTGTGGGGCGGGATCCGGCACACGGTCCTCTACCTCGAGCCTCTGTTGACACTGCTGCTGCTGCCATCTCCGGCGTCTGGCCACCCGGCCAAGCAGCAGCAACACCATTCGGGCAAGTTCTCGATCCAAACACCCTGCCTTAGCAATCAATATCTGTGAGGCACTGGGAGAGAGTGTTAGACTGACAGATAGCGGTGCCTCCCACCTCGGGACCCTCCATTCCCCCATTGATCCCCCCCTCTCCCCCCACCCAGAACACCCTGCCCACGCACTCCCGGCTACAGCAGGTCCCCCTCACCTGACCCCAGACCCTGTACCCCTGGCACCTGCACATAAAATCACCTGGATCGGACCCCTCCCTGTGGCACTTACTCACCCTCCGACCATTGACATATCCCCGGAGCTGTGTCCCATCCCCTGGGTGTTCAGATGTTGGCTGCTGTGTGTGGGGTGTTGCCTCCTGCAATGTTCAGGCACAGTGTCCAGACATCAAGGTGTGATTGGGATTCTAAGCAATGACTCCCACATGCTACATGGCTCGTCCACCCACGGGAATCCACTTGGGTTGTGTGAAGTGCTCACTTAACCACGATTGCCAAAGTCCTATTAGTAGTAGCCTCGGCAGTCGGTGGGAGTTATGGGTGGTCAGTGGGGCAGACGGGCAGGGACAAGGGTTGCCCCTGGAATTGGTATACATGATCCAGGGGTTAGCATGTTGGTGTCGGGTGTGGTTGCCCCACGGTTGCCCTCTCAGTGCCTCCTCCCCCGCCCTCCAATAGTGGCCCATCCCTGCAGAGGGTCCCTCACCCCCAGCGGAGGGTCCCCCACTCCCCACCGAGCACTGGGGTGGCAATCCCAGTGCCCCCGGGCTCTTTGCCTGTGAGCAAAGATGGCTACTCACGCCCTCAGCTCGCCATAGAAGCTCTTCCGCCAGGTTCACATTTGTCAAAAGGAGTACTAATCAGCGCCAGTGCGACCACTCGCTGGGGAGGTGGCTGAATGATGGGAGGCCGGTGGATATGGGGTGGCTTTTGTTAATTGTGTGGAAATAGGGCTTAAGCAGTGATAATCGAGAACCCGATTTCGCCTACGAGAGCGGGAGGTTGCATGGCAAAGTGTTTGCCGCCTGGCACGGTTCTCGTTTTCGGCCTCTCCCGCTATTCACTGGCCTCGGTTTGCTCGAGCGTAGCGAGGCTGGAGAATCGCACCCTGTGCTTCAGTTGTACAAGACATTAATGAGACCATATCTGGAGTATTGTGTGCGGTATTTGCCCTCAAGAGGGCTGTGAGTCTTTGGAATTTTCTCCTGAAAAGGGGGTGGAATGTTTTTAAGGCAGAGCCTGATAGATTCTTGATAAACAAGGGAGTGAAAGGTTACTGGGGGGGGGGGGGGGGGGGGGGGAAGGCAGGAATGTGGGGTTGAGGTTACAATCAGATCAGCCATGATCTTATTGAATGGCGGAGCAGGCTCGAACGGCTGAGCGGCCCACTCCTGCTCCTAATTTGTTTGTATGTTCAAATGTATGTATGGTATGATTCCCTGAGTATGACTATGTCAGGATATTGTTTGACTAGCCCATGAGACAGCTGTCCCAATGTTGGCACAAGCCCCCGGGTGGAGTAAGGAGGACTTTGCAGGGTCAACAGAGCTGAGATTGTCGCTGTCATTTCCAGTACATACAGAGATCAAGTAATAAGGACGACCCAATTCCCCGTGACCTCCAAAGAATATGACCTTCCCCAGTAACGGGGGCAGGGCTTCTCCTTAACAAGGGAGCTCTCATTAGTATAAAAACCGACCTGGATGCAGGTTAGGGAGGGAGAGCCTTCGTGGGAGGGAGAGTGTGAGTGTATTATTAATAAACCTTGTTCATCGTTTTCTACCTGCTGTTTCATGCATGCTGATTTGGCAGATTCACCACATAGGTTGGTGCCAGGTGGTCCATCTGGTTTAATTTCTTATCCAATTTTCTGTAGTGTTTTTATACAAGTGAGTGGCTTGCTGGGCCATTTCAAGGGGCAGTCAACTACATTACTGGAGTCACGTGTAGCCAGACCAGGTAATGCTGGCAGATTTCTTTCCCTCAGGACATTAGAGGAGCAAATGAGTTTTTCTGAGAATTAACAATGGTTTCCTGGTCCTCAACAGACTCTTAATTCCAAATTTTTATTGAATTCAAATTCCACCATCTGCTATGATTGCCCAGAGTTCAAAGCATTACCCTGCATCTCTGAATGACTAGTCCAGTGGCAGTACGAGGGAATACTAAAGAAGTTAAATTCTAAGATATTATCTGGAATGTCTCCAAAGTAATCATATCCCTTATTGGAGCTCTGAGAGGGCCCATATGAGAAGTTACCATGGCAACAAGAGAAAATTCGAGTAGCAAATTTGAAAGGATAATTTACACTGGCCAAACTAAAGATAATGATATTTGTAAAGGTTTCCTGTTACTTATTTTCATTTCTAAACAAGACATGTAAATGGTAAAATCTGTTGGTATGATTCTACTTTGAGGCACTCACCTTTCAAATTACTGTCTCCCTCCTAAAAAAAATGTTTCTCAAGCCTTGATAATTGTTCACCACAAGTGCAACATTGTGAATCCAAACTCGTGCAAAAACCAAGCAGGCATCGTTTAACACTTCAATTAAAAAGCAGAATATTTCCTATGCTGGAAATGTGAAATAAAAACAGAAAGTGCTGGAAATACTCAGCAGGTCTGGCAGCATTGGTAAGAGAGAGAAACAGAGTTAACGTTTTGAGTCAAATACGACTCTTCTTCTTCCAAAGAAAAATGACATTGGACTCGAAACGTTAACTCTGTTTCTCTCTCCAGTTTCTTTTGTTCTTATGTACATAAACCACAATTAGCTGATCTTTTTCTGTTGCATGTAATGCTTTAAGTGAACAAAATGTTAAGTACTATTCAGATTAGAATACACAATCAACCTTTTGATCTCTATTTTTATCTGTAGCTTTAATTATAAACAAACCAGAATCTTTCGTTCCCTTCCCATTTCAGGCGGGTACATCTCAGAAATGAATTCTTTGTGTGGAGCTAAAAGCCCCTCTGGTGGTGGTTAATGATGCATCGGATTTAATTCATAGAACCATACTGTGGATAGCAGATTCATAGCACTGCTTGTGTGCAACGAAGAAACACCACTGTTTGCAAATAATAAATAACACATTAAAGGGATGTCTCCCTTTGTGTGTTATCTTTAATGGAAAGGTGCTGATGAGCAATTGGATGAACAAAACTGGCATGAAACAGTCCCAGACTTTGTTCATTAATAGCTCTTCTCTCAGACTTTATTCTGTCTGGAATCTATTTGAATGAAAACCATAGATAGGAAAAATCTTAAGATTGATTAAAAATAAATGAAAAGAACATTGTACATTTTTAAGTAAGAAAGGATTATTTATTAAAAGTAAACAGTGAAACACAACTCAAGCCAAAACTCAAAATTGCTTTAAGCAGGAAGAATTATTTGTCTTTTCATAGTGCCGTAGCCTTGCCTTGAAGACTGTGTTGTAAAGATGTTGTATAAATATTAACCCATACTACAGTAAAATTATAAATAAGGAAGATATATGATCTCTAAAATTGTGACGGCAAAAGTAAATATAGGAAAATAAAAATTATATCAGGATATATAAAGCTGATTATATATTGATGTATGTCTTTAAGGGATATCAGCATGACATCACAAGAAGGGAAATGTATCATGTTTATCACACATACAATTTTTAGATTTTATTTCAGTTTTATTTTATCTTCCACATCACACCGTTATTGTTTCATTCCCTCTTTAGATCACCAGAGACAACAAGAAGGTTGGAAAAGGGAGCTATCTCCAGAAATGTGACTGTCCACTGAGACTAGTTCATGGCTATGGATGCTTTATGTTTTCCTCCCCCATCATGCTCATTTTCCCTTTATCATTGAAGAAGCTGACACAGTCGATGGACTGACTAAATCTGGGAACTCACCATTTGGTGTTTTGTGGGCACAAGCTAGGTGCTACCATTCTGTGGTTCAGTTTGGGATAGCTGCCTTCATTGTGCCATCATCAGTGTCTCTGGGGTAAATGTCAGAGAAGACCCATTAACTGACATGGGGATTGGAATTTACAATCACCCCTCACCTGATGGGAGTGTTGCAGGCAACGTGCAAACTTTATGATGCCTGTTCATTGCTGTGATTGTGTTATGCGGCTCAGCACTGCTGAGTGGCTGCACCCTCAGAACATTCTCCATAGACATTCTCCTGTCCTACGTTTTGGCCATGTCTTCAAAAAATCCAGTCAAATTCATCTAGTATGAGCAACCCTTTAAAAGCCCGCACCATGGCAAAGTCATGTGCCTGATCTCTCTGTTTAGAGAAAGGACAATGAAGTCCTTCTCTTCATACAGGGTCTCGGTTACCTACAGGGACATGCGTGTCTGCATGGGTTTCCCCCGGGTGCTCTGGTTTCCTCCCACAAGTCCCGAAAGACGTGCTGTTAGGTAATCTGGACATTCTAAATTCTCCCTCTGTGTACCTGAACAGGTGCCGGAATGTGGCGACTCGGGATTTTTCACAGTAACTTCATTGCAGTGTTATTGTAAGCCTACTTGTGACAATAAAGATTATTATTATTATTACCTGATGCAGCAATGAACTACAAACTGAGAGATGATGAGATATTGCTGGCTTCAGCCAGGAAGGATCCTGAAGTGAGGGCGGCCACTACCATCACTGTCTTCATTCTGATTTTCAGGTATGTGTCCACTTCAAGGAGGCAGTACAGTTCTGTGACTCCTCCTTTGTGTAGCTGCTTCAGACTCTATGCCTGCTGAGGTGGAAGTAAAATTACGTGGCTAGGGTCTTCTGTTGAGAGCCGTCCTCATCCCTCTGGCCACATCTTCCCCTCCCTGTTATTTCTGTTCCATTTCCCTGGTGTGCTGCATCCCAAGATTCTAGCACCAAAGTTCCCATGACTGACATTTAGTTTTCTGATTAGAGGCCTTCAAAATCCACTTCGCTCCACAAAAGGAGCAGCACCACACTCTTCACTCTCTATTCCATTCTCGTCTGCCCAAAAGGAAATGGTACGAACACCACCAACAAGCACAGTGCACAATAATTCCACTGACTCTGCAGCTGCAAGAAGTCAGGAGCATCTCACCTGAAACCTGCGCAATGATCACCTTGGAATTGTGTTCCTTGAAGGTGTCCCTCATAAAGCGGAACAAAAATCCCTTTAAAAGAGGACATTAACAAGGTGCAAAATGGGAAGTTGGTACAAAATCAGTGTTAGGCTGACATCGCAATCTGACTGTGGTGTTTGGGCATTTGCACCCAGGAATACTGATGACGGCCCAATGATGTGATAGACAGTGACCTCAAATGCTAGAATCACAGACTGGATTCTATCACTGGTCCTAAAATAGCGATGGATGCAGAATAATGCAGAAGTCACCAAAACGAACCACCTCTGCCCCCCCCCCCCCCTCCCCCCCCGCCCCCGTGCACATAATCCCCTGCACTGTGTCCAAAAGGAATTGAAGTTTCATCAGGTGCACACACATAACCCAGGGAGAGCGAATAGATCTAAGATTCCTCCATCCAAACAACAAACAAACATAAATTAGGATCAAGAATAGGCCACTTTGTCGCCCGAGTCTGTTCTGCTATTCAATCGGATCATGGCTGATCTGATTGTAACCTCCACCCCACATTCCTGCCCACCCTCAATAACCTTTCACCCCTTTGTCAATCAAGGATCTACCTAGCTCTGCCGAAAAAATATTCAAAGATTCTGCTTCCACTTCCAGGAAGGTAACCTTTGCATACCTGGCGTCAAATACTCAGGCTTCACAATAGTGAGATTGCAGAGGACCCAGCACACCACCATGAAAATGGAGACATGCTCTAGTGAGTAGGTAGTGCACATTGCACCAATGCACCCCTCCAATTCCCCCACTACTCCAATGCCCCCCCCCCCACTCCCCCAGCACCCCAATGCCCCCCACCATTCTCCCACTGCATCCAACCCAGACCAACGCACCATTTGAAATCTTGCTATGCTGGCAAAGCCACATAATCCCCTGCCGTGCTTCTCTCTGGTTAGAGAGAAGAAAGTGAGCTCTCCTCTCCTGATGTTCTGGTACTCCTGGATGCAACAATGAATGGCAATCTGTGAACTGTTGGCAATGTTGCCTGCTCCTGTCTGGGATGATTCAGGTGCAGACATTGTTACGATCCCAACCGATGATGCTACTGCTCAGTCAGCGAAAACCTGGCTCAATAGATTGTAACTTTTATTTTTTTATTTAGAGATATGGATGAACAGAGTCGCAGGACTACCAATTAACTTATGACAAAAAAATAATTAAACAAGAAAAGATTGACTAATACACAACTCCTCCACTCCAGCTATATCTTTACAGATTTAATAGGATTACACAAGTTACCAAAATAAATCATAAACTCTCACATTCTCACTAAGTGCATAGTCCAGGTAAACCAATAAGCCAAATGTGGTCAGACACAGCACACTCTGAAACCAAGTGACAGATGGCACCCAATACAACCTCTGTGGATTTTTCATCAAACCCCCCCCCCCCCCCCCCCCCCCTCCCCCCCCCCCCCCTCCGATGCTTATCACACTATCAACTGGTCTCACTGGAACTCTGGCTTCCTAATAAATGTTTCCAAATTCCACTCTCGAAAAGAACCACCTTGGAATCTTCTCCCAAACGACATTTTCCCTTGGATGCCTCCATCAAGGATCCACTTCCAGGATTTCAATCTTTCCTTTCAGTATTCCTCTGACTTACATGGCCACATTCATTCAAACTTACACACAATCTCTCAGGTACCCAGCCATGTCAATAGAACACCACTGCTTCATAGGCTGTATTAAATTATCACCAAACTTTTGATTTACCTTAAATATTTGACTTCTACCTAGTTGACTTTAAATTTGGTTCTTGCAGCTGTCTCTTTAATTCAGAGTGTTTTATCGGCTTTTTATTTGAATTCGCTTAAACAGGACTTGGTTCAACTTTTTGTTCTTTGTTCCTTTAACTTACCTGTCTCCCTGAGTCATACTTTTGTCCCAACTCCTTTTAAACGTTTGGGAAGTCTGCTTTCTGCTGCTCCCTCTCCTGGGCCCAGCTTAAAAACAACTCAAAACTTATTTCTATCCGAGGGGGGCTCCTGGTTTTGAAACAACAACATAGGGTGGGTTTCTCCTCCCGCCACACCGTATTTCTGGTTCAGCACGCTGTCGGGATTCTCCGTTTCGCCGGCCAGTCGATGGGGTTTCCCATTGTGGGGCAGCCCCACGCCATCGGGAAACTCCCAGACTGCCAGCAAAACAGAGAATCAGACGGCGGAGAATTCAACCCATTGTTTTTCTTTAATTCTTATTTGCTTTCATGGCATAAAGCCTCATTACCATGCAAGCATCTGAACCAAACTGAAGTAATTAACCCTTTCAAATACAGAAGCACAAAATCAAAGTTACTTAAAGCTCTGCCTGATTTTCAAATACTGACAAATACAAATATAGGTTATTTAAAACTACTTCGGTTTCCTGACAATAATAATAATATAATAATCACTTATTGTCACAAGTCGGCTTCAATGAAGTTACTGTGAAAAGCCCCTAATCACATATTCCAGCGCCTGTTCAGGGAGGCTGCTACGGGAATTGAACCCACGCTGCTGGCCTTGTTCTGCATTACAAGCCAGCAGTTTAAACCACTGTGCTAATGGTGATGGCGACTTTAATGGCCATGGGCAATACTGTCCTGGCCCTGCTGTTAGTTCTATTGATGGAGGTGGTAGAATTCAGTGACCATCTCTTGGTGAACCTCAGGCATCTCAGGTAGATGTCAGAGAACTGCTTCCTAAATACCCTTGGTGCATAGGGCTTCCGAGAGAGTGCTCCTCCTTTGTCTCCCTCTGAGCACAACTTATCCTCTCTGCAGCTTCTGCTCCATTTCGCTAACATGTTGCAGCCCCTATAATTGCTCTAAATTTTCTGTGGACTGCTCACTGAATTCTATTGATCTCCCTGTCAAGGTGCAGCAGCATGCCGTCTCAAAACCTGTAAGTCACCAACCTCCAAGAACACACCACAGTATTTCCACAAACTTTGTAAGACCAAAAGTAAGTCAAAACTCACTCCTTAACTACAGGATGGATAGCTGGTCCTTTAAAGAGTGTGAGCGAGGATCTATGTTCAACTGTGAGTGATTAGCTTCAGGTGATCACTGGACCCTGGCAGTCCAAGTTAGCAGAACAAATATTAAGTCAGCCTGAGGCTGTTTGACATTGCAATCTGCCAGCTGTAAAAGCTTCTAGCACATTTACATCACACCCACACTGGTGACTTTTGAAGCATGGGTCACATCTGTCGTAGGCGGAAACACTTTACTTGCCATTTTGAAGACCTCTAACTTTCATGTCACAGGACTAATGTCTGAAGCTCAAACTTTGTGACTGGGGGCAGCACGGTAGCGCAGTGGTTAGCACTGCTGCCTACGGCTCTGAGTACCCGGGTTTGAGCCCGGCCCCAGGTCACTGTCCGTGTGGAGTGTGCACATTCTCCCCGTGTCTGTGCGGGTCTCTCCCCCACAACCCAAAGATGTGCAGATTAGATGGATTGGCCACACTAAAATGCCCATTAATTGAAAAAAAATAATTGGGTACTCTAAATTTAAAAAAAACTTTGTGACTGGTACTCTAAATTTTTTTTTTTAAACTTTGTGCCTGGAGGTAAAGGATGCATTTTGTTCTTGTTGCATTAGTAGAAATTTGTTTATCAAATATTTCAGAAATTTAAAAAAAAATGATTGCAAGTTATAATCCAAGATTGTAATGGCCAATGGAGTGCAAAGACAATTTTAGGGTTCATTTCTAGAGGAGTAGAAAACAAAAGCACGATAATAATGTTTAATTTATACAGAACATCGGTTAGACCACACTTGGACTAATAGGTTTATTCCTCGTCTCCACACTCCAAAAATAATATTGAAGTACTGGAGAAAATGCAGAATAGGTTTATAAAGATTTTACAAAAAACTTTCCTGTAGAAAGGTTGCAACCATCAAGAAAAATTGAGTAAGCAGTGGAAAAGAGAAGAATAAGAGGAGATCGGATAGAGTTCTTTGAAATGATAGGCCATGAAATTTGACTCTATTGCACAGGTTTTCGGCATGATGCACACATTACTAATGCTAGCTACAGCGAATGTCATTTTGGTGAGGGCATTAGGATATGTGCATGAGGCATGTGCTTGAAATAGGTAGAGTAGGCAGATTATGACATTAATCAGTGTACAAGGTTAATTTGACTCAAGTGTTACCATTTTAAAACATAAAGCTCCAACTAACACACTTTCCGAATGCATATGGCTGAACATGCATTTAGCAACAAGAAGGTCTCCCCATCAGAACTATTTAAAGGGATCATCAATTACTTTCAAGTTAGTTGCTGCTGATTTCTACTGCCTCTTGCTGTGTTTGGAGAAATATTTTGTCGTTTCCAGAGTCGGTTACATTTGCTGACACCTACAAAGGATGGTCTGACAGGTGTTGAAGGACTTGTCCTAATTTCAAGGATTCTCCACAAACCACTTGTTGCCAGTCATGGTTCGGGGCAGCAGGGTAGCATGGTGGTTAGCATAAATGCTTCACAGCTCCAGGGTCCCAGGTTCGATTCCCGGCTGGGTCACTGTCTGTGTGGAGTCTGCACGTTCTCCCCCTGTGTGCGTGGGTTTCCTCCGGGTGCTCCGGTTTCCTCCCACAGTCCAAAGATGTGCGGGTGAGGTGGATTGGCCATGCTAAATTGCCCGTAGTGTCCTAATAAAAGTAAGGTTCAGGGGGGGGTTGTTGGGTTACGGGTATAGGGTGGATACGTGGGTTTGAGTAAGGTGATCATGGCTCGGCACAACATTGAGGGCCGAAGGGCCTGTTCTGTGCTGTACTGTTCTATGGTTCCTGTAATTTGCATTCCCCTGAGTCAAGAGCGTGATAGCGAGGATTAGTGCAGAATAGGACATGCTATTGGAAGAGGGAGTTGGAAGGAGGAAGGGCTATTTTCAGGAGATATCCATCCAACATGTTGAGGGAACAATTCTTCTATTTGAGCCTTAGTGAGGAGCCAGTGTAAGTGTCTGCTTCAGTAAGGAGATCCTCACTGAAATCTGCTTTCTGGCCACTACTGCAGCCTCAGAGCAGTGCGAGATGCCATTATCAATGGTTGTGAAGATGAACTTGGCAGTGAAATTTGAGGCATCACATTCCAGGCTGCAGCAGGTGATATTTTTAACATCTCCCAGTTCACAATTTAATGTTTCATTAGGAAGATCACTGAAGCTCTGAATACAAAGAATGCTGAATATATTTAATTCTCTCTTGCCAGAGATCAGCAGGAAGAGTGAGCACACATCTCCATAAGGATTGCACATTCACATGATTCATTGTGCCATTGACTGCTCAAAGGTTGCTTTGCAGGCACCATATATTAACTCTGAGATTGACTGCAACCGTAAGGGTTTCTATTCCAGCTGCTGTGTGACAGTATGTGGTGTCTCATGCAGGGCAATTGCCGGTATCCTGACAGCAGTCACAGTGCTGTAATCGGCTGTGCCAGCTGCATTTGAATCATCACAACAAATTAGCATGTGACTACAGGGCAACAAGGGCTATCTGTTGACAATATGGTTCCTGACTCCAGTGTACCACCCATGAACACATGAGCAGCGTACACACTGTCAAAACCATGCAGTCACACAAAACATGATCGAGCAGGTCATTGAGGTGCTTAAGCAAAGCCTCCATCACTTGGACTGCACAGGAGGAGCCCTGCACTATTCGGCTTAGTGCTAGTCAAGAACGCTGCACAACCTCAGCATCAGTCCTTGCCCTCAGCTACATGGTGTAGCCACCTAGGGTGGCCATGTCCCGATTACAAAATGGACACTTGCAGAGAATGAAGGGGAAAATGGACAATGCTGAGAAAGCAAGCAGGTGCAAGGTTTGTCTGTGGATTGGAGTTTGCAGCTCCCAGACAGGACCGATACTGCAAAACCATTAGCATACTAATGAGCCATCTCCGGGGACAAAAGTGTAACATTTAGATAAGCGATACTAAAGCAGACACCCCGGCGCCAGAGGAGACTAGAACATAGCAGGCCAACGGCCACCTAGGGCCGACTCAGCAATCAGGGCAGCCACACCTTTCTTGGAGGAAATCGATACCAATGATCAGGATATGGTCCAATTAATTGGGAGCAAGTTCAAGGGCCGCCCAAAAGCGCGCGAAGCCCCTTTGGGTATAAGAAGAAGCCCCCAAGAGAGAATTGTTCTTCTTGGCCTTGGCTCTCAGCGACGAGAGGCCTGCCTACCAGCTGCACTAGAACAAGTAACTCCAAAGTCAATGCACGCTACGAGATAGACGCTCCTAGCTACTATTCCGTACCAGCTCGACCCCAGCAGCCTCAGAACCGGACAACGGCCATTGTTCCTCTGACTGAGTGGGCGCCCGAAGCTAAGTATAGGCTTTAGTAGTAGTGATAGTTTAGTTGGTAGAGTTTGTGCATGAGTATAATTGACTGTGTGTGTAAATAAATGAGCATTGATTTCGAACTTACTAACTGGTGTATCGAGTCTTTGATCAGTATTCGGTTTTGAACCTTGTGGCGGTATCGAAAGATACCTGGCGACTCTTGAGCAAACGTAATTAGAATTAAGGAAGGTGACCATATTAACCGCCATAAATAGAGCCAATTAGAGAGAGAGCACAGCGAGCAACAATGGTCACCTGTTGAGAAGAGGAGGTGGAAGAGTAGAGAGAACTTCAGATTCCCACTCTGGCTGAGGTGTTTGTAATCTACTCATCCGACTGTGATAACAGTGGATGCAACAATTTTACCAACAATCTCAAACATCGCCTTCCCTCTGTCACTGACCAAAATTTGCTTGCAATACAAAAATAAAAGCTACCAAAAAACAAAGAGTCCAAAACAAGATTGGAAATTAAATCATGCCATTTTGGTTACATCAACTAATTTCCATTGTATACTTCCTTAGTTTCTGTCCCTGCCTGCCTTTGCCTGACCTGCTGATTCTATCTGTGGCTGCAGCAAGGTTGATGGCACGCTGCTGACTTTGATAGGGGTGATGGCAGATGACCTTGCAGGATGACCTTGTGATGCTCTGGCACTAGAAGGCCTGGTTTATCACTGCACCATGTCGCCATGCAGTCTGAGCTGACTGGCAAAGGGAAATTATGGAGTGGTAGTGGTTAGAGGACAAATACTGTCCTTATGAGAGAGGCAGTAGGATTGCACTTCACATAGCTAGTGACACTCTCCTAGGGTGGTGCCTCAGCAATCCTAATAATCTGCTGAAGGACAGATCGCTGGAGTACTCTGTATCCCTGAAGGCCACTTTGAATACTAGAAGCCAGAGCCATGGTGCAGAAGTCTGAGTTTCCATATGCCAGCATACTAACCTTGCCTGACTTCAGACTACACTTCCTCTGTAGCACTAAACTGTTCAGTGACTTCTGTTTGTGCTGTAATGGAAGGTAAGCATGGTTAGGTCTCTAATTGTTTTCATTAAGTTGGTGTACACCAATCAGCCTTTTTCTGTGAGCTATCTATCTGAAATCCTCATCCAAGTCCTCTGCAGCAGTGTCCGTGTGAGCTGGCACCTGTGCAGCTCTGCCTTCTGCCTTGGCTATAGGCAACTCAATCTAGTCCCTCACCATGTAGATGTCACCTTTAAGCTAGCCTCTGAAGTACTTGCAGTGCCATCATCTGAACTGGTACCCGTGGGTGTGAAAATTCAACTGTGTTTATTCTTCACCCTTGTCTTCTTGCTTTTCCAATTCTTCCTTCTCACCACTGCCAGGACAGGATGCACTATTTGCATGTTGTAAATTCGGGGCGATTACGGGATGAGGGGACCGTGGGCTGTCCATGTTGGTCTCTCTCTTATTTTTAGCTCTGTATTTTTTAGCTGTTATTTAATCCAGCTGTACTCCATTCTGGTTTAATTTTATAGCGCCTGTTTTGTTGTTGCTATCAGAAAGTGAGCAGACATGACATTGATTGTAGCAACTGTATCAACCCATTTATCTTTCTATCTGCAAGCAGCACAGAACCTCACAAAATCTTAAAAAGACAGCTGGAAGTAACTATTGTTCATTTATTTGAAACATATATTAAAATATAGAACCATCGAACCATAGAAACGTTAAAGCACAGAAGGCCATTTTGCCCATCGTGTCCATGCCAACCCAAGGACACCCAGGTGCCCTTTCTAATCCCACCTTCCCGCTCCCGCTCCATAGCCCTGTAGTTTACAGCGCTTAAGCTGTAGATCCAGGTACCTTTAAAAGAGTTTAGCGTCTCTGCCTTCACTACCAACTCAGGCAGCGAATTCCAGACTCCCACGACCGTCTGCGTAAAAATGTTCTTCCTCATGTCTCCTCTGATCCTTCTGCCACTTACCTTGAATCTATGCCCCATGGTTGTAGAATTCTCCACCAAGGGAAACATTTTATTCTGTCAACTTTCTCTTCCACTCATTATTTTGTACATCTCAATTAGTCACCCCTCTGCCTTCTTTGTTCGAAGGAAAATAATTCCAACCTATCCAATCTCTCCTCGTAGCTACCCTTTTCTAGCCCTAGCAACATTCTTCCAAACCTCCTCTGCACTCTCCAGGTTAATTACGACCTTCCTGTAACGTGGTGACCAGAACTGCAGACAATACTCCAGTTGTGGCCTAACCAGTGTTTTATACAATTCTAACATTATATAATTACTTTTATATTCTATACCTCTGCCAATGAAGCAGAGCATTCCATATGCGTTCTTAACAACCTTGTCTACTTGAACTGCTGCCTTTAGGGACCTGTGTACCTGTACACCAAGATCTCTCACTTCATCTCATCTTCCTAGTGTATTTCCATTTATTATGTACTCCTTATAACTGTTTGACCTCCCTCAATGCATGATCTCACTCTTCTGTGTGTTAAATTCCATTTGTCACTTCTTCGTCCCCTCCATCAACACATCTACAGAATTTTGGAGATTATAGCTATCCTCTCCACTGTCCACCACTCGGTCAATCTGAGTATCATCTGCAAATTTCCCAATCATGTTCAAATCGTTAATATATAACACAAACATTAAGGGTCCCAACACCGAGCCCTGTGGAACACCACTTGAAACAACTTTCCATTTGCAAGCGCAGCCATCAACCATAACCCTTTGTCTCCTGTTACTAAGCCAATTTTGTATCCAGTTTGCCACATTGTCCTGTAACCCCTGAGCTTTTATGTTTTTGACCAATCAGCCATGTCAGAATTTGTCAAACGCCTTGCTCAAATCCATTGAAACAACATCCATTGCACTACCTTCATCAATCCTTCTTGTCACTTCCTCAAAGAATTAATCAAATTTGTGAGGTGACCTTCCCTTAACAAATCCATGCTGACTATCCCTGACTAGTCCAAACCTTTCTATGTGACAGTTAATCCTATTTCTCAGGTTAAATTCTACCAGCTTACCCACCACCAATGTAAGACTAACTGGCCTATAATTGTTCAGCATTTCCTTTGATCCCTTTGTAAACAATGGAACCATGTTTGCATTTCTCCAGTCCTCCGATACCTCCCCTGTATCTAGTGAGGATTGGAAATTCATCCCCACAGCATCTGCCATTTCCTCCCTGACCTCCTTCAGTAGCTTTGGAAACAATCCATCAGGCCCTGGCGACTGATCAACTTTCAAAGATTTCAACCCTTTGGGCACTTCTTCTCTCTTTATGATTATTCCATCCAATATCTCACAGTGCTCCTTCTGGACTACTATATTTGCATCATCCATTTCCTTGTAAACAAGGAGCCAAAATATTCATTTAAAACCCTTCCCAAAGCCTTCCCTTCCCATCTACACTCAAGTTCCCTTCTTTATCTCTGATAGGTCCCACTTTTTCCTTAACTAATCTTTTACCATTAACATATTGGTAAAACATCTTTGGGTTTTCTTTAACTTTACTTGCTAATCGTTTTTCATGCCCTCTGATTGATTTGCTTACTTCCTTTTTGACTTGGCCCCTGCACTTCCTGTACTCATCTGGGCTATCTGTAGTGCTTAGTTTTTTGTGCTTATCGTACGCTTTCTTTGTCTGTTTGATCTTCCCCTGTATTCCTCCAGATAACCAGGGGGAGTCTAGATTTGGCAGTGTCACTCTTATTATTGGAGGGTCATGTCTACTTTATACATTTAGGATTATTTAAAAAAATTGAAAAATCAAATTATGCTTTATAAAATCGCTATAAAGGCATTTCGGAGCCAAATACAGTCCTCAAATAGATTTTGTCTATTCACTGCTATTATACAGAACCTCTGCTTCAACTTTTGCTTTTCTTGTTAAAGCATATTTCATTTTGTCAGAATTTAATGTATGTAGACAAGAATTATAATTAATGTCTGTTTTTTACTGACATCAGTGTTATATAGTCTAACAAAGAGAATGTTACTCTACTAAATGACCGCCCGCCAGATGATATACCCACCAAGTGTCAAACTGAACTGAAAACTGTTGATTATCATTAAAATGATTGCTAAGTTTGAATGTCAGCCTAAAAAAACTCATTCTTAAACTGACATGTGTAGGTGCTGTAACAATAGGAGAGCCAATTCTGATTTTTATTTGGCAGAATTTGACAATAATAGGGCTAAATCTTAACAAATATGCTACGCAGTTAAACTGGAGTAATTTTAGTGATTTTTGTACAAGGAAATTAAATTGCAGGCTGGAAACCTCCTCATTCAAAAGTTTCAACTCATTTGTCATTTTTGATGAGAAATTATGCTAATTCAATTCTGTTTTACAAAATGAAGAATAGACACAAAAATGGAAACTAAACATGGTACTCTGAGAACACATTTGGAGGAGTGCATCAAGCCAAATCTCTAACTACAGTAAAATCTATATGGCCTTCTCCAAGCAATAAAACTCTTCTGACTTCTTTAGAGACATGCTATGGTACACAATCTTTTTCACAATGGGCTAGCAGTGATATTGATTTTTGCTTTGACAATCACAACAGAAGCTAGTACTGTTACATCTCAGGGCTGTTGGTATATACAACAAAGATAACTGATGTGTAATTGTTGATACCTGCTGTAAGAAGCACAGTGTAATAATAAGAGGTCTGACCACCACAACTCCACTTCCAGGGCATGGATGTGCTGCAAGGGGCGACATTGACTCTTGATAAATCACCAGGCTGTTGAGATATTTCATACTTAAATTAGAAATGACATAGGCAGCCTAAAATAAAACTTGTGATATTTATGCCTCGGCTCATTTAATCGTTCATTCTGCAACAGAATCTGGGTGCTAATGTGTGGAAGATTAGACTTCTCACACTTATTGATGTTTTTTTGTGAAAATATGCAATAGATTGGCAGTGTGCAGAATGCTGAGCACAGAGAATACAGTTAATTCACTTTAAGCTTGATTGTGCATTTCAGCATTTTGGTTTGATCAGTAGAAAAAGAGCTGTGAAAGGAACATGTCACTAAAGCGAAAAATATTCGATTAATCCTGTAATATTTTAAATTGGAAATGAAAACGGGTACTATATGAATTAACATAATTGAGAACATTTTCCTCTTTAAATTGTTTAAAGTACTCAAAATACAAAAAGAGCCTATTTTAAATATTGGTGAAGAGAAGAGTATAATAACAATTAAAGCATAAAATTGTTTTTTTTCCCCACATTATTGAGTAAGGCTCTTCCCTGTGTGATGACAGCTGGTAGAAATACCATCATTTATCCATTGTTCTTGTTCACAGCAAAATCAATAAAGACCTTTTCATGCTGAGCAGCAATTATGAAACAATTCCTCTGCTGAACACTTTGTACATGGATTGGAGTAGCTGGTGCTTGATCTGATGCATGGAAGAGATAGGTTTTATTAAAGGTCGTATGGCAAGATAATACAGGCTGCTTTCTTATATGCCATGTGTGGAAATGTGTAACAGCAACAATGGCAGTTTTATTGGTTGATGAAGAAAAATAAAAGCTATGCAGTGTATGACCTAGGAGAGATCAAACTCACCTTGTTTCACTGAGTTGCGCATTCTAGCTTTCTTTACGTTCCAACTGCTGCATAACTAACATATATTCAACATTGTTTTACTTAGAATCCGACTTGCAAGTCCTGTTCTATTTTGGTGCTGCTGAGAGATTTGATATGGAGAATAATTCCTAACATTTATTACTATGGCCAGAGAAATCCTGAAAATTAATTTACTACCTCAGATCTATAAACGAATTATCATTCATTACCCCTGATACTGAACGTGGGTGGAAGTAAAGGGCGGAATATTCCCTTTTTGAGGTAGACTTTCACTGTGGCCGGGAAAAGTGGCATTGAAGCTGTTGACCTCAATGATGGCTTTCTCCGCTGTATTGCTAGTGACATAGAAAAAAATAATCCAAGGGGCAGGTTCCATGACATGACACTGGTGGGGGTGCCTCTGATTGAGTCTACCATGCCAGCAAATTGTTTAAAGTTCAGGGTGCCATTTTTAAAGGCCAGTCTGGTACACAAAAGTAGAAATAGAACACCCCACATCACCCCCCCACCCCGCATTGCCCCGGCACAACCCCTCTGGTATTGTCCAGGCACTGCCATCAGCACTGCCACTGCCCACTGGCACTGCCCAAGCAATGCAAGGGGGAAGTTCTGGGGGCAATGCCAGGGGGGCAGCACCAGTCACAGTGACCGGACAGTACCAGATGCTGCTGGTGCATGATCCTCCCTCCTGATCAATGAATTCACTTGAGCTCCTCCGGTGACTTAGCCCGCCAGGTGCCCATTGTGCGGTACCATTTATAATTCATGTCACCAGAACATCCCACCACCGACCAATGGTGGGCTGCCTCCACCGCCATGAAATACTGCCAAAGGGAGGGGGAAGGGGTGGGGAGAGGGGGGGAGGGGGAAGGGGATGTGAATAGTTTAGAAAGACTTTATGGCAGAACATGGTGACATATCTGTTAAAGGGACTGTCAGTAAACCCCTGAGATTTACCTTGCTTCGATAAAATATTTATTGAATACAATACATCTGTAAATCGATGGTCAATACAAGTTAATTTTGGTTTGATTGCTGAAGTAAAAGTTCTCAAAGTGCAACCTTGTCTATTGGTTCTTCCATTGGAGACATTTGATAAATTTGGTTATTTTAACTTATTGGACTCCATGAGGATCATAACAATTCATATGAAACCATTGTATTTAAATTGAATTTTAAAACAAGACAGCTTTGATAAAACATCCCCTTTGCCTCAGAGAGGCAAGATTTTACTGCAAAGTACACAAAGAGATATTCGGGCATATGTCAAAAAGCTTGATCAAAGAGGTACGTTTTAACGAGCTACTTTTCGAGGAAAGAGGAGGAGAGGCAAGGAGGCAAAATATTGGGCGGAATTCTCTGAAAAGGGGTCTATGTCCCCACGCCCGCGAGAAAACGGGCGCAAATAACTCTGGACTTTCCTGGAGAAAACCAGAATAATTGTCTGTTTTGAAGGGGGCTTGCAGGGCCCTGGAGTATGCCACGCAGGTCTGGCTGCCAATAGAGGGCCCTGCAATTCAGGCCGCGGATCCACAGTGGCCCCCGATCGCGAGCCTGGCCATCCTGGATGGCCCCTCGGTGATGGAACCCCCTGCCCCCCACCAGGGCGGCCGCGGACTGGGTCCGCAGCTGCCACTCCGAGCTCCCGCTGGGTGGAACCATGAGTGAACCATGCTGGCGGGAACCCGGCCAGCTGCTGGCTGAGTATTGCCACGGAGGCCTCATTCAATGGCCCCGACCCGCGCTGCGTCGTCCGCGCGACTGGCGGAGATTCTCAGTTCCACGGAGAATCCCGGGAAGGCGTCAGACCCGATCTTGGGTCTGACACCCCATTCTCCGCCCCGGGGCAAGCGCGATTTTGGCTCAGAGAATCCCGCCCATTTTTCTGCTTTCAGAATAATCTCAACTTTGTCAATTTTAATTGTAGCGCAAGTCTTCCAGACAAGACCTCCACAAACCTCTTTTGCTGAGATGGTTAATATGTGTAGGCATCACAGTAATATTTTATATTTGATGTTGTTTCTTTACACCACAGCACAGAACACCAAAGCCAGCTAATTTTGTGCAAATCACATGATTGCATGGAAGAGATATTGATGAAATGGCTGTTATGAATGGACTGCACAATTGTCTGTGTCAGCAAAATTCAAGACAATCTTGGGCCACCAGAAAATAAGGAGATGGACATTACAAAAGTCGAAAATGGGCTCAAAGTCTGAAGGGATTAAGGCCAGATACAATTCTGGACCCACGTGGTTGCATTTGCTTGAAAATAAATAGTGCCAAAATTTTAACTGATTGGCTGAAGGAGGTAGAAAATGAGAAACTAAGGGGAAAAAAACAAGATTATTCAGATTAAAAACTGAATAATGCCAGAAAGAACTAAATCATTTGGGTCAATCCTGAATTACGAAGTGGGAAAAAGGCAAGCAAAATTGTTCACAAATGTATCAGGGGCATAGCTGGAGGGCTGGGCATCTTGTGTAGCTCAGCCAACATAACGGCAAGTCTTAACGCCAGATCTAAGAAAGAAGGCTAGGGAAAAGCAGAAAGAAGAGTGAAGCAGTTGAGGCTCCTTCATTACATGTTTTTAAGGTAAAGATAGATAGTTTTTTGAAGAATAAAGGGATTAAGGGTTATGGTGTTCGGGCCGGAAAGTGGAGCTGAGTCCACAAAAGATCAGCCATGATCTCATTGAATGGCGGAGCAGGCTCGAGGGGCCAGATGGCCTACTCCTGCTCCTAGTTCTTATGTTCTTATGTTCTTATGTTCTTATGTTCTTTACATTATATAAAATTGTATCTTGGCCTCGCAAAGATTCAAACTTTTCGGAACAATTTTATGTTAGGCTATCGGACCAGACTAATTTTTGTTCAGATACGAGACAAGACATGCAAACAATATGCAATTTGTAAATCTGTGAGGTAAGGATGCTCTACCCCAGGAGTGATAACTCTGACCAATAGATATCTTTTCTGTAAAATCAAATTTTAATTTAAACACAGAATTAACCACGTTAACATCAAAGAAATAGCTTTGCAATTAACAGTTAAACTGTTCTTAAAACTTTAACCCACTATTTACACCTTCCACTATATATACACAAACAAAGCAACCCAATACAGTTCAGAATCCACTCATAAATAAAGTTAGCAATTAGGGTTACTTGCTGTTCTCTGTGCAGACATTTTCAGGAACTATCTTAAAACCCTTTTGTCTTATCTCAAATCTTATGACAAAACTGCCAAAACCACAGACAGATCTGGCTCCTCTCATTATTACATCATTTGTATCCCACTAAGATGTTCCATGATCTGCTTAGCTATGACTAAACATCATCCCTCATTGATTATCTACACTTCAGCAACCTCCAAAAACATAAACAATATTCCATTAGCCTTTTCTCTGCAAACAGGTAATGGTTAAAATCAATGATTACCTCACCCTTACGATCCCTTAATCACAGTTTTAGCAGACATACTGTCTGTATATATTTGAATTCAGGATTTTTAATAACATTACTACAACAAATATAAAAGTATAATATATAGCAATTTCCTATATTCATTACATATATTATTGAAAATTATGCCTGCTATTTTATTTAAAATCATCTGCTAACACAATACTAAAAATACTTATTATGCCCTGAACAATTAAGGAATTTTCCACACATCAAACATGAGCATATGACACTTTCAAAAGATCAAGCATCATGTCATTACACCTTTCCAGATCCTTATCTCTTGTGAAAGACGGTCTCTATTATTTTGCAACAAAAAGGCAACCTCAGTGAGGGAAAACATCAATGGAATTATTATTTTTTTTTCATTTTAAAAAAAAATTTAGATTACCCAATTATTTTTTCCAATTAAGGGGCAATTTAATGAGGCCAATCCACCTACTCTGCACATTTTTTGGGTTGTGGAGGCGAAACCCACACAGACACGGGGAGAATGTGCAAACTCCACACGGACAGTGACCCAGAGCCGGGATCGAACCTGGGACCTCAGCGCCGTGAGGCAGCTGTGCGAACCATTAGACCACCGTGCTGCCCTTCAACGGAATTATTAAGGCATATTTCCAAACTTCATCAGCTAGTTCACAATTATCCTATTCCCCTGCATATCTACCCTCCTACTTAATCAAGGAGACTGTGGGGTAGAAATCTGATAATTATACTTAAATATAGGAATGACTCCTTGGCCTAGGACAAAGTGGATGCTTTTTTAAACAAAAGCAGATAACAAGATACAAAATAGGCTTTTAACAAAGCTGAGGATTTTTTTAAACTGTAAATTAAGTATCATGGTTTGCAGGATCTCAGAGGAGTTGCGAACTCTAATCTATATGTAGGGATTTTTAAAATGTCCCTCATCCCCCCTATACCAAGTTCTTCCCTATTACCCACCCCCTATGGTTCCTCATGAAGCTTGGATGAGAACCTACACAGCTAACAGAATACTAGAACTACTGTTCCCTAGAGAGTATATTGTTTCATTGACAGCTCAGCTCTCTGTGGTTAATTTCAATACACAAATGGGGACCAGACAGAACCTGGCGCTGCCAAGGTGCCAAGCTGTAATTTTTTTGCACAAATTTCAAAGGACCTGAATGATTGTCACTTTTATTAGATTGTTGCCCAGTCTTATTTTTTCAACCAAGGAGAGGATTTCTCAATTGATTACTTCCTTTTCAAAGCACTTTATTTACACATATCACTTTGCACCATAGGGTTAATTGGTTCTAGAAAGTGTACAGTGTGTCAATGCTAATGGATGTGCCATATCTTGGCATGGGGTTATGAGGGGCTATAACAGGGCATGAGGTGACATGAATAGGCAATGGGACTCTTTGGAGGGTGAAGGGGTACGATGGGTAAAGGTTGGAGGGGCTTTGTGTTTTAATTTTAGCTGGGATACAATCTCACAACACCAAGCCCTTTAAACACCTCTGAACCAGGTGACTGCAGCTGTGGCTGCCTCCGTATTTCTTCCTGGGTTAGGCTGGCCAGACGTCAGCCCACGCGGACCCCCCAGTAATGAAGACCCCTCCTTTGTGGATATTTTCTCCCAAGATGAGTAGGCCAAGCTGGAATTTTCCTGACTCCCCTACCAGTTAGGAAAATCCAGGCCAATGCTTAAAGAAAGAAAATGAAACTGTAATTTTCAATATTAAAAATAATTTTTTTATGACCCTTCTCTATTGTGTCATTAGGCTGCTGTAACAGTACATTGTCAATACTCTTAATGTGCTGTCGATAATTTAAGAAGTAGTTCATTCTTCATATTGGGCATGATTTAATGGCCATGCTGCGCCCCAAAAGCTGATTGCCGTGGCACAGCATGGCCGATGGAAGCTGGGAAACCCCACTCCAGGGATCTAACTGGCATGCAGCACTCCACAAGGTCTTGCATGAGCTCGTGAGACGTTGCAATGGAAATCCTGCCCATTTTTAGCAAATCTGCATATCAAAAGGAGACAGCTAGTCTCACTTGAATGTGCAGATTCCCGAGGCATGCGATCAGTCTCCCACCTCGGGCGAGCGCCGTTCAGTACTGGTCTCCACAAATGGGGACCAGACAGAACCTGGCGCTGCCAAGGTGTCAAGCTGTCATTTTTTGCACAGGTGCGATCGGCCCAGGGGTGCCCTGCATGGGTGTTGATGGGTTGGAGGGCAGGGACCCTCCCATAGGGCATTGGGGTCTGAGGGGTTCAGGGGTTGATTTGGGGGCCTTGGAGACCTGGACTCCATTTACGAATGGCACCCTGATCCTCGCTACACTGAGGAGTTCTGGCAAGTGGAATTCCTCAGTGTACAAAACGGACATATGTGCGGCCTCCATCGCGCGTTCCCCATTAAGGCCCCATATCAAACGTGAGTCACGTTTTATAGCCTTCTGTTTCTCAACACTGTGAGCTCCGGAAAACAAAATAAGAACATAAGAACTAGGAGCAGGAGTAGGCCATCTGGCCCCTCGAGCCTGCTCCACCATTCAATGAGATCATGGCTGATCTTTTGTGGACTCAGCTCCAATTTCCGGCCCGAACACCCTAACTCTTTATTCTTCAAAAACCCAGTTATCTTTTTATTGAAAACATTTTAATGAAGGAGCCTCAACTGCTTCACTGGGCAGGGAATTCCATAGATTCACAACCCTTAGAAGTTCCTCCTAAGCTCAGTCCTAAATCTACTTCCCCTTATTTTCAGGCTACGTCTGCTTTCACCCGCCAGTGGAAACAACCTCCCCACATCTATCCTATCTATTCCCTTCATAATTTTATATGTTTCTATGACATCCTTCTAAATTGCAACGAGCACAGTCCGTGCCGACTCAACCTCTCCTCATAATCCAACATGTGGCTAAACATACTCGAGCCCATTGGCCGAAATCTGCACACTGGCAGTTGTTCCCAAAATATTAGGATTTTTCTGCAATGCCGAAGCACTCTGAATTATTCCTATTTCACTCTGTATGATCAATGGAAAATGAATCAATCAGTTTTATGAACATGGTGCTTAAAACTGCCGATCTTATAGAAATTGAGTGCCATGTTCATGTTGGCTGTTAGAGCAAAATTCCTGGGCAACTGGCAATCCAAATCAACTTTTCTCAATGTACAAATATGAAATAAGTTGATTTCTGAATCTATGCCCATGGAAAAGGGTGGCATTATAGTTTATGAAGAAAATAATCAGGCTCAGGACCTGACTGTTGCATGTAGATACAATGGGCTGGATTCTCCGCAGCCCTGCAGCAAAATCACGTTTGGTGCGGGGGCGGAGAATCGAAGTTCCCAATGGGATATCCGCCCATCCGTAAATTACACCGCGCAGCTCGGGGGCCATTGACAGAGGCCTGCTCAGCGATACCTCGCTCCCAACAGGCCGAGTTCCCGAGGACTCAGTCTGCGGCTGCCCTGGGGGGGGGGGGGGGGGAGGAGGTTGGGTGGAGGAGGGGGGAGGGGGAGGCCTTATGGGTGGCCAGGGCAGCAATCGGGCCAGAAGGATCCCGAGGCCCGCAACCTCGGAGGACCTAGTTTGTTTGTGTTGGTCCGCGGTCTGGGTCCGCCATGGCAATCGGCATGGCTGCTGGAGGCCGCCGTGTGCATGCGCTGACACGGAGCCGGACGTGCGGGGGCCTGTATCCGCAGCCAAAGCTGCGGGAAGCTTCCCGGGTCCCTGCTAGCGACTTTGATTTTGCAGGAAAAGGGGCGTGCAACACCAGCTGTTTTACACCGGCGTGGGGACATAGCCTCATTTTGGGACAGTACAGCCCAATGTCACCCACTAGGAGATGCATACTGAGGCTTAGATATCTCTTTGGATTGAGAGAATAAATCAAATAGTGTGATAGAATTATTGTTACGCCTTTGCTGCGTTATTGGTAGGATATATTATGTTATATATTTATGAGAAGGTATTTTTCACTTATGTGCACCAAGAACAGAAAACTTCACAATGCAAGATTGATGAGCAATGCCGACTTTAATTTTATAAACTAATCGGGAGAGAACTGTGGGTGGTGCAAAAAAAGCTCCAATATTATTTCCCGGGGCAAACAGCCTCACAGACTATGTGGTGCTCCTCATCAATTTCATTGAAGAAAGCTGTACAGATATCAGCTCATCAATGCAGTCTAGCAGCATTATGTGAACAAACCCCTGTCACTATGTGTGACCTAAATTACACCAGAGCCTCTTGGTCCTTAGTGCCTCCAAATAACGCATAAAACAATGTAGACTACAAAAAGAACGCAGCAATCCTTTAAGGATAGAAAATCTGTTCGGTGGGATTCTCCGATTCTGAAACTAAGTATTGGCGCCAATGCAGAATCATGACAGCAAAACTGGCGCAGCACCTGGACTGCTTCTGTTAAGGTGGGGGGCCAGCACCAGCGCCATGTGGAACACAATCGATTCCAATGAGAAATGGTGCTGGATTCATCGGTTGCACGATCGGCACTCAGGAGGGTGAGTGCATCAACCGCATATCCATAGTGCACTCCTCACACACCTCATCCCAGTCAGCAAGATGGCAGTAAAACACACAGCCCCACATTTCGCAGACGCAGAGCTGGAGACCCTCCTGCACAGCATGGAGGAGAGGAGGATAACCCTGTACCCAGGTCTGGGAAGGAGGCTGCCAGCCTTCGCCGTTCGTCGTGCCTGGGCACAGGTGGCAGAGGCAGTCAGTGCTGTGGGCAACACCATCCTGACTGGCCAGCAGTGCCAGAAAAATCTGCCCAACTTCCTCCGGGCAGCCAGGATGAGTAGGCAGCACTGTGCCCCTGGCACCAACCCCCTCCCACATACCCGTAACCCTACACCGCACCACACCCCAGAGGGCAGCCAAACCCCACCCTGCACCACGTGCCAGTACCCCGAACAGCCATCATGGCCGGGTGCCCTGGCCACTGAGACCACCAGCTACTCATCCCCTGAGCTGCATGCGTCGGACTGTATAACACTGTCATTTTCTGTTTCTCCCCACCCCGCCAAGAAAAGGCTGCACACAACCGCCGGGAGCGAGAGAAGACAGGAGGGGAACCATCGGGCCTGCAGCCCTCACCATGGCAGAGCAGAGGGCCCTGGATGTGACCGCCTGCCGGGAGGAAAGGGAGGTCACCGAGGTGCAGTTTGGCTATGGGCGAGGAAGTGAAACCCTGCTTAGTTGCGGTTCCCCATGACACGTGGGCCAACTCCCCCCAACAACATCACCACACTACCCTCACCCCCACACCACCCTCACCCTACACCAACCCCCACACAACCCGTCCCCTGCACCACCCCTTGGTCCCCTGTCTAACCATGCTTCTTGTCTTGTGTCTTGCAGGACCTGCTGGAGATGGGGGTGAGTCCACCTGGCATCCCCAGCCGGTACCACAGCCGGAGCCACCCCCCCCCCTCCCCCCTCCGTCATCCGAGCAGTGATGGGAGCAGCTTCAATGCCAGCCCTCTTCCCAAGACTCAGGAGACCCCGGAGCTCGGGTTGGAGGATGACAGTGATATTCCGTCACAGCTGTCACCAACACCCTCCACCATCGCAGAGACTCTGTTGGCGGAGTCCAACAACATACAGTAGCAGGAGATGGTGCCAACAATGCATGCCACGCAGGACAATACCACATGGATGGCGTCTGCTGTGGAGGTATTGGTGGCCAGGGTTTTGGCTATGAATCAGCATGTCCAAGATCTGGGCACTCTGTGTAGGCGGTGGCCGAAGCCCAGGGCAGGGTTGCCATCTCACAGGTAAACATGTACCAGAGCCAACTGGAAATCGCAGCAGCGTTCCTGGGCGTGGCCTAGTCACAGTAGGCCCTGGCTGGGAACACGCCGGCATTGCCCATGCTATGGCCAACGTGGCGCAGATACAGAAGGAGGTGGCCCAGTCCCAGAGGGAGATGGCACAGTCACTGGCTGATGTGACACACACCCAGAAGGTGATAGCACAGTCGCAGTGTGATGTGGCGCAGTCCCAGACTGAGATGCTCCACTCCCTGTACTCAATGGCCGCGAACATGCGGACCCTGGTCGAGACCAGAGTGGGCCTACAGGACAGGCAGCGCCAGATGGCTTGGGATACTCAGGGGTAGCTCCCAATGCAGCCCCGCCCCGTGGAGCAGCCCGGGGCCAATGGGCACCCCGAGGAAGGAGGAAGTGACAGGGCCCATGCCAGTGACTCCAGCAGGGAAGGTGGCAGAACACCACAGCACCTCGGACTTCACCCACCCCTCCTGTCCTTAATACATCTGGTGGGCAGCGGGCAGATCAGGGGCACCATGTCACCATGCCACCCGGGATACCCGAGCAACAGGCGGGCCGATCCAGACCCAGTCACCCCAGGAGACCCCAGGAGATGCCTGTTAACGGGGGCCCAAGTCGCAGGGCAGGAATCACAGCAGGCCGCCTCCCCTCCTGCTGTGCTGTCTGAGGAACCACCTCGCCGCAGCGTTAGGGCCCGTAAATCCAGGAGGTCAGAACACCAGTTAAGTTCGCATGGGTGCAGGGCATCTCGAACATGTCATGAATTGCCGTGTGTGCCAGGATGAAGGCGTCTTGCACACTGCCCGGATATCAGGTGCAGAGGCAAATGGTGCGCATTTGATGGTCATATATCAGCTGCACGTTCATCGAATGGAACCCCTTCTGGTTTGACCGGTAGAGCAGCCTGTCATCTGCAGGTGCTTGTAGAGGGACATGCATCCTGTTGATCACCCCCTGGACCCGGGGGCATGTTGGTGATGGCAGCGAACCCCGCTGCTCAGGCATCCTGGTGGGCTTGGTCCACATTGAAGTGAATGTGGTGAGCCGCCTGGGCATTCATGGCCTCCGTGAAGACACCGATGCACCTGTGCACAGAGGTCACTGAGATCCTGGAGAGGTCCCCACTCGCCACCTGGTAGGACCCCGTCGCATAGAAATTCAAAGGAACCGTCACCTTGATGGCCACCGGGGGTGGGTGTTCTCCCCCATACCCCTGCGGTGCCAGGTGTGCCATGGCCTGGCAGATAAGCCGAGCTGTCTCCCTGATCAGCCGGAGTCTTCAATGGCATGCCCGGACTGGCAGGTCCTCAAACAACAGGTGGTGTCGTGACACAAGATGCCTGCATGTCTACCCCCCCCCCCCCCTTCCCATCCTTGCACCCCTGGCTCCATCAGTGGCCGGCACTGTGGGGACCTCTGGCCCTGGCGCCCGTCCCTGATGCCAGTGGTACCGTCGGCCAACACTGGCATCACCAGGAGTATGCACCGTGGTGTCCGTAGGGGCTACTGTTGGTGTTGCCCTGGATGGGCCGCCGGCGGGTGGAGGCCGGGTGGGTGGGGTGCGGGGTGTCATGATATGCAGACACACACATAATGAGATACAGACAAGCAGCTAATGGACACAGAGAACAGGATATGATCAATAAGTAGGCAGGACACTCAGGGGTGGGGTCTGACTATAAAAGACACGAGGCACTCACACTCCGCCTCTTTCCACTGATAACATCTAAAGAGTCAGTCAAGGGTGTTGTTACAATCTCACACCTCCACCACATGGCTAAGAGCTAGTCTGGTTCAGTCAGACAGAGTAACCACAATTAAGTTAGCAGAGGCTCGAACTCCAAGAGAACTGTGCTAACTGTGCTATTAGTTCAATAAGCCTGATTGAACTAACTTCAAGGCCTGGAGTATCTTTCTGATCTAAGCTGCATCCAGTTGCAGCCAGTGTTAGACCAGTGTACCTAACATGGCAGGGGGATTGGCGGAGGTGCTGGGATGGGGGGATGGGGGCACCCATATGGCTGGTGTCACTCTGCAGAACTAGGGGCGGTCAGTGGGGTGCGCAGCAAGATGGCCACAGTAATGGCGGTCTGTGACTGGACACCACCCCATCCCGTGGGGGGTCACCAGTGTCCAGCCCGGCAGCCCACAGTCGCTCCTCACTGTGTCCTACCTACTCTCTGTCTCCTTCAGCAGCTGCGACGGCGGTTTCACGATTTTTAAAAGCACAAGCTAACTGCGCTCTCGGGAACTCAGCCCATCGTAGGAGGAGAATCGCGGAGACCCTGGGGAATACCGGGTCGGGCCCTCTAATGATATACAAATGGTGTTTACTGCATGTGTGTTCTGATACGCATTGACACCGCTGTTGAGGTGACGGAGAATAGCGATTTGGCGTAAAATTGACGTTGGCTGCGGTTTTGGCGTCAGAACCGGTTCTCATCCCAATCGGATTTCTTGATTATTGCCGCCAACTAACGGTGAATCCGCCCATTATGCTTCACTCAGAATTATTGTTCAGTAATTTTAGTCTGCTGCGTTATATCATCCAGTTGTTATTTATAGATTAATTACCATTTTGTATTGGGAAATGCAAATTGTACTGACACAAAATACCACAGCCAAAACATTGCATTAGAAATTGTACCACTACATGGTCAATTATAACTAACCGTCAGACACAACTAACAGCTTTTTTTAAGGAGCTAAACATTGTTTTTCCTGATAAAATATTCTCCTTTCCTTTGTACTTAACCCTTCCCTGCTTTACCGCAAAGGATACTTTCTTTCCACTTATTTTATTTGGCTGACTTGTTTCTCTTACGTGGAAACTTAAATTACATTCCCAGCAAGAGGAATTGTCTCCTATCTATGGATTGGGAGAATAAATGAAACTGGGTCCCAGAATTGTCGTTGCACCCTCGCTGCAAATGGTCATTGGCTCCAGCGGACCAGAAGATCCTGCCGGCAGCCAATGGCAAGCCGCTTCTAACGTCGAAAAACCCAATGTTGGGGTGGGGGTTGGAAAATCCCGGCAAATATGTTTAGAATCATAGAATCACAGAATAAACAGTGCAGAAGGAGGCCATTCAGCCCATCGTGTCTGCACTGGCTCTTGGAAAGAGCACCCCACTTAAGCCCACGCCGCCACCCTGTCCCCGTAACCCAGTAACCCCAACTAACATTTTGGACACGAAGGGCATTTTATCACGGCCAATCCACCTAACCTGCACATCTTTGCACTGTGGAAGGAAACCGGAGCACCCGGAGGAAACCCACGAGCACACGGGGAGAGCATGCAGACTCCGCACAGGCAGTGACCCAAGCCGGGAATCGAACCTGGGACACTGGAGCTGTGAAGCAACTGCGCTATCTACCGTGCTACCATGCTGCCCTGGGAAGGAAAAATGAATCCTGTAATTATTGGTTTATTAATCTTTACTCTTTATTTTTTTTTAAAATAATTTTTATTGGAATTTTTTACAGAAAATATAAAATATAACAACAAATAGTGAAATGCAACAAAATAACCCATAACAACCGTAACACCCCCCAGACCGTATCAACACATGTATCAGATCCCCCAGCCCCCAACCCCAACAAGAGAACTTAAAAATAAATTTAAATTAAATAGACAAGCATAGTCATCGCCCCCCTCCCCCCTCCCCCCTCCCCTCCCCCCCCCCCCCCGGGTTGCTGCTGCTACTGTCCCAGTACCCTATCGTTGAGCCAGAAAGTCGAGGAAAGGTTGCCACTGCCTAAAGAACCCTTGTACCGATCCTCTCAGGGCAAATTTGACCTTCTCTAGCTTAATAAAACCCGCCATGTCATTGATCCAGGTCTCCACGCTTGGGGGCCTCGCATCCTTCCATGGTAGCAAAATCCTTCGCCGGGCTACTAGGGACGCAAAGGCCAGCACACCAGCCTCTTTCGCCTCCTGCACTCCCGGCTCCCCCCCAACCCCAAAAATCGCGAGTCCCCATCCTGGCTTGACCCTGGATCCCACCACTCTTGACACCGTCCTCGCCACCCACTTCCAGAACTCCTTCAGTGCCGGGTATGCCCAGAACATATGGGCATGGTTCGCTGGACTCCCCGAGCACCTGACACACCTGTCTTCATCCCCAAAGAACCTACTCATCCTCGTCCCAGTCATGTGGGCCCGGTGCAGCACCTTGAATTGGATGAGGCTAAGCCGTGCACACGAGGAGGAAGAATTAACCCTCTCCAGGGCATCAGCCCATGTCCCGTCTTCGATCTGCTCCCCCAGTTCCCCCTCCCACTTAGCTTTCAGCTCCTCTATTGACGCCTCCTCCATCTCCTGCATAACCTTGTAGATATCAGATATCTTCCCCTCTCCGACCCAGACCCCCGAAAGCACCCTGTCACTCACCCCCCTCGGGGGAAGCGAAGGGAATCCCTCCACCTGCCGCCTAGAAAACGCCTTTACCTGCAGATACCTGAACATGTTCCCCGGGGGAGCCCAAATTTCTCCTCCAACTCCCCCAGGCTCGCAAACCTCCCATCAATGAACAGGTCCCTCAGCTGTCTGATGTCCGCTCTGTGCCAACCCTGGAACCCCCCATCAATGTTCCCCCTTAACGGAGCCTCCATCGAGCCCCCCACTTCCTCTATGTCGCCTCCACTGCCCCCAAAACTTGAGGGTAGCCGCCACCACCGGACTCGTGGTATACCTCGTGGGAGGGAGTGGCCACGGCGCCGTTAAAAGGGCCCCCAGGCTTGTATCTCCACAGGACGCCCTCTCCATCCGTTTCCATGCTGCCCCCTCCCCCTCCATCACCCACTTGCGCACCATCGACACATTGGCCGCCCAGTAGTACACCGAGAGATTGGGTAACGCCAGCCCCCCCCATCTCTACCCCGCTCCAAGAAGACCCTCTTCACCCTCGGGGTCCCATGCGCCCAAACATGATGCTGCTGGTCACCCTTCTAAAAAAGGCCCTAGGGATAAAGATGGGCAAACACTGGAAGAGGAACAAGAACCTCGGGAGAACCGTCATTTTGACGGACTGCACTCTACCCGCCAACGATAGCGGCACCATGTCCCACCTTTTAAATTCCTCCTCCATCTGCTCCACCAGCCTGGTGAAGTTAAGCTTATGGATAGTCCCCCAACTCCTGGCCACCTGCACCCCCAGGTATCTGAAACTCTTCACTGCCCTCCGAAACGGGAGCCTCCCAATTCCCTCCTCCTGATCTCCCGGGTGCACTACAAATACCTCGCTCTTGCCTAAATTTAACTTATAGCCCGAGAAGCCCCCAAATTCCGCTAACAGCTCCATCACCCCCGGCATTCCCCCTTCTGGGTCCGCCACATACAACAGCAGGTCGTCCGCATACAGCGATACCCGATGTTCCACCCCACCCCGCACCAGACCCCTCCATCTCCCTGACTCCCTCAACGCCATAGCCAGAGGTTCAATCGCGAGTGCAAAGAGCAAGGGGGACAGGGGGCACCCCTGCCTGGTCCCACGGTAGAGCCTAAAGTACTCCGATCTCCTTCCATTTGTAACTACGCTCGCCATCGGAACCGCGTAGAGCAGCCTCACCCATTTGATGAATCCCTCCCCAAATCCAAACCGCTCCAGCACCTCTCACAGGTACCCCCACTCAACTCTATCAAACGCTTTCTCTGCGTCCAGCGCCACCACTATCTCCGCCTCCCCCTCCAATGCCGGCATCATAATAACATTTAGCAGTCTCCGCACATTCGTGTTGAGCTGCCGCCCCTTGACAAATCCTGTCTGATCTTCGTGTATCACCCCTGGCACACAATCCTCTATCCTGGTGGCCAGGATCTTCGCCAGCAGCTTGGCGTCAACATTAAGGAGCGAGATAGGCCTGTATGATCCACACTGCAAGGGGTCCTTATCCCGTTTTAGGATCAGAGAGATCAGCGCCCGCGACATCGTCGGGGGCAAAGCCCCTCCCTCCCATGCCTCATTGAAGGCTCGCACCAGCAGGGGGCCCACCAGATCTGCATACTTTTTATAAAATTCCACCGGGAACCCGTCCGGCCCCGGGGCCTTACCTGACTGCATTTGTCCAATCCCCCTGACTAGCTCCTCCAACTCTATCGGCGCCCCCAGCCCCTCTACCAGCTCCTCTTGAACCCTTGGGAAACATAGCCTGTTCATGAAGCTCTCCATCCCCCCTCTCCCCATCGGAGGTTCCGACCGGTACAGTTCCTCGTAGAAGTCCCTAAAGACCCCATTTACTTCTGTCCCCTTCTGCACTACATTTCCACCCCCATCCGTCACTCCACCAATTTCCCTAGCCACATCTCGCCTACGGAGCTGATGCGCCAACATCCTGCTCGCCTTCTCCCCATACTCATATACCGCGCCCTGCGCCCTCCTCCACTGTGTCTCCGCCTTTCTGGTGGTCAACAAGTCAAATTTGGCCTGCAAACTGCGCCGTTCCCCCAGCAACCCTTCCTCCGGTGCCTCCGCGTATCTCCTGTCCACATCCAGGAGCTCCCCCACCAGTCTCTCCCTCTCCTTCCTCTCCCTCCTTTCCCTATGGACCCGGATGGAGATCAGCTCCCCCCGGATCACTGCTTTCAGAGCCTCCCAGACCATCCCCACCCGGACCTCCCCCGTGTCATTGGTATCCAGATACCCCTCAATACTTCTCCGGACCCTCCTACACACCTCCTCATCAGCCAGCATCCCCACATCCAGGCGCCAGAGCGGGCGCTGGTCCCGCACTTCTCCTATCTCCAGATCAACCCAGTGCGGAGCATGGTCTGAAATTGCTATGGCCGAATGCTCGGCATCCTGCACCCTCGGGATCAATCCCCTGCTCAGGACAAAAAAGTCTATTCGGGAATAAACCCTATGGACATGAGAGAAAAAGGAATACTCCCGCGCTCTCGGTCTCCCAAACCTCCAGGGATCCACCCCTCCCATCTGGTCCATGTATCCCCTCAGCACTTTGGCCGCCGCCGGTCTCCTACCCGTCCTTGAACTGGACCGGTCCAGTGGGGGATCCAGCACTGTGTTAAAGTCTCCCCCCATGATCAGGCCCCCTGCCTCCAGGTCCGGAATGCGGCCCAACAAGCGCCTCATGAAGCCGGCATCATCCCAATTCGGGGCATATACATTAACCAGCACCACCTTCTCTCCCTGCAGCCTACCCTTCACCATAATATATCTGCCCTCCTTGTCCGACACCACCTCAGCCGCCTCGAACGCCACCCTCTTCCCCACCAGAATCGCCACCCCCCGGTTCTTCGCGTCACATCCTGAGTGAAAAACCTGCTCCACCCACCCCTTCCTCAGACGAACCTGGTCCGCCACCTTCAGGTGGGTCTCCTGGAGCATAGCCACGTCCGCCTTCAACCCCTTCAGATGAGAAAATCATCATCAACTCCTCCTCATCAACTCCTCCTGGTGCTTGGATGTGGTGACCCTGGCGACCTACTGCTCCCCAGACCTGGAATACCTGACCGTAAAGTGCCGCCCATACTATCTTCCACGTGAGTTCACTTCAGCCATTATCACAGCGGTCTACATCCCACCCCAGGCAGAAGTGAGGAAGGCGCTGGATGAACTGTACACAGTAATAAACAACCATGAAACAGAACACCCGGAGGCCCTGTTCATTGTGGCCGGTGACTTCAACAAAGCCAACCTCAAGAGTGTACTGCCAAAATTCCACCAGCACATCTCCTGTACCACCCGGGGCGACAACACTCTTGACCACTGCTACTCAAAAATCAAGGGCGCCTACCGTTCCATCCCCCGACCGCACTTTGGGAAATCAGACCATAAGACTGAGCTCCTTCTCCCGGCTTACAAGCAGAAACTCAAGCGGGAGAATCCAGCTAAGAAGGTTGTGCAGTGCTGGTCTGAGGAGACAGAAGAGCTCTTACGTGACTGCTTGGAGACAGTGGACTGGTCCATATTTAAGAACTCAGCGACTAACTTAAATGAGTATGTCACCACCGTCACAGACTTCATCAGCAAATGTGTGGACGACTGCGTGCTAAAGAAAGCAGTACGTACGTTCCCCAACCGGAAACCATGGCTCAACCGCGAGAATGACTCCCTACTGAAGGACAGATCTGAGGCGTTCAAGGCAGACGACCCTGTCCTATACAAGAAATCCAGGTACGACCTCCGCAAAGCCATCCGAGATGCCAAGAGAGAATATTAAACTAAGCTAGAGTCACAGACAGACTCTCGGCGGTTGTGGCAAGGACTAAGCAACATAACGGGCTACAAAGCGAAGCCGAGCAGTATCTCTGGCAGCAGTGCACCCCTCCCCGATGAACTTAACGCATTCTATGCTCGGTTTGAGCAGGTAACCAACAACCCGCTATCGAGTGCCCCAGCAACCCATAATTCACCCATACCCACCATCACAGTTTCCGAAGTCAGATCGGCCTTCCTGAAAGTGAACCCACGGAAGGCGATGGGCCCGGACGGGATCCCTGGTCGTGCACTCAGAACCTGCGCGGACCAGCTGGCAGAGGTTTTCACAGACATCTTTAACCTATCCCTACTCCACTCCGAGGTCCCCACCTGCTTCAAGAAGACCACCATCATACCGGTACCAAAGAAGAACCAGGCAACGTGCCTCAATGACTACCGCCCGGTGGCCCTGACGTCAGTTGTAATGAAGTGCTTCGAGAGGCTGATCATGAAGCGCATCACCTCCATACTCCCGGAACGCCTTGACCCACTTCAATTCGCATACCGTCGCAACCGGTCCACATCAGACGCCATTTCCCTGGCCCTACACTCATCCCTAGAGCATCTCGAAAACAAGGACTCCTACATCAGACTCTTATTTATTGACTACAGCTCCGCCTTCAACACCATAATCCCAGCCAAGCTCATATCAAAGCTCCAAAACCTAGGACTTGGCTCTCCACTCTGCAACTGGATCCTTGACTTTCTGACCAACAGACCACAGTCAGTAAGAATGAACACCAACACCTCCTCCACAATAGTCCTCAACACCGGTGCCCCGCAAGGCTGCGTACTTAGCCCCCTACTCTACTCCCTGTACACACACGACTGCATGGCAAAACTTGGTTCCAACTCCATCTACAAGTTTGCTGACAATACGACCATAGTGGGCCGGATCTCGAACAACGACGAGTCTGAATACAGGAGGGAGATAGAGAACTTAGTGGAGTGGTGCAATGACAACAATCTCTCCCTTAATGCCATCAAAACTAAAGAGCTGGCCATCGACTTCAGGAAGCATAGTACTGTACACACCCCTGTCAGCATCAACGGAGCCGAGGTAGAGATGGTGAGCAGTTTCAAATTCCTAGGGGTGCACATCACCAAAAATCTATCCTGGTCCACTCATGTCGACGCTATCACCAAGAAAGCACAACAGCGCCTTTACTTCCTCAGGAAACTAAGGAAATTTGGCATGTCCACATTAACCCTTACCAACTTTTACAGATGCACTATAGAGAGCATCCTCTCGGGCTGCATCACAGCCTGGTATGGCAACTGCTCGGCCCAGGACCGCAAGGAACTTCAGAGAGTCGTGAATACCGCCCAGTCCATCACATGAACCTGCCTCCCATCCATTGATTCCATCTACACCTCCCGCTGCCGGGGGAAAGCAGGCAGCATAATCAAGGATCCCTCCCACCCGGCTTACTCACTTTTCCAACTTCTTCCATCGGGCAGGAGATTCAGAAGTCTGAGAACACGCACGAACAGACTCAAAAACAGCTTCTCCCCACTGTCACCAGACTCCTAAATGACCCTTTTATGGACTGTCCTCATTAACACTACACCCATGTATGCTTCATCCGATGCCAATGCTTATGTAGTTACATTGTATATCTTGTGTTGCCCTATTATGTATTCTCATGTATTTTCTTGAATTCTGTTCAATTCCCTTTTCTTCCCATGTACTGAATGATCTGTTGAGCTTCTTGCAGAAAAATACTTTTCACTGTACCTCGGTACACGTGACAATAAACAAATCCAATCCAAAATACCCTGGTTCTCTTAACCGGCCCATTCAGCCCCCTCACGTTCCAGGTAATCAGCCGGATCAGAGGGCAACCCGCCCCCCTCCACCGCCGGCTAGCCATAGCTTATCGACTGCTCGACCCAGGCCAGCTCGCCCCACCCGACCCGTTCCCCATGGCGATAACGCCTCTCCTCTACCCCCCCGGCCCACACCAGCTCCTTCCTGGACATTCCAGAAGCAACCCGGTTAACCCCCCCCCCCCAGGCTAGGACCCCTCCTAGCCGCGACGCACCCTCCATAGTACTTCCGTGAGTCAGCTGACTTCTGTTGACCCCGGCAGCTCCCGCCAAAACCCATCCCCTCCCGGCATGTGGTCATCCCCCTCTTGCCACACCTCCTTGGCACCGCTTCAGCGCGGGAAAGAAAACCCGTTGAGGCCACACCCCCACCGCCAGCTCCGCCCCCCCCGCCCCGCGGCGCGGGAAACCAGAGGAAAGCCCGCGCTTTCACACTGCCACACCCCACCCTTCTGACGCAGCTCCCCAAAATCCAGTTTCACCCCAACCCCCAGCCCCGTACAGAAGAGAACATATAAAACACAAACCCCCAACATTCCCCACATACCCCACAACCATACCCAACAGACAAACCCACCCGGAAACAGAGCAAAAAGAAAACCAGCATAAAAAACACACATGTCAAAGTTGAAAAACAGCAACAGCGAAAACAGCAACGGCCATAGTGTGTCCCCAGACCCTAGTTTGAGTCCAGCTTCTCCGCCTGTACAAAGGCCCACGCCTCCTCTGGGGACTCGAAGTAGTGGTGCCGGTCCTTGTATGTCACCCACAGGCGCGCAGGCTGCAACATTCCAAACCTGACCTGCTTGGCATGAAGCACCGCCTTCGTCCGGTTGAACCCGGCCCGCCGCTTAGCCACCTCCACACTCCAGTCCTGGTAGATTCTCACTACCGAACTCTCCCATTTGCTGCTCCTCTCTTTCTTGGCCCAGCGCAGCACACACTCCCGGTCGCTGAATCGATGGAACCGCACCAGCACCGCCCTCGGGGGCTCATTTGCCTTAGGCCTCCTGGCCATCACACTGTGAGCTCCCTCAAGCTCCAGGGGCAAATGGAAGGACCCCGCTCCCATCAACGAGCTCAGCATCGTGGTCACATATGCCGGGAGATCCGACCCCTCCAACCCCTCTGCCAGGCCCAGGATCCTCAAATTATTTCGCCTCCTGCGAACGTCCAGCTCCTCTAAGCGGACTTGCCACTTTTTGTGAAGTGCCTCATGCAACTCCACTTTCCCCACAAGGACCGCGGCCTCCTCCTCCCTCTCAGCGGCCTGCTGCTGCAACTCCCGAATGGGCGCCTCCTGGGCTGACTGGGTCCCAAGCAGCTTGTTGGTAGTCGCATTCAGGGAGTCCAGCAGCTCAGCCTTCAGCTCCGCAAAACAGCGCAGAAGAGAGGCCTGCTGCTCCTGCACCCACTTCCACCAGTCCTCGGGTGTTCCGCCGGCCGCCATTTTGGCCTTCTTCCCCCGCTTTTCTTGGGGAGCTGCTGCAGCTTTTTCCTTTGCCCCACTCCGGGTGAGCACCATAAAGTATGGGGAAAGCTCCTCTAGACACCTTCCCCCACCGGGATTCATCGAAACATCGCCGTTTGGGGCCCTCAAATCGGCCCAAAAGTCCTTAAATAGCGGGAGCTGCCGAACGTGCGGCTTAGCTCCGCATAGCCATAACCGGAAGTCAATCTTTACTCTTTAAGAAGTATAAGTGGGAAGAAGTTGCTGTATCGTAGCAATAATATCTGCAGCTCAGCATGAGTCTCATACGCAACAGGCAGTTACTGAGCCTGAGATTCCCACTCTGCATGGGGAGCTGCACTTTACATCACAAGATCCAGTACGTGGAAGCGAGGCAGCAGGAATTAGTATGAACCAGCATTGAGTCACAATAGTGCTGTGGAGCATGGAGGAGCAATACTGATCCGACAAATTCTACTTACACCGCCACACTCCACTGAAGATTTTCGACAGGCCGGCGGACAAAGGAGTTGTCCTGTAGGCTAGCAGCGCCAGGTTAAAATCTGAACCTGAATCAGCCGCTTTACACAACAGTCGCTTAACAATGTGTACCCCCTTTTCGGCTTTCCCATTTGACTGGGGGTAGTGGGGGCTTGAAGTGACGTGCGTAAAATTGTACCGTCGGGCAAAATCGGTCCACTCCTGACTGAAGAAGCATGGGCCATTATCAGTCATGACCGTAGGTGGAATGCCATGACGGGCAAAGGTCTCTTTGCACGCCCTGATGACTGTTGCTGATGTGAGGTCATTCAGTCTGACCACCTCCGGGTAGTTAGAAAAATAGTCCACGAGGACCCCGAAAACGATTTGGTCGCGGATCATGGAGTCAGAAGTGGAGCCGCAGTTGCAGGATTGCGCGAGGATACGGAGATGGGTTAAGAAGGACTGAAAAGGTTCATCCTTACCCTGAAGCCTCTGCTGGAACACATAGTGTTCAAAGCTCTCGTTGACTTCGATGTCACAGTGGCTGTCAAACTTCAGCAGGACTGTTTTGAACTTTGTCTTGTCCACGCCTTCAGCAAAGGTGAGGGAGTTAAAGATGTGGATAGTGTGGTCCCCAGCTATAGAGGAAGAGAGCAATCTTCCTGGCATCCGATGTGGCTTCGAGGTCGGTGGCTTCAAGGTGCAGATGAAACTTCTGCTTAAAAATCTTCCAGTTTGCACCGAGGTTGCCGGCGATGCGGAGCTGCGGGGGAGGGCGGGCGCTGTCCATGTTACCGGATGGCTGATCGCTGGTCAAAGGCAGACTATCTCAAGGTAGGTCTGTCAAACTCCAACATGACTCACTGGTACCATGATGTGTTGGGTATGCTTGGTCTGCGAGGACTGCGTTTACTATTGCTGTGAGAGAGACAGGCTTCCAACACTTTAAGAAATGCAACTCTATTTTATTGAACTCTTAACTATTAAACAAACTTTAACTGTGGGTTGACACTATGCTGAGTTGACTGGAGACCTGAGGCTAACCTGACCAGACTATCTTACTACCACATGGTGGATGTTCTAGTTGTTGCTCACAGGCTCTGACTGTCTCAGAGGCTGCATCCCAAGAGAGCGGGAAAACTAGTGCCGTCTGGCTTTATAATGGCCGTGTCCTGTCTGGTGATAGGCTGCTGTGTTCTGTGTGTTCATTGGTCATCCTGTGTGTCGATCAATGTCTGTCTGTGCACCATCATATACTTGTGTGTATATTATGACAGAAGAGACCAAGTTTGTGAGGATTTAAGTGGGGCTGGAAGCTTTGCTTAGCTTTTGCTGGAGGAAGGAATCTCAAGGGTAAGCCTCACCTTGAGTGTCAGTTTATGGAGTGAAGTTATTTGGCTGGAAAAGAAAAATGGAAACAAGCTTTTGGGAGCTGAAACTAGCTTTGCACTGGTTCCTGGAGAATGAAGTGTCCACTTAAGGGTCAGAGCAAAGTATAACTATGGAGGAGGGATTTCCCACAGATGTAAGGGCTGCAGTGATGGAGTGTTTCTTAGTTTTGCACAGGACTGACAGTGCTCCACTTTCTCTTCGATTTGCGCCCCTAATCCTGGCCCACAAAAGTAAATGTGTGTCAGTCATCTTCACCACATCAGGATGCCCCTTATGTAGTCGGTCAAGGACTTTACTACACAAGCACGGAGGAATAATCACTCGGATTCCCCATAATAAAACTCCAGTCTGGATTGTCTACCCAAATCTTCTTGTGGTGGAGGGCTGAGGTTTAGATTTTTTTTTTTTTTTTTTTTTATAAATGTTTTTATTCAGTTTTCGTATTTTATATTGAACAAATTACAAATTGTTAGGAGAGAGAAAAAAAAAACAAACAAAAACAAACACGCAAAAATTAACACACATATTTACAGGTAAGCATCTTCGTAGTAGTAACTGCGCCCCCCCCCCCCCCCCCCTCCCCCCCTCAACATGTTTATTTAGCTTGGTTTTGGGCCTTAGCTAGCCATCGAACCCCCGTAACGAACCTGTAGCCCCCCCCCCCTCCCGCTACCTTCCCCCGACTATTCTTCCTCTTGTACATTGGCCACAAATAGGTCCCGGAACAGTCGCATGAATGGCTCCCACGTTCTGTGGAAGCCGTCGTCCGACCCTCGGATGGCAAATTTGATTTTCTCCATTTGGAGAGATTCCGAGAGGTCGGACAGCCAGTCCGCAGCTCTGGGCGGTGCTGCTGACCGCCAGCCAAACAGGATTCTACGGCGGGCGATCAGGGAGGCAAAGGCAAGGGCATCCGCCCTCCTCCCCAGGAATAGATCTGGCTGTTCTGAAACCCCGAAGACCGCCACTATCGGGCATGGCTCCACCCTCACTCCCACCACTTTGGACATTACCTCGAAGAAGGCTGTCCAGTACTCCATGAGTCTGGGGCAGGACCAGAACATGTGGGCGTGGTTGGCCGGGCCTCTTTGGCACCGTTCACATCTGTCTTCCACCTCCGGGAAGAACCTACTCATACGGGTTCTTGTTAAGTGGGCCCTATGTACCACTTTTAGTTGCGTCAGGCTGAGCCTTGCGCACGTGGAGGTGGAGTTGACCCTATGCAGTGCTTCGCTCCAGAGTCCCCACCCGATCTCCATCCCCAGGTCGTCCTCCCATTTCCTCCTTGTTGCGTCCAGTACGGTGTCGTCCCTATCTACCAGTCGGTCATACATGTCACTACAGTTCCCTTTCTCTAGGATACTTGCGTCCAGTAGGTCTTCCAGTAGTGTCTGTCGTGGCGGTTGTGGGTACGTCCTTGTCTCCTTTCGTAGGAAGTTTTTGAGCTGCAGGTACCGTAGCTCGTTCCCCCCAGCTAGCTGAAATTTCTCTGTCAGTTCGTCCAGTGTTGCGATCCTGTCGTCCGTGTATAGGTCCCTGACTGTCAGTGTCCCCCCGTCCTGCCTCCACCTTTTGAAGGTGGCGTCGGTCAGTGCTGGTTTGAACCTATGGTTGTTGCAGATGGGAGCCCTGTTCGACATTTTGGTCAGGCCAAGTTGCTGCCGCAGTTGGTTCCAGGATTGGAGGGTGGCTGTCACCACTGGGCTGCTGGAGTGTTTTTTGGGTGGGGATGGGAGTGCTGCCGTGGCGAGGGCCCGGAGGGAGGTTCCCATGCAGGAGGCCTCCTCCGCACGCACCCACTCAGCTTCTGGCTCCTGGATCCATCCCCTTACTCGCTCGGCTGTTGCTGCCCAGTGGTAGAATTGTAGATTCGGGAGGGCTAACCCTCCCCTGGTTTTTGTTTTTTGTAAGACCTTCTTTGGGATCCTAGCATTTTTACCCCCCCATACGAACGCCATGATGAGTTTGTCCAGCGCTTTGAAAAAGGCCTTGGGGATGTAGATCGGAATGGATCTAAACAGGAAGAGGAACCTGGGCAGTACGTTCATTTTGATCGTCTGAACTCTCCCCGCGAGGGAGAGCGGGAGTGTGTTCCATCTTTGCAGGTCCTTTTTAACTTCCTCCGTCAGGCTGGTGAGGTTCCATTTGTGGATCCCTTTCCAGTCATGGGCTATTTGGATCCCCAGGTAGCGGAATTTATGTCGGGCTTGTTTGAACGGCAGCCCCTTTAGTGCTGCCCCCCCCCCCCCCCCTTGCGGGTGTAATGGGAAGATCTCACTTTTGCTCATGTTGAGTTTGTAGCCCGAGAAGGCTCCAAACTCTTTCAGGAGCGCGATGATTCCGTCCATGCTGCTTTGTGGGTCCGAGATATAGAGGAGCAGATCATCCGCATAGAGTGAGACTCTGTGCTCTCTACCTCCCCTTCGGATCCCCCTCCAATTTTTTGCTGCCCTGAGCGCGATTGCTAGCGGTTCGATTGCTAGTGCGAACAGCAGCGGGGACAGTGGGCATCCTTGTCTGGTGCCCCTGTGCAGCTGGAAGTATTGGGAGTTGGTATTGTTGGTCTGTACACTCGCCATGGGAGCGTTGTACAGGAGCTTTACCCAAGCGGTGAACCCTGTTCCAAGCCCGAACCGCTCCAGTACCTCTATGAGGTATTTCCATTCGACTCTGTCGAAGGCCTTTTCTGCGTCCAGGGAGACGATCACCTCTTGTGTTCTCTCCCCGGAGGGGGTCATTATCACGTTCAGCAGGCGCCTGATGTTCGCGGTCAGCTGTCTACCTTTGACAAAGCCCGTCTGGTCCTCTGTGACCACCTCAGGTACACAGTCTTCTAGCCTTTTGGCTAGGATTTTGGCCAGTATTTTGGCGTCTGCATTCAGCAGAGATATGGGTCTGTATGACCCACATTCCGTTGGGTCTTTGTCTTTCTTAGGTATCAGCGAGATTGAGGCCTGTGCTAACGTGGGTGGCAACGTGCCCCTAGCTAGCGAGTCTGTGAACATCTCCCGCATGTGTGGGGCCAGCGCTGTCGCAAATTTTTTGTAGAAGTCCGCCGGGAATCCGTCCGGTCCCGGCGCCTTCCCCGCCTGCATGGAGCTAATGCTGTCCATGATCTCTCCCAGTGCTAGTGGTGCTTCCAGATCCCGTTTTCTGCCCTCTCCCACAACTGGTATGTTCAGTCCGTCAAGAAACCGGTTCATCCCAGCCTTCCCCGTTGGGGGCTCTGAGGTGTACAGCTCTTGGTAGAAGGCCTTGAAGGTTTTGTTAATCTTCTCTGGTTCTGTTTCCAACGTGCCTCTGGTATCTCTGATTTGCGCGATTTCTCTGCTGGCTGCCTGCTTTCTCAGCTGGTGGGCCAACAGGCGGCTGGCTTTGTCTCCGTGTTCGTATAGGGCCCCGCGTGCCTGGCGGAGTTGGTGTACTGCTTTCCTGGTGGAGAGCAGGTCAAAGTTCCTTTGTAATTCTTTTCTCTCCGCCAGGAGTTCTACAGTCGGGGCCTCGGAGTATTTATGGTCTACCTCCAGTATGGAGTCGACCAGCTTCTGCCTAGCCACCCTTTCCTCCCTATCTCTTTGCGCTTTGTAGGCTATGATTTCCCCTCTTAGTACGGCCTTAAGCGCTTCCCAGAACGTGGAGGGTGAGACCTCCCCGTTTTGGTTGATCTCAGTGTACTCCGCTATGGCCTGCGCTATCCTTTCGCTGAAGGCCTTGTCAGCTAGTAAGGCACCGTCCAACCTCCATTTGGGGCGCTGGGCCCTTCCCGTCTCTAGCCGCACATCCATGTAGTGTGGAGCGTGGTCTGATATCACAATTGCGGAGTATTCCACCTTGTCTATCTCTGGAAGCACCGTTTTCCCCACCACAAAGAAGTCAATTCTGGTGTACACGTTGTGTACTGGGGAGAAGAAAGAGAATTCTTTCTCCCCCGGGTGGGCGAATCTCCAGGGGTCTACTGCTCCCATCTGCTCCATATAGTGGCTGAGTTCCCTTGCCATGTTTGAGGTTTTCCCCGTTCTGGGGTTTGATCTGTCCGTCGTTGGGTCCTGTACACAGTTGAAGTCCCCCCCCATGATTAGTCGGTGCGTCGCTATGTCCGGGATTTCTGCCATGGTCTTTTGGATGAAGCTCGTGTCGTCCCAGTTGGGCGCGTACACGTTAACTAGAACTACCGGCGCCCCATCCAGGGCCCCGCTGACCATGACATACCGTCCCCCTGGGTCCGTAACCGTCTTTGTCGCCCTAAACATTGTCCTCTTGCCAATCAGGATCGCCACCCCCCTGGCCCTTGCCCCATAACAGGAATGATAGGTTTGTCCCACCCAGCCCTTTCTTACCCGCAGTTGGTCCCGCTCCCTCAAGTGCGTCTCTTGGAGGAAGACTATGTCGGCCCTCATGTTTCTAAGGTGGGTGAGGACTCTAGATCTCTTCACTGGGCCGTTAAGTCCCCTTACGTTCCAGGTGACTATTCTGGTGGGGGGCTTCTGCCCCCTTGCTCCTGTGGGGTTAACCATATTTGTCCGGTGGACGCGCCCCTGCCCTCTGGGGTTTCCCTATGTTAGGGGGCCGTCCAGGATGTCCACTATCACTGCTCTCCCCATGCGGTCGGGTCCCTGCGCTCCGGGGTTCCCCCTTGTCCCGGGGACACCCGCCATGGCCGTCCACTTTGTGTCCGCCACGCGGGTAGTCCCCTGCACTCCGGGGGGCCCCTTCACCCACAGACCGTACTGGGTGGGTGCTTGCAGCAGTTCCCTGTTTCGAGCCCTTGTCTGTGGCACTTTGTGGCCCTATTCCCTTACTGGCCTCTTTTGTCCCTTCGTCCCTGCGTTTCCCCTCCCTGGTCTCTCGCCCCCCGGGTGCCCCCCCCCCCCCGCTCTATCCCTTTCGGGGATACCCCTGTGTACCCCTCCATTGCCCCTCTCTCCCCCATTCCTGTCCCCATTTGCTCTCCCACCTTTGATGGGTGATCCCCCCCCCTCCCCTGCCTGGCGCCTTCCCCCCTGTTGGGGGTGCGCTGCGGCCCTGCTCTGTTGCGCGCCCCCTTCGCTAGCTTTCCTGCTAGCACGGTGGCTCCCCTCTCGGAGGTTGCTGTCCCGCTTCCCCTCTCCCCTCTCCAGTACTCCCGTTCCCTCGTGCCGGGGCCTGGCCTCCCACCTGGAGCGGGCCCTAGGGCATTGGGTTGTTTTCCGTTCTGGGTGTTTCTGCCAGGGGGGAGGGGGCTGGCTTTGCCTCGCCCCTCCCCACCCCCCCGTCGGCATGACGTGTCTCCTTGCCATGGGCCCCTCGTCCCTACTTCCCATGGCGTTTTTCCAGCCCGTGCTCCTCGACGAATCTATTCGCCTCGGCAGGGGCTGTAAAGAAATATTCCTTGTGTTGGTATGTGACCCAGAGTTTTGCTGGGTACAGCATACCAAAACGTACTTTGTTCTTATAGAGAGCTGCTTTCGCTCTGTTGAACTCCGCCCGTCTCTTAGCTATGTCCGCTCCAAAATCCTCGTAGATTCGGATGGCGTGCCCGTCCCAATTGCAGGCTCTATTCTCCTTGGCCCAGCGCAGGATTGTCTCCCTATCCCGGTACCGGTGCAGTCTGGCTATAACTGCTCTCGGTTTTTCCCCTTCCTTGGGCTTCGGGCGCAGTGACCGATGAGCTCTGTCCATTTCCGGTGGGGTGGGAAAAGTTTCCCGCCCCACTAAGGAGCCCAGCATCGCAGCCACGAATGTTGTGGGATTTCTACCCTCTATCCCCTCTGGCAGGCCCACTATCTTGATATTTTGCCTTCTCGAGCTGATCTCCTGGTCGTCTACCCTGCCCTTCAGGCTCCCCTGTGTTGCACTCAGTTTCACCATTCCCCTCTCCAGGGATATGACCCGGTCGCTCGCGTCAGTCGCTGCCTTCTCCAGCTCTTTAATGGTTGCCCCCTGGGCTTCCAGTATCTTCCCTTGGGCTTCCAGTATCTTCCCTTGGGCATCCACTTTCTTCTCCAATCTGGTCAGAACCTGCTGCACCCCTGACATGGCCCTGGTCGCTGCTGCCTGTGCTGCGGCCTCTGCGTCTGCTTTTAACTCTGCCTTGAATGCCTGCAGCTGCTCCCTCACCACCTCGGCAAAGGCTTCCTTCCAATTCACGCCCCCCTCTAACCCCAGGGGAGAGGTTGCCCGCCCGTCCAGCTCTTCTGGATGCGGCGAAGCATCCTTCCCGCCGCTTCGCGTGTTGACTCGTTCGCCCGAGCTGGCTTTCCCTTTGCCCAGTCTACTTCCGGTGCCCCCTTTCTCTTGGCTCCTTTCTGGCACTTTTTTCTCCCCCTTCCCCTTCATCTTTTCTTCTCTCCTTGTTCTTCTTTTTCCCCCTTTTCCGCACCCTATTTTTATTTTATTTATTATTATATATCTATATATGTATATATATATATATATATTTTTTTTTTTTTTAATTTATTTCCCCTACCCCTTTTCTCTTTACCAGTTTTCTTTTGGGAAGAACAGAAATACAAGTCTCTTTTTTCTTTTTTCCCCACTCAACCAGGAGAGAGAGTCCCTTTGTCTTTGCCACGTGGTGGTCACAGCAGTTGGGGGGGGGGGAGGGGCGAGTGGGCCGGTGGTCGCTGCTGGTTGGGGGGGGGGGGGGGGGGGTCCCCGCTGCTGGTTGGGGGGGGGGGGTCCCCGCTGCTGGCTGGGGGGGGGGTTGTGTCCCCGCTGCTGGCTGGGGGGGGGGGGTTGTGTCCCCGCTGCTGGCTGGGGGGGGGGGGTTGTGTCCCCGCTGCTGGCTGGGGGGGGGGGTTGTGTCCCCGCTGCTGGCTGGGGGGGGGGGGGGTTGTGTCCCCGCTGCTGGCTGTGGAGGGGGGGGGTCCCCGCTGCTGGCTGGGGGGGGGGGGGGGAAGAGAAGAGGGGCCGCCGCCGCCGCACCGCTCCTGGCCCGCGTGGGGGGGGGGGGGGGGAGAAGAGGGGCCGCCGCCGCCGCACCGCCCCTGGCCCGCGTGGGGGGGGGGGGGGGGGGGGGAGAGAGAAGAGGGGCCGCCGCCGCCGCACCGCTCCTGGCCCGCGTGGGGGGGGGGGGGGGGGGGGGGAAGAGAAGAGGGGCCGCCGCCGCCGCACCGCTCCTGGGTCGGGGGGGGGGGGGGGGGAGAGAAGAGGGGTCGCCGCCGCACCGCTCCTGGCCCGCGTGGGGGGGGGGGGGAGGGAGAGGGGATGGACCTGCTGCTGTTGGGCCCCCCTGTCGCCGCTCCGGCTCCTCCGCTCCGGCTCCTCCGCTCCCGCTCCGGCTCCTCGGCTCCGGCTCCTCGGCTCCCGCTCCGGCTCCTCGGCTCCTCCGCCCCGGCTCCTCGGCTCCTCGGCTCCTCGGCTCCCCGGCTCCTCGGCTCCTCCGCTCCGGCTCCTCGGCTCCTCGGCTCCCCGGCTCCTCGGCTCCTCCGCCCCGGCTCCTCGGCTCCTCGGCTCCCCGGCTCCCCGGCTCCTCGGCTCCTCGGCTCCCCGGCTCCTCGGCTCCTCCGCCCCGGCTCCTCGGCTCCCCGGCTCCTCGGCTCCCCGGCTCCTCGGCTCCGTCTCCTCGGCTCCCGCTCCGGCTCCCACTCGGAAAGAATTTAATAAGAAAATAAAGTTACCTGCAGCCTGAGGGAAAATGCAAAAGTTTCATCTGCTTCTGGAAAATCATCGTCCTTGACTCGGTTTAGATTTTTACGGTGTACGTCTGTCATTGTTGCTTTTTGGACCATGTCCATAACCTTCCCCATCACTGGATTGATTTTTGTACATTTCTGCATTTGAGATGAAGCCACAGGTACATTATCCATGAGTGAGAAATATAGGATGTTGACAAAATTTTCTTCAGGTTCTTGCTTGATTTGTACAGGCAATCTTGACAAAGTATCAGCATTACTATGTTGCTCCGATTAACAATATTGAATATTGTATGTGTGTGCCGATGATATCGAAGTAAGAAGTCTTACAACACCAGGTTAAAGTCCAACAGGTTTTTTGGAATCACTATCTTTCGGAGCGCAGCTCCTTCCTCAGGTCACTCACCTGGTGAAGGAGCTGCGCTTTGAAAGCTAGGGATTCCAAAAACCCTGTTGGACTTTAACCTGGCTTTTTAAGACTTCTTACTGTGCCCACCCAGTCCAACGTTGGCATCTCCACATCATCGATAATATCAAAGACCATCACTGACTAGCTGCTAACACTGAGTGATTGTATTCCTCAGAAGGAGATCAAATTCACAAGGGCCTGGCACCACTTAAAACTGACCGGCACCTCTTCAAGGGGGCATGCATTCTGATTCCAACAAGTGCTGTAAGTGACTTCCAGACAGACACCGGGAAGGTAATGGGAACAGATAGCCATCGCTGACAATGGAATCAGTGTAACCTTGGATGAGGTGCAGATAAAAGTTTAAATGACCACACGAGTGGTCAAGATCAATGGATTCATCCTCAAGTGTCACATCCTTCACAAAAGTAACAAAAAGCTTAATTGGTTGAGAAAAAGGCCAAGAACCAGTGAATTCTACACCATCTCAGACCATTGTCTTTATTTGCATACCAGAGTAGGACTTCTGGGTCACACCGTAACACAGAGTTGACCTCCATGTTGCAAACCATAGCCTTACGAGACAGAAGGCCGACTACTCAGAAGTATAGAGGAATCTGGCGACAAAGTTGCACAGGAGTTTGCACAGAGCTTGGAGCCCATGCTTTTCAGTGTAGACGTAAAGGCCGGCCATGACTTGGTGTTCGATGACCATGTCCATCTTTCTTTGCAGCATAAGCAGAATCCACCCGCTGAGTGCTGCAGTGGCTGTGCAGGCTAGGGTTAGGACATTCATGCTTGCTGCCACCCATACTGCAACAGTGTTCAAACCGGCTTGCGCAGGAGTCCAACAATCTGTGCTCCAGCGGATGATTCGGATTGCTGAGCTATCATCCCTGAGGGAACGGCAATGCACTCTTAGGATGCCAGTATTTGCTCTGCCACACCTGCCCTTGCTGTTGCCTGTCAGCCAGCCAGCCCAATCTGCTGCTCCCATGCCTAGACAGTGCAGTACCATAACCAAATGAGGAGAGCATGGACAACCTGGCCAAAAAGGGAATATGCTGACTGTCTCCTCCCTTCCTCCAGTATAAGTGGATTTGACAGGGTAGATGGTGAGATGTTTTCACTCGTGGGAGAGTATTGAACAAGGGGACATAGCTACAAGATAAAGGGCCAGCCATTTAAAACCGAGCTGCGCAGAAATGTCTTCTCACAGAGGGGGGTGAATCTCTGGAATTTTCTGCCCCGGAGGGTTTATCATTAGAAGTATTTAAAGTGGAGGTGAATAAATATTTGATTGATTGAGGAATAGAGGGCCAGGGGAAAATGGCACAGAAAAGGAGATAAGGGCATCATAGATCAGCCATGATGGTATTGAATGGTGGGGCAGGTTTGAAGGGCCTGGTGGCCCACTCTTGCTTCTATTTCTTGTGTTCTTGTGTTCAAGTTCCTCCTCTACTTCCTCCCTCTTCCTTCTTAGCTACTGGCTACATCGCTGGTAGAAAGAGTTGTACCCTCATGATGTCCAGTTTGCGGCAAGCCATGACACATTGGGGCACCCACTGCAGAGTGCTTCAACCAACAGAACTGTTGCTTGTGCACCCCAATGATCTGCTCTTTGATGTTTCTAATGGCAGCATCACTCACACAGAAAGCATGCTGGCCATGTGTGGTTGAGTAGCACAGCTAGGTCACAAGCCAGGTGTTAAGTGGATAACCATTGTCAACTTGTAGCCACCTTCTGGTTTGACATGTTGGCCAAAAATGCAAAGGAAACATTGGATGGTAGGGAGGTAGCGCAATATCTTGGCAAATCCATGTGTATGTTCTGTTTTCTTCTCTCTGTTCAGAGAAAACTTCATCAACTCCTCTCTTGCAGAATGACGAGCATTAGTCACCTGTGTCAAGCAGCAGTGGACAGTGATCTGATTGCCTGCTCCAGCCCGGTTTTGGTGGAGCTTAAATGAATGCTCCTGGAAGACCCTGTGTGGATAAAACTTTTGGCTAAGAGACATCCTCTTCCTCCTCTAAGGGAAGTTTGTCTTCCTTTCTGCTCGCTCTATTCCAGCTCTCTCTCATGCTGCAGTCCAAGACTATGGTAACTAAAGCACTTGGGAGCAAGTGTCACAGTGTCTTAGAGACATTATGGCACAGAAAGAGGTAATTTAGTCTTTCCGGTTCATGCCAATTGCGTGATTCTGGTAAAGCAGAACATTTGAAGTTTGGACCAAGACTTCCTCCATGTGCAGCAGCATTCTCTGTCGACTTCACTAACTTTTAACCAGTAAATCACCAAGCACTTCTCAAAAACTCAGGCAGAATCAATTAATCAGGAACTAAGGGGCAGCACAGTAGCATAGTGGTTAGCACTATGGCTTCACAGTGCCAGGAGTCCCAGGTTCGATTCCCGCTTGGGTCACTGTCTGTGCAGAGTCTGCACGTTCTCCCCATGTCTGCGTTGGTCTGGGTGCTCCGGTTTCCTCCTACAGTCAAAAGATGCTAATGCTAAATTGCCCTTAGGTTAGATGGGGTTGCTGGGTTCCGGGGCTTAGGTCGGGTGCTCTTTACAAAAGCCGGTGCAGACTCAATGGGCCAAATCGCCTCCGTCTGCACTGTAAATTCTGTGATTCTATGAACTAACCTGAAAGTTGATGGCAATCTCATAAATATCGTTGATGTGGGATGGGGGGGGGGGGGGGGTGATCCTTCCTGCTGCTCAGTGCAAGTTCAGTTGTGCGTGAGAGAGAGTGTTATCTAGAGCAGTGTGCTGTCAAATGTTTAGCTTTACATGCTGACTGACATCACAATCTACAAACTTTGCATACTTCCGCCCCATGTTCCTAACACCCTCCTTAATGGTCTTCCCAAAATGGCATCCTCCTCGGCCAGGTGGGCTGTGCATGCACAGAACCAAAATGCACCTATAACATCAAAACTACAGGTACGATCACCACATTCTGCAGTATAATGTCTGAGAGAAAGTGGCTGTACATCCAGCTGCAGCCTTATTAAGCAATAAAGGCTCTAATCACAGCCACTGAACAACTACCAGCACCTTGCATGCAGCAAACCAGCATAATTACTCACCACTCACCCCAGCGATCCCATTCCCTTTAGACATGATTTATCTTCCTTTGCTGCCTGTTAGTTTACCACTAGTTTTATTTTAAATTAGGATTAATAAAAAACTCTCCAAATTATGAATGAATTAAAAAGCTGTTAGAAATGCAGAGCTGATCAGCATATTCCACTTGTAATCAGACTGAAGAGCTACCAGAACATTCTAGGGTCACAATTTAAAACTTGCAATCCACTATTTCCTTGCTCAAAGTGCTCTGATTACTGCCTGACAGACGAGCCCCTCAGCATAGAAAATAAATGTCTCCATCTCATTAGTTTCTTTCTTAGATAAACAGGAATGTTTTAAAATCTATACTTTGGTTCCGATTTCAGTAATAACATGTTCATGTTTTGCCTTTAATTAGGTTATTTGGTTACATTTGGGTTCCTTTAACAATATTCAAAAATACAAAACGGTGATGGTGCCTCAGAAGGAAAAGGAATTAATTCATATCTGGATAAAGATTAAGTTCCCCAGTCTGTGGTTTCTTGCATTTAAAATTGGAAAACATTGGAAACTGGCAAAGGATGGCAAAAGGGTCATTGCGGCACAGTCGCACAGTGGTTAGCATTGTTGCTTCACAGCGGCAGGGACCCAGGTTCGATTCCTGGCTTGGGTCACAGTCAGTGCGGAGTCTGCACATTCTACCTGTGTCTGCGTGGGTTTCCTCCGGGTGCTCCGGTTTCCTCCCATAAGTCCCAAAAGACGTGCTTGTTAGGTGAATTGGACATTCTGAATTCTCCCTCAGTGTACCCGAACAGGCGCTAGAGTGTGGCGACTAGAGGATTTTCACAGTAACTTCATTGCAGTGTTAATGTAAGTCACCTTGTGACACTGATAAAGATTAGTTTATTAATATAGATCATAAATATTTCAGGTCACAGCACTGAGTCCTGTGGCACTTTCAGTTTGCCAACCTGAAAATTACCAATTTATCCTGACTCTTTGTTTTCTGTTAGTCCATCATTCCTCTAACCATGCTATTATATCATCTCCAGCACCATAAGCTCTGATCTTGCGCGGACCTTTTATGTCGCACCTTATTGAATGCCTTTTGGAAATCCTCACAGAGCACAAATGATTTTGTCAAACATGATTTCCCTTTCACAAAACAGTGTTGATTCTGCCTGATTCTAATCTGATTTTCTAAATGTCTTGTTACTACCTCTTTAATAAAGAAGATTTCCCATTGGCAGAAGATCAGGGATAATGGATACATAGTTTGTAATCTTCCCAAACTCCCGAGATTATGGAAAGGTCCCAGTAGATTGGAAAGTCACAAATGTAACATCATCATTCAAGAAAAGAGGGAGCCAGAATGCAGAAAACTATAGACTAGTTGTCTCACAACTGTCATTGGGAAAATGCTCGAATATACAGAGCCAAAAAACTTAATGTGATGCACATTCACCTCACATTTTCGACTATTGAAGACAAGGCCTTCATGACATGCTGCCTCCACTAAGAGGAGTAAATTTAGATTGTGTTCTTCCTTTGTCTTGCCAACCGTGCAATATCATTGGGGATGCAAATCCATCTTGGCACCTCTCTCGTGATTTGGTCCGTGTACTGTTGGACTAGGTCTTAGTTGATTGATAATCTAAAAGGCAATCTTTGAAAACAGTACCTTCTGAATGGTGTTGGCATTTTGAGTGCCTTTTCATAGATCTTTAAAGTTTCAATAATCAATACGGAGTGATCTGACTGATGCTGAAGTACTTTCTTGGTCACCTAAAGGAAGAAAGGGACTCAAGAACGTAAGAGCAGGAGTGGGCCTGCTCCACCATTCAATTAGATCATGATTGATAATCTTGCTCAATGCCATTTCCCTGTTCTATCCCCGTGTGCCTTTATACCATTAGTCTCCACGACTCTATCGATTGAACATGTTGAATGATCATTGAAGCTTAAAAAATAAAAGCAGTAATAGGCCATTCAGCCCTTCAAACCTGCTCTGCTATTTATTATAACCATGTCTGATCATCCAACTCAGTAACCTATTCCTGCTCCCCCTCCCCTCCCACACATCCCATTTCCTTTAAACCCTTTAGCCCCTAGAGCTATATCTAACTCCTTCTTGAAAACATACAGGGCTAGATTGTCTGCTGCCGGTTGCAGAATTCCCGATGCGGCGCAGAATCCAGTGTCAGGGGGAAAAACGGGATTGGCATCGTTATTGACGCTCTGGACCTCCACTGGCGGCAGCATCGAGGTTCACGCCCTGTGCTAGCGGGAGGATGCGAATAGGCCAAAATGACCAATTTGCATCCGATTAACGGGCCGGACACTGGATTCTCCATACATCCATGATTCTCCATCCCTCTGTGCTGGGATTCACGTGGGCGTGGATTTTTAGAAGCTTTATCCAGCGTGGATCTAACGTGGTGGAACCTGCAGTGGGCCAAGGGGTACTTATTTAAGGTAGGTGCCCCAAAGTCCATCGGAGGGCTCCCTCCCCCATAATGCAAATCCCAGCAGAGATCCACACCAGAGACTCCCAGCAGAGACTCCAACCACAGCCCTCCACCAGAGACACCCAACGTAGATCCCCAACAGAGATCCCCACCAGGGAGCTCCCATAACAGGGAACCCCCCCATAGCAGAGAACCCCCCATCACTGCTTTTTCATTCACCTGTGCCTTCCACCTGCTGCCTCAGACAGATGTCTAAAGCAGCAGCTGTAACTTAATAGAAAGTCAAAGCCACACCACAAGTCTTTAAACCCTCTCAGATCCTTTGATGTGCAAGGCTTCTACTCACTTCAAAGAGAAATAGCTTTCAGTAGCCTGTAATTGGCAATTTTCAGACAGCCAGATGTTTGCATTATTTAATTTAATTTCCCTTCACGCTTGAATTTATCTCAAGTAGCTTGCTGTGAAGCAAACTGCAATGTTTATAGACATCAGTAGAACGCAGTTAACTGATTTTCATGTGATCATGAGCTCTGAATCATAGCTAGATGTTTACACACCGTAGGCTGCTCTCCCCTTTTGAGAGAGAGCTGGCTGGTAGTGATTTAACCTGAGGGTCACTACACCTTTGGCGAGGGCAAAGTTGAGAAAGCGGGCCTTCATGAATAACTTCAGCTGGTACGGAAATGAACCCATGCTGTAATTGTTGCTCCGCATCAAAAAACAGCCGTCCAGCCAACTGAGCTAACTGACCCCACTTCCTGAATTACTTCGATAATCAGGCCCTTGGGATTTATCGGCCTTCATACCCATCAATTTCTCCAACACCATTTCCCAACTAATACTGTTTTCCTTCAGTTCCTCCCTCTCACTGAACACTGTGTTCCCCAACATATCTGGTAAGTTATCTATGTCCTTTGTGAAGACAGAACCAAAGTATATATTTAGCTGGTCAACCACGTATTTGTCCCTCGCTACAAATTCCCTTGTTTCTGACTGTCAGTGACCTACATTTGTCTTACAATCAGTTTTACAATCAGTTTTTATGTTCCCCACAAACGTACTCTCATATTTTCCCCTTCTTAATAAGCCCTTTGTCCTCCTTTTCTGAATTCCAAACTGCTCCCAATCCTCATTTGTTGTTTTTTTCTTGCCAATTTGTACGTCTCTTCCTTGTATCTACTACTATCCCTAATTTCTTTGGTATACCATGGTTTGGCCACTTTCCCATTTTATTTTTGAGCCAGATAGGAAGGAGCAGGTCTTCCAGTGATGTCATGTAAGACCAAGATGCATGAAAAGTGGCTCCCCAGCAAGGGTTTTGTTTTGATCCATTTTTTCAGGGGGTTTTGATGCCTAAACGCCCTAAGTGCATTTAAAGAACTTTTCCCCATTGGCAGCATGTCAAAATCGTCGATGAAGAAGCTCTGTTCGAGGAAAACCCAGGAGTGTAGCCCATCGAAAGAAGTCGTAGGAGGGAAGATGGCTGCTGTGCCCATTACATTAGACACGTTGCCGTGATGATGGAATTTGGTAAACAGATAGATCGGCAGTTTGAGCGGCAGGGCAGGGAGATAAAGGAAACTTTAAAGCCACCGTTGAGGAGGTTTTGGGGCCCGATGCATGAACAATTGGTGAATACCTTGTTTCTGCTAAAAGCACAGGGTGAGGCACTGCAGGGAGTGGAGGGCACCTTGTAACAGCGCGAGGACCGGCTTGTCTTGTTGGAAGCAGAGTTGCTGATAATTGTGGAGGGCAACAGAGACGCGTGGTTGAAAGTGGATCATCTGGAGAACAGGTCAAGGTGGTTAACCCTCAGGTTTGCGGGTCTGCCAGAGGGAATAGAGGGCTCAAAGCTGACCCAGTATTTTTCGGAGATGTTTTCTTGGCTGGTGGGAGGAGAGGAGGTGTTTGCCCCTCTGAAGTTGGACAGAGCTCATCAGGCACTCAGGAAAAAGCCAAGACCGAATGAGCCACCGCAGGTGGTGATTATCTGCTTCCATAACTATCAAAGGAAGCCATGATGTGGAGATGCCGGCGTTGGACTGGGGTGAGCACAGTAAGAAGTCTTACAACACCAGGTTAAAGTCCAACAGGTTTGTTTCAAACACGAGCTTTCGGAGCACGGCTCCTTCTTCAGGTGAATGGAAAGGCTTGTTCCAGAAATGTTTATATAGACACAGTCAGAGACCACCATTACACGTGGAAACACCACCCACCAGGTACGCGGCGCATACTCGTGCGACTCGACCAATGTAGTCTACCTCATACGCTGCAGGAAAGGATGTCCCGAAGCGTGGTACATTGGCGAGACCATGCAGACACTGCGACAACGAATAAACGGGCATCGTGCGACTATCAACAGGCAGGACTGTTCCCTTCCAGTTGGGGAACACTTCAGCAGTCAAGGACATTCAGCCTCTGATCTCCGGGTCAGCATTCTACAAGGAGGCCTTCAGGAGACGCGACAATGCAAAATTGCTGAGCAAAAACTTATAGCTAAGTTCCGCACGCATGAATGCGGACTCAACCGGGATCTGGGATTCATGTCGCATTACATTCGGCCCCCACCAACAAGCCTGGACTTGCAGAGGCCTACCGACTGAACTGGCTTGGGACAATTCACACCTCTTTAACCTGGAGTTACCTCTCTCTCTGCATCTTTGATGATTTGATTGCCTGCAGGTGCTCGCATTCCGGGGCATCTCTGACTGTGTCTATATAAACATTTCTGGAACAAGCCTTTCCATTCACCTGAAGAAGGAGCCGTGCTCCGAAAGCTCGTGTTTGAAACAAACCTGTTGGACTTTAACCTGGTGTTGTAAGACTTCTTACTGTATCAAAGGAAGGAGAGGGTCTTGGAGGGGGTGAAGAGGATCCAGAACATTGACTGGGATGGGCACATGGTGTGGATATATCAGGACATTGAGACTGAGTTGGCAAAGAAACGTGCGGCCTTCAACAAGGAGAAGGCAGTGTTTTACAGTAAGGGTGTGCGATTTGGGGTGATGTACCCTGCAAGGCTGGGGGTCACCATGGACTCAAATTATTATTTTTTTCAACACACCGGAGCAGGCAGGGGCCTTCATCAGAGAGAAGAGGTTAGGGCCGGTGTGGAGAGGACTGTTTGGGACTCTGTGTCTCAAGGGGAGTGTTTATGCAATATACTTATGCCTTTGTGTGTTTTGTATCTTCAGCTCTGTTGGGGGGTAGGGGCAATAATAATAAAAGTAAGGGGATTGTTGTTTTGGTTTTGGAGGGGAAAGAGGCCAGTTAATGTTGTGGGAGTTTGGACATGTTGGTCGGGAGGGTGGGCCAGGAGGGATGGGGTGGTTGTTGTATTTGAGGAGATATATGACGAGGGCCCTGCTGGGGGCCACGTCCCTAGTGAACAGGACAAGAGTGGGGGGAGAGGCTGCAGCCTGTTGGGCCAGGTTAGGTGTTGGCCCAATGAGCCGAGCTACTTGTTTGCGTGGTGGGGATGGGGGGGGGTTGGGATAGTGGTGGGGGGAAGGGGAGAACTTATAGTGACCAGGGGAGTTTCTTTGTCCCACTCTAAAGGTGATCTAAGGGGCTGATGGCCACCTCAGATGTGCCTGGGATCCAGGAATTTGGATAGGAATATTGAATCACGGTGCCGATGGTTGACTTGAGGGGGAGAGTGGATGAGAACCTCTGACAAGGTTGATCACCTGGAACGTGTGGAGTTTGTTGGGGCCTGAGAAGAGGGCAAGGTTTTTCTCCCATTTGAAAGGTTTGGGGGCCGATGTGGTGTTCCAGCAGGAGACTCACTTGTGGGTGCAGGACCAGGTTAGGTTGTGGAAGGCTTGGGTGAGCCAGGGCTTTCACTCAGGGTTCGATAGTAGGGCAAGGGGGGTGGTGATTTTGGTCAGCAAGAAGGTTCGTTTTCGGGCGAGGACGTGGATGGCCTATCAGAGAGGGCATTATGTGATGGGCACAGGTATGCTGGAGGGGAAAGCAGTGGTGTTGGCGAACGTGTATGCCCTGAATTGGGACAATGTTAAGTTTATGAAACAGCTGTTGGCTGCCATTCTGGAGTTAGATACAGACCAGCTGATTTTGGGGGTGAGGGGGCGGGGGGAGGATGGATTTTTTTTAATAAACATTTTATGGAGGTATTTTCTTTGGCATTGTAACAGCAGCAATATAAACAATGTACATGAGAGTATAAACATAATGCAAATGTCACCTCCCTCCCCAACATGTCCCACCCTTAATTAACCCCCTAAACTATGTCAACCTAAACCCCCCCCCCAACCTCTGCTGACGATTAATTTTCCACGAAGATGTTAATAAATGGTTGCCACCTCCGGGCGAACCCTAACAGTGACCCTCCAAAGGCGAACTTGATTTTCTCCAAACAGAGAAAGCTAGCGATATCCGATAGCCAGGTCTCTGACTTCGGGGGTTTTGAGTCCCTCCAAGCTAATAGTATCCGTCTCCGGGCTACCAGGGAAGCAAAGGCCAGAACGTCTGCCTCTTTCTCCTCCTTGATTCCTGGGTCTTCCAACACCCTGAATCCGTCCGCCCATAGACCATCCTCTCTCTCACCTCCCAGCTCCTCCTCCTACTTTCGCTTCAGCTCCTTGGTCTGTGTCTCCTCTGATCCCATAAGTTCCTTATAAATGTCCGACACACTCCCTTCCCCTACCCACCCTCTGAAAACTACCCTGTCCTGAATCCCCCTTAGCGGTAGGAATGGGAAGGTTGACACCTGTCTACGCAGAAAGTCCCACACCTGCAGATATCTAAATTCGATTCCCCCCACCAACACAAATTTCTCCTCCAGCGCCCTCATACTCGGAAAGCTCCCCTCTATAAACCAGTCCCCCATCCTCTCAATCCCCACTCTCCGCCATATTCAAAACCGCCCATCCATCCTCCCTGGGGCAAATCGTTGATAATCACAGATTGGGGACCAGACCGATGCTCCCTCTGCTCCCACATGTCTCCTCCATTGCCCCCAGACTCTCAGGGCCGCCACCACCACGGGGATGGTGGAGTACCGTGCTGGCGGGAACGGCAGAGGCGCAGTTACTAGCGCCCCAAACTTGTTCCCCTGCATGAAGCCGCCTCCATACGCACCCATGACGAACCCCCCCCCCCCCCCCCCCCCCCACTCCTCCCCCCCCCCCCTCACCAGCCACTTTCTAATCATGGTAATGTAGCCGCCCAGTAATAATTGCTAAAGCTCGGCAGCGGCAGCCCTCCCTCTCCCCGATTCCGCTCAAGCATTACTCTCCTCACTCGCGGGAACTTGCCCCCCCCCCCCCCCCCCCCCCCCCCCCCCCCCACCCCCACCACCACATGAAGCCCGCTATAACTTTATTGACCCGCTTAAAAAAGGACTGCGGAATAAAGATGGGGAGACATTGAAATACAAACAGGAATCTCGGGAGGACCATCATTTTCACCGTTTGGACTCTCCCAGCTAGAGACAACGGGAGCACATCCCATCTCCGGAAATCATCTTTCATCTGATCCACCAACCGGGCCAAGTTCAATTTATGTAGCCGGTACCAATCCCGCGCCACTTGGATACCTAGGTACCTGAAACTGTCCCCAACCAATCTAAATGGCAGTTCCCCCAGTTGCCTCTCCTGACCCCTTGCCTGGACCGCAAACATCTCGCTCTTCCCCATATTAAGCTTATACCCCGAAATCTGGCCAAATTCCCCCAAAATTCCCATGATTTCTTCCATCCCCTCAATTGGATCTGAACCATACAGATGCAGGTCATCCACATACAGCGAGACTCTGTGCTCCCCCCCTCCCCCCCCAAACCCAGGATCAGCCCCTTGAGGCCCTCAGAGCAATTGCCAGCGGCTCTATAGCCAGCGCAAACAGCAGTGGGGAGAGGGGGCATCCCTGTCTCGTCCCCCGGTGCAGTCTAAAATAGTCCAAAGTCGTCCTGTTCATCCGTACACTTGCCACAGGAGCCTGATACAGTAACCTGACCCAGTCAATAAAGCCCCGCCCAAATCCGAACCGCCCCAGAACCTCCCATAAATAATCCCACTCAACCCGGTCAAAAGCTTTTTCTGCATCCATTGCAACCACTACCTCCCTACTTTCTGGGGGCATCATGATCATATTTAACAGCCTTCTTGGATTGGCCACCAGCTGCCTGCCCTTAACGAACCCCGTCTGATCCTCCACAATGACGTTCGGTACACAATCCTCAATCCTGGAGAACAAAATTTTGGCCAACAATTTGCCGTCCACATTCAACAGGGCCTGTAGGACCCACATAGCTCCAGGTTCTTGTCCCGTTTCAGGATAAGCAAAATCGTGGCCTGTGGCATCGCCGGGGGCAGCACCCCTCTTTCCTTTGCCTCATTAAACACCTTCATCAGCACCGGCCCCAATATCCCGGAGAACGTTTTGTAGAACTCCACTGGATACCCGTCCGGCCCCGGGGCCTTACCCAACTGCATGGCCTTCAGACCATCCACTATCTCTTCCAACCCGATCGGGGCCCCCAGCCCTTCTACCAGCTCCCCGCCCACCTTTGGGAAATTCAGCCCCCCCAAGAAGTGCCTCATCCCCTCCGGCCCCGTAGGGGGTTCCGACCCATACAGCCTACTGTAGAAATCCCTGAATGCCTTACTCACCCCGACTGAATCCCCAACCAAGTTCCCATCCCCGTCAAAAACATTCCCTATTTCTCTAGCCGCCTTCCTTTTTCTGAGCTGCTGTGCAAGCATCCTGCTAGCCTTCTCACCATGCTCGTAGATCGCCCCCCTCACCTTTCTCAGCTGTTCCATTGCCCTCCTTGTGGTTAACAAGCCGAACTCCGCCGTTCCCTTAAAGCCCTATCTTTGGAGTCTCCGCGCACCTCCTGTCAACTTGTAAAATCTCTTTTACCAGTCGGTCCGTCTCTGCCCTGTCTGTCCTGTCCCTGTGAGCCCGGATTGAGATCAGCTCTCCTCTCACCACTGCCTTCAGCGCTTCCCAGACCACTGCTGCTGAGACCTCCCTCGTATCATTTACCTGCAGATAATTTTGTATGCATTTCCTCGGCCTGGGAGGATGGATTTTAATTGTGTTCTGGACCCAAAGTTGGATTGCTCCAGGCTGAGATTGCTGTCCCTTTTGGAGATGGTGAAGGTGTTGACTGAAGTCATGGAGGAGAGAGGAGGGGTGGACCCATGGCGGTTTCTACACCTGGGGGTAAGGAGTTCTTGTTTTTTTCACCGGTATGCAAGGTATACTAAAGGATTGATTTCTTTGTTATGACCCTGCTTCCGGGGTACAAAATGTACAGTATTTGGTGGTGGTTATTTTGGACCATGTGACGCATCGGGTGGACTTGAAGCTGGAGGCAGGTCGGGCACAGAGCACGGGTTGGAAGTTGGATGTGGGACTGCTGGAGGACCTCGAGTTTTGTGTAAAGATTTCCAGGACTATGAAGGACTATGTAGAATGGAATGAGAACGGGATGGCCTCACCCTCTACTATGTGAGAAGCATTAAAGGCAGAGGTCAGGAGGGAGATCACCTTGTACAAGGCCTATATGGATAGGGAGGTGAGGCAGGAGTGCCAGGGGCTGGTGGATGAGATCCTGCATGTGGATAGGGAGCATGCGAGTGACCCCCCACCAGAGCTTTAGGCACAGAGGAAGAAGCTGTAAATGCAGCTTGACCTCATGTCCACGGGCCGGGTGTCACAGCTGCGGTGTGTAAATGGAGTGGTGTATGCGTGTGGGGAGAAGATGAGTCGCCTTTTTGCCCATCAGCTAGGGTGGCAAGAAGCGGTCAGAGAGATTGTGCAGGTGTGACAGCCGGGCGGTGAGGTGGTATCCACCCCAGAGAAGGTTACTCGGGAGTTTCAGACCTACTATGAGGGGCTTTATAAGTCATAGCTGCCAGAGGATGAGCAGAGGATGGCAGAGTTTAGAGGATTTGGAGTTCCTCCAGGTGGGGGAGGAATTGCGGAGGGTGTTGGAGGCAGCATTGGGGTTGGAGAAGGTTCACAGTCTTTGGGAAGATGCAGACGGGGAAGGCACGAGGGCTGGATGGATTCCTGGTTGAATCCCATGAGAAGTTCGCTGATCAATTGGTTCCATTGGTGCTGCAGATGTTTCATGATTCATTGGCATAGGGTTCCCTCCCAGAGATGTTGGGGCAAGCGTCCATTTCTCTACTTCTGAAGAAGGATAAGGACCCCATAGAGTGCGGGTTGTACTGGCTGATTTATTTGCTCAACGTGGATGCAAAACCTTTGGCGAAGATTTTAGCATTAAGGCTGGAGCCCTGTCTCCTGAGATTGTGGGGGAAGATCAGACAGGCTTTGTGAAGAGTAGAAAGCTGACGTCCAACATGAGGCAAGTGCTCAACATGGTTCTCACACAGGTGGTGGGACCGGAACCGGAGGTAATCGTATGATTGCACGTGGAAAAGGCGTTCAATAGGGTTGAATGGAGCTATCTGTTCGTAGTTCTGGAGTAGTTTGGGATCGATCCAGGTTTGTTTTGTAGGTGCTGTCATAATAGCCACTCATGTATATAATGAGATGCAGACAGTTCAATAAAACAGTGTTGGACCATCTCCCCTGTCGGAAGCCTGTTTCTAGTTTCACTGCATCCAGTTGCAGTCAACGTTGAACTAACTCACTTAACACATCAGGTGCGGCTGCTATATGAAATGAAAATTGCTTATTGTCACGAGTAGGCTTCAACGAAGTTACTGTGAAAAGCCCCTAGTCGCCACATTCCGGCGCCTGTCCAGGGAGGCTGTCACGGGAATCGAACCGTGCTGCTGGCCTGCTTGGTCTGCTTTAAAAGCCAGCGATTTAGCCGAGTGAGCTAAACCAGCCCCTGAAGCACCATCTGCTAGTGTGCGAACTAACACCAGAGTTGGGGTCCTTTAGGCTGTATAAAGGGATGAGACAGGGGTGCCCTATGTTCCTGTTGTTGTTCACGTTGGCGATCAAGCCATCGGAAATTGCCTTGAAGATTTTGGACAAGTGGAGTGGGACCATGAGGGGAGGAGTGGAGCACAGGGTGTCTTTGTATGCTGACGATCTTTTGCTGTATGTAAGGGGACAGTGATGGGGATATTGAAGAGGCCCGGCTCCTATTCGGGGTATAAACTAAATGTTGGGAAGAATTAGTATTTTGTGGTAAGTTCCCCAAGGGGAGGAGCTGAGTTGGGGCAGCTGCCGTTTCGACTGACGAGGAATAGTTTCCGCTACCTGGGAGTCCAGGTGGCGGGGGAATGGGCAGGGCTTCGCAAATTGAAGTTCACTATTCTGGTGAGCAGGGTAAGGGTGGATTTACAGAGGTTAGACGGCCTTCCATTGTCACTGGTGGGCCGGGTTCAAGCTAATAAGATGAATATCTTGCCAAGATTTGTGTTTTTGTTTCAATGCCTCCCAGTCTTCTTGCCTAAAGCATTTTTTCAGCGATTGGAGCGGCTCATAACAGGGTTCCTATGGGTGGATAAGACTCCTCTGATTTGAAAGGGGTCTTGCAGAGGGAGAAGCAGATGGGGTTGGCACTGCAAAACCTGATGTTTTGTTATTGGGGGCCAATTTGGAAGAGGTACTCGATTGGTTTGGGGCCCAAGAAGTCACTAGAGTGCAGATGGAGTTGGGGGTCATAAAAGTGGTCGTGCTTGGAGGCGCTGGTGACGGCCTCTCTGCTGTTTGCCCCAGCAAGATATTCTTTGAACCTGGTGGTGATCTCCACATTAAAGATATGGTAGCAACATTTTAAGCTGTGGCAAGGTGGGCCTCTATCTGTAGGAACCATCTGTTTGAACTGTCGAAATTGGATGCCATATTTGGGGGGGGGTGGCAAGGCAAGGAGTTGGAAGGACTTGTATTTAGAGGGTAAGTTTGCTAGCTGGAAGGAGCTGAAGGAAAAAGCAGGACTGGGGAGGGGTGGGGTTGGGGTGAAGGCTGGGTGGATATGTTCAAGCACTTTCAGGTGCGGGATTGGGATCGATGGACTTTTTCCATGTTTCAGGAGGCACTGCCTCCACTTTGCTTGAAAGGATACTCTCCTGTGTGGGGATGGAGATATACATATGGATATATAGATAGGTCATGGATTAAGGCCAGATGGGAGGAGAAGGCGTGGAGTGAATCCCTCTGCAGGGTGAACATTACGTCAGTCTGTGTGAGGTTGAGTTTGATGCAGCTCAAGGTGGTGTTCAGGGCACATCTCACCAAGGCCAGGATGAGTCGATTTTTTGAGGGGATCGAGGATTGATGGGAATGATGCTCGGGAGAACCTGCGAAAAATATTCACATGTTCTGGTCCTGTCCCAAATTGGTGGGCTTCTCGGGGTCCTTTTTAATACCACGAGCTCAGTCCCTCCTTGAAAATACAAGACGCCGCTCTTCTTTCCATCTCTTAGAACATAGAACATAGAACAGTACAGCACAGAACAGGCCCTTCGGCCCTCAATGTTGTGCCGAGCCATGATCACCCTACTCAAACCCACATATCCACCCTATACCCGTAACCCAACAACCCCCCCTTAACCTTACTTTTTTATTAGGACACTATGGGCAATTTATCATGGCCAATCCACCTAACCCGCACATCTTTGGACTGTGGGAGGAAACCGGAGCACCCGGAGGAAACCCACGCACACAGGGGGAGGACGTGCAGACTCCACACAGACAGTGACCCAGCTGGGAATCGAACCTGGGATCCTGGAGCTGTGAAGCATTTATGCTAACCACCATGCTACCCTGCTGCCCCCAAATCTTTCTTTCTTCCATCTTTCTTCCACCAAGGCATCCAGTGCACTTGGAAACCTTGGCGCATACTCTCTCCCATGGTCAATCATTGCTGAAACTTTCACAGCACAATATTCAGAATGGTCTCAATGCCAACAGCAACTATAAAGGTATAAGTGGTGTAAGTGAGCTTTAGGTAGTACGAGAAACCCATGACTATGACCCCATCTGTAGACGTGTGCAACCAATTGACAGCACGCGGTGTGCTGACTGCATGCAACAGTCGCAGAAATAACCAGGAAACATAAAAGTGCAATTATCAGGCAGACGTTAATCTTCCCTTTTAATTAATTAATGGGATGTGTGCGCCACTGGTTGGGTCAGCAATTATTGCCCATCCATTAAGAATCAATCACGCTATGCTAGGTGCCATGGGCGGGGGCTGCCAGGTTAGCTGGATTGGGTCTGGCTGTTGTATCAGGTGCCAGCAGCGAGTGTGCAGTCAAACTGGTGAACTCGGAGTATTTTACTCTGCACCGTGGGACGAGGCAGGGATGCCCACTCTCCTCATTGCTCTTTGCCTTGGCAAGAGAGCAACTGGTGATGACACTTGGAGTGTCAAGGGATTAGCAGGGGATATTGCGGGGAGGGTGGAGTACAGGATCTCGCTGTATGTGGACGATCTGTTGTTCTATATATCGAATCCACTGGAAGGTATTGGGGGGATGATGGGGAGATTGGAGGAATTTGGCCGGTTCTCGGGGTACAAATTGAATATGGGGAAGAGAGAGATTTCCCGCTCAAAACAAGGGGACAGGAGAGGAGGATGGGGGAGTTGCCGTTTAGAGTAGTGGGGGCAAGCTTCAGGTATTGGGGCATTCAGGTGGCACGGGGGTGGGAGCAGCTCCAAAGCTGAATCTGGTTCTGTTGGTGGGGCAACTGAAGGGTGGTTTTAGGAGGTGGAATGTGCTCCCGCTGTCGTTGGCGGGACCGGTGAAATTGGTGAAGATGACGGTTCTCCCGAGGTTCTTATTTCTGTTCCAGCATCTCCCGATCTTTATCCCAAAGGTATTTTTTAGGAGGGTTAATGCACTGATTTGGGGGTTTGTCTGGGCAGGTAAAGCCCCGTGGGTAAAGAAGGTGCTGCTGGAGTGGGGTCGGTGGGGTGGGGAGTGGGGGGAGGGGGTGGGGGATGAGGGTTCGGTCATCCAAACTTGTTGAATTATTATTGGGTGGCGAATAGAGCCGTGGTTAGGAAGTGGGCTGTGGGGAGAGGTCGGTATGGGAGCAGATGGAGGTAGCCTCTTGCAAGGACTCAAGCTAAGGGGCACTGTTGAAGGCCCCTCTGCCGTTCTCACCGGTCAGGTACTCCACAAGCCCAGTAGTGGTGGGGAGACAACCTGAGGGTGTGGGGACAATGAGGCAACACCTGAGGCTGGAGGGGGCCTCGGTTTGGGGACCGATCTGTGGGAATCATAGGTTTGCTTCAGGGGAGCGGGACGCGAGGTTCCGGGGGGTGGCGATGGGTGGGGATTGAGCGGTTTGGGGATCTGTTCGAAAGGGGCAACCTTTTGAGCTTGGCGGGGTTTGTGGGAATGGGTTCCGGTATTTGCAGGTGAGGGATTTTGTTAGGAAGCAGGTGCTGACTTTTCCCCACCTGTTGCCCCCGGGGCTGCAGGACAAGATGGCGCCAAAACAGGGGTGTGTGAGGGCAGAGTGTTGGAAATCTATAAGGAGCTAATGGATTGGCAGGGTGCCCAGATAGAGGTAGTGAGGCACAAGTGGGAGGAAGAACTGGAGAGGAGGTGGAGGCTGGGTGTGGAGGTAAACTCTGAGGGGGGTGCTTGCATCCTCTTCATGTGCAAGGCTTATTCAGTTCAAGGTGGTTCACAGGGCACATATAACCATAGCCAGGATGAGTAGCTTTTTTGAGGGGGTGGAGGATTGGTGTGGGCTGTGCGCAGGTGCGCCTGCGAATCATGTCCACATGTTTTGGGTTTGTCCGAAGCTTGGGGGATTTTGGCGGGGGGTTGCTGACGTTATGTCGGAGGTCTTGAGGGTGAAGGTGGTACTGAGTCCAGAAGTGGCGATCTTTGGAGTGTCAGAAGACTCGGGAGTCCATGGGGCGAAAGAGTCCGATGTCTTGGCCTTTGTCTCCCTGGTAGCCCAGAGACGGATCTTATTGGAATGGCGGGACTCGGGGCCCCCGAAACCAGGGGTTTGGGTGAGCGACTCGCAGAGGTCTGTTACATTATTCTCTTCGGTAATATATTGTTACTCTTTGCTTCATAATCCAGAATGGTCTGATGGTGAGATTGTAAAGAAACCACCAATCTCTAACTGAAAGCAAAACTGATTTATTGAATAACGATTAAATAATATTGAGTTTGCACACTCCACAGAACTATAGTAATCTATGTTTAAGTAGTAACTAATTAACTACAGGTGCTACTTCTAACTACTCTCTTTTTCTTTAAATTTAGAGTACCCACTTATTTTTTTCCCCAATTAAGGGGCAATTTAGTGTGGCCAATTCACCTAACCTGCACATCTTTGGGTTGTGGGGGGTGAAATCCATGCAAACACGGGGAGAATGTGCAAACTCCACACGGACAGTGACCCAGAGCCGGGATTCAAACTGGAGTCCTCAGTGCCACAGTCCCTGTGCTAACAACTGCACCACATGCCGCCCTTTTCTAACTACTCTTAACTATGCTATGGTCGATCTCTCTCTGCTGTACTTACTAACTGAATAATACTCAAGATTCCCTGAATTCTTAGTGCCCTCTAGGGTTGGTATTGCACTGAGATGTAAGAATCAACCCTTTGCTTGTATGCATACATACATATCATTACGACCGCCTTTTGTTTTACATTTCTTTTCTATGTACAATGAAAGGAAATAAATGTAGAATAATACTATTACACTACATGATATGCATATCTGAGTAACAGTGAAAATGAGTAATGATCACAAAGTTCAATGTAACTTAATTACAAATTCAGTCTATTAGGTTTTCTTCTCCTTCTCGTAGATCCTCTTAATGCACGAGGAAGTGATGTAGTAGTTTTAACAGTTTTCTGTGTGTCATCACAAACTTGAGTATTTGTTAAAGTGTCACGGAAAATACTCTCATGAAGTTGTAAGTCTGGAAATATTTTGGTGTGTAGCTTAATATTTTGAAGTGCACGACAATTTTGTCGAAGTATGATTCCGTCAACTGTCTGAACTATGTAAGAACGTGGTGCTGCTTGTCTGATGACTCTTGCAGGAGCAGACCAATCAGGTACCTTGATCCTGATGGTATCATCTGGACACAATGAGTCCAGAGTGGTTGTATGCTGATCATAGTACATTCTCTGTTGTGCATGTTGCTGTTTCATTTTCTGAATCACAGGCAGATGATCTGGATTTTGTAGAGGCAATGATGGTAGGGTCGTTCTCAAATTTCTGTTCATGAATATCAGTGCAGGTGATAGTCCAGTCGAAAGAGGAGTCGCTCTGTATGATAGTAGCTCTGGATTGATATCTGATGAAGAATCTAAAGCTTTATTTAGAAGTTGTTTGATTATGTGTACTCCTTTTTCTACTTTTCTGTTTGACTGGGTAATGTGGACTCGACATGATATTAGCAAAGTTTTACAGACATGAAAACTCATGATAGTGGTAGGTATCCCATGTCTTGCAAAAGTTTCTTTACTTGCTTTGATGACAGATCTGGATGTGAGATCTGGGAGCTTCATTACTTCCGGATAATTTGAGTAATAGTCGATTATCAGAACATAATCACGACCATTGCAGTGAAATAGATCTATACCAACTTTAGCCCATGGAGATATCTCCAAAGAATGTTGCTGTAGTTTCTCCTTGCATTGTGCACGATGAAACTTCTGACATGTTTCACATCCAAGTACCATATTAGTGATGTCCCGATTGAAACCTGGCCAGTCTACAGCGTGGCTCGCTCTTCTCTTGCATTTTTCCATGCCAAGGTGACCTTCATGAATTTGGTTGAGAATCATGGGTCGGAGAGACAGTAGTATGACTATCTGGTCAAATCGAAGCAACAGTCCACCCACGATTGTTAAATCTTCTTGAACGTTTCTGAATTGAGAACAATGCCCTTTTGGCCATCCATTGTTGAGATGGTGCATGACTCGTTGAAGCATTGCACCCTTTTTTGTTTCTTCGCGGATGAGTTTGATTTTAACATCCGAGGCAGGAAGATTTGCAGCACACAGCTGTACTTGAGATTCTACATGCTGTATGGACTCAATTGGTTCACTTTCTGAAGTGATGGAGCATGATAATGCATCTGCTATTGACAGGTCCTTTCCAGGTGTATAGATGAGGTTGAAGTCGTATGTTCTGAGCTTCATCAATATTCTATTGAGCCTCGGAGTCATGTCATTGAGATTCTTCTGAACAATATGCACCAGCGGCCTGTCATACATTTCTACAGTGAAAGTAGGGAGTCCATATACATAGTCATGGAACTTTAATATGCCAGTTAGTGAATCAAGACATTCCTTTTCAATCTGTGCATGTTGGTTTTCTGTTGGTGTCATTGCTCTGGATGCGTATGCAACAGGTAACCAAGGTGAGTTGTCGTCCTTTTGCAACAGTACTGCTCCTCTTCCGTCCTGACTCGCATTAGTCAAAATCTTTGTCTCTCTGTTCGGATTGAAAAACGAAAGAAGAGGATCAATTGTTAACTGTGATTTTATTTATTTATTTATTTTTAAATTTCGTATGCCCAACTAATTTTTCTCAATTACAGGGCAATTTAGCGTGGCCAATCCACCTACCTTGCACATCTTTGGGTTGTGAGGGCGAAACCCACGCAAACAAGGGGAGAATGTGCAAACTCCACACCGACAGTGACCCAGAGCCGGGATCGAACCTGGGACCTTGGCGCCATGAGGCAACAGGGCTAACCTACTGCGTCATCGTGCTGCCCAACTGTTATTTTAAATCAAACCATTCCTTTAGATGATCAGTTGTTCATTCGAAAGCGGTTGACTTTGTAATCAGATTTCGAAGAGCTGCCGTTCTGGTTGACAAGTTAGGAATACATTTGCCTAAAGAATTTACAACACCCAGGAAACATAGAACTGCCTTTTTGTACACTAGAACTTTCATTTTTTGAATGGCAGCAATCTTTTCAGTGTCGGGTCGCACACCATGTTCAAAAATCTGAGGCGGAATTCTCCTGAATCGGCGCGATGGCCCGACAGCGGCGTAAAAATCGGCAGGAAGCACTCCGGTGTCGGGCTGACTGGAAGTTGCGGAATTCTCCACACTTCCGGGGGCTAGGCCGGCGGCGGAGGGGTTGGCGCCGCGCTAGCCACCATTGAAGGGACTGCACGAGTTAGCGCATGCGCAGAACCGCCAGCGTGGTTTAGCACATACGCAGACTGGCCGCCGTATTCTGGAGCATGCGCAGAGCGGTGTCTTCTCCGCGCCGGCCATGGCGGAGCCCTACAGGGCCGGAGCGAAAGGAAGAAGCCCCCCACGGCACAGGCCTGCCCGCAGATCGGTGGACCCTGACCGCGGGCCATGCCATCGTGGAGGCTCCCCTGGGGTCAGATCCCCTGCGCCCCCCGAGGACCGCACCAGCCAACTTACTTGCCAGGTCCCGCCATGTGGGACCATTTCCAATCCATGCCGGCGGGACTGCCCAGAAACGGATAGCCGTTCGGCTCATCGGGGCCCGGAGAATTGCCGGGGGGGGGGGGGGGGGGCGCTGTCAATGGCCCCCGACTGGCGTGGCGTGATCCCTCCCTCGCCCGAAAACTGGAGAATACGGCAGCTGACGTCGGAGCGGCGGGACCAGATTCACGCTGTCCCCCAGGAATTCTCCAACCCTGTGGGGGTCAGAGAATCCCGCCCCTGGTCTCCAAGGAACTTAAGCGTGGAAATGCCGAAACTACACTTTGATTGATTCAAAGACCGTACTTGTGTATGTGTTGAAAAACTTTTTGTAGTCTGGAGAAATGCTCTTCTTTCGTTGATGACCATATGATAATGTCGTCGACGTAGACATGAACACCATCAATGCCTTCAGTCATCTGTTCCATAATGCGGTGGAAGATTTCAGACACAGAGATGAACCCAGATAGCATCCTGTCAAAACAGAATCTGCCAAAAGGCATGTTGAAAGTTCATAACATTCCACGAGATTCATCCAGTTGCATTTGCCAGAAGCCTCACGACGCATCCAATTTAGAAAAGATGCGTGCGTTCGCCATCTCACTAGTGATTTCCTCTTGTTTTGAAATGGGATAGTGTTCCCTCATGATATATTTGTTCAGATCCTTGGGATCTCCTCATATTCTAAGATGACCAGAAGCCTTCTTCATACAGACCATCGAGCTAACTCACTCATTCGGTTCAGTGGTTGTTAAAATGATGCCTTGTTGTTGTAGCCTTTCTAATTCAAGTTTTACTCTCTCTCTGAGTGGAGCAGGAATTCTCCTCAGAGGATGTACCACAGGTTTGGCATCCATCCTTAACAAGATTTTGTACCTGTGTGCCTTCAAAGACGTCTGGATATTGGTTTAGGATCCCTTGAATATCATCATGCAGTATGGGTTGAGATGAAGTAGCAGTATATATTCGCTGTATTAGGTGTAAATCCTTGCAGGCTTGCGCACGTAAGAGTGATGATTTATCTGACTTGACAATCTTGAATCTTAATGAAATCAGTATATCGTTGTTGGAAAGTAGTAAATAGCATGATCCAATAGATGCCATTGAATTTCCATTGTAGTCTTTTAATCTACAGGCTGATTGATTTATTTTTGGGGTTTGCTTAAGCTTTGTGAGATCAAGCTTTGTAAGCAAATTGGCAGAAGTGCCCGTATCCAATCTAAATTTGATTGGACAATCATTCACTTTCAAAACAGTGTTCTGAATTAATGGAGTTGACTGTTTTAGGATGTGATGTCACTTCAGTGGGTTGATCAATCTTTTCTATGATTCCAACAAAGAAAGTGTCTTCCAAAGAGTAAACATCTGTATCCTTTGAACACTTCTTACATTAATCTGTCTTGCATTGGGCTTCGCAGATTTAAATGCGAGTATTGATCTGCATTGAGCAGCATAATGGTTTAGCTTACCACATTGTGAGCATTGTTTTCCTGTCAGAGCATTTTTTTTTGATAGTGGGAGGTTCCACACCCTCCACATGTCATGACGTAGACGCCATCACGCACAACACTTCTTTGCGCCTACGCAGATCGATTTTCATCCGTCTAACATATTTTGATGGAGTGCGCATGTGTAGGGTCAGAATGCACATGCATAAGATGGCTGCCATCTGAAATGCGCCTCTTCTTCCATAACACATTCTGCCTCGAGGTTCGTTTTTGCGCCTTTTTCACGGAGAAAGATGTTGTGGTGTTGACTTCTTGATTGCTGATGACCACAACACATTTCAATGGCATTTTCAAGCATTAGATCTTTTTGCCAGAGCAATCTTTCTCTAAGCTTTTCATCATTTATACCAAAGACCATTTGGTCTCTATTCATGGAATTATTCAATACTGAGGCGTTGCACTATTGCACTGGCAGTTTCAGATCAGTGACAAAGCAGTCAATTGATTCACCCTTATATTGCACTCTCTTATTAAAAATAAAATTCTCAAATGTTTCATTAGTTTGGATTTTGCAATGATGATCAAATTTAGCAAGTATGACTTCAAACTTAGTTTATCTTGAATTGTGTATTGAAAAGAGTTATAGATTTCAATGGCATGTGGACCAGCCATAGTGAGTGGGAGAGAAAATTTACATGCATCAGTAGCATTATTCAAATTAGAAGCCTCTAAATAAATTTGGAATTGCTGCTTGAGCGCCCGCCAGTTTACATCGAGTTTACCGGTAATCCTTAAATGTCTTGGAGCTTCAACTTTGTCTATCGATCCTGGATTCATCGAAGTTCTGCAGTTTCAGGTTGGTGCTTCGCAAGTCGAATAGCTTCTTAGTTTTTCTTACTTTAATCTTACTAAATTATACTAGCTGGTTTCTGTAGCCAATTCCCTGGTACCATGTTATATTACTCTTGTTGGTAATATATTGTTACTCTTTGCTTCGAAATCCAGAATGGTCTGATGGTTTGATTGTAAAGAAATCACCAATCTCTAACTTAAAGCAAAACTGATTTATTGAATAACGATTAAATAATAGAGTTTGAACACTCCACAGAACTATAACTAGTAATAAAGTAATCTATATTTAAGTAATAACTATTTAACTACACGTGCTACTTCTAACTACTCTTAACTATGCTGTGGTCTATCTTCTCTGCTGCACTTACTAACTGAATAATACCCAAGATTCCCTGAGTTCTTATATATATACTGGGAACTGGTAGTGCCCTCTAGTGTTGGTATTACACTGAGATGTAATAATTAACCCTTTACTTGTATGCATATACATATCATTACAAGTTCCTCAGGCTGGAGAAGATGAAGATTGTCTTGAGAGGATCTGTGGCGGGTTGCCCAGAGATGGCAGCCGTTCATCGACGACTTTGGCAATAGTTAAGATGTCAGCAATGGGGGGGAGTGGGGGTTAAAAAGAAGGTCGGGGAGTTGGAGAGCGGGAGGTGGAATGCTGGGGTGTTGGATATTTATTTTCTTTGGTTATTTGCAATCATGTTTGTTTGCTTTTTCTGTATGTATATATATATATATATATAAGTGCCTCAATAAAAATATTTTAAAAAGAGTCAGTCACATTTCTCTGGGTCTGGAGTCACATGTAGGCCAGACCAGATAATAACAGCAGATTTCCTTCCCTAAAAGACAATAGTGAACCAGATGGGTTTTTACGACAATCGATGCTGGTTTCATGGTCATCATTAGACTTTTAATTTCAGACTTTCATTGAATTCAAGTTTCACCATCTTCTGCCGTAGGATTCGAACTCTAGTCCCCAAAGCATTAACCTGGGTCTCTGGGTTAAGAGTCCAGCGGCAATACTACTACGTCACTGCCTCTCCGATTATGCCTTGCAATCGCTGCACCGATTCATTATTGCCGAAATAGTGAGCAGAAATCGAATTTAAAGCATGGAACATTTCTTTCCATTTACACTTTTTAACTTATGGAATAGACTGCCATCTACTGCAATATATGGTGACTTGCTAAAATATTTAAAAGCTGAGAGATATACATGTCAGCATGCAGTAAAATATTGTTACAATAATGAGGAGCTGGGAATAACCTCAGTGGAACTTAACAGTGGATCAAAATGACGAGCACGGTGAAATTAACAAATGGCCTTTTGCTATTCTTTCCTCTTCTTCCTGTTTTGGAAAAAGGTGAATTATTTCATAAAATCATGGAATTTACAGTACAGAAGGAGGCCATTCGGCCCCTCGAGACTGCAACAGCCCTTGGAAAGAGCACCCTACTTAAACCCACACCTCCACCCCATCCCTATATCCCACCTAACCTTTTTTGGACACGAAGGCAAATTTATCGTGGCCAATCCACCTAACCTGCACATCTTTGGACTGTGGGAGGAAACAGAGCACCCGGAGGAAACCCACACAGACACAGGGAGAACGTGCACACTCCGCACAGTCACCAGAGGTCGGAATCAAACCTGGGTCCCTGGCGCTGTGAGGCAGCTGTGCTAACCACTGTGCCACCGTGCCGCCTGCACAGGTTCCTCAACGGTACCTGTATTAGTTTTGATTCTGACACCAGTTTTCCTCAAGCAATCTCATCAGTTGTCAGATGTTTGGTTTCATTTATTGTTCATCCTGTGAGACTGTGTTAGATCAAGGTAGGCAAAGCCCCCTACAATATCTTGTTTGAGTACTTTGTTAAGGAAGTTGCTTTCAAACATCGTAGTGGATACTTGAACTATACTGAGTGAGTTAATGCATGTTCCTCGATGTAGCTGCTTTAAGCTGAAGAGGAAGGAAAGTATTGGAAAGTATTGGCAAGTGCCTTTTGTTCAAGGTATTTTCCCATTTTAAGAAGTTAAATTATATACTCGGTAAAGTTTTGTCTGACATATTTTGTAAAGATTTCTAGTTTCCTCTAATGGAGGAGCTGATGTGAAGCTTCTTCAAGCATCTCAAAATGGCTTCAGCAGGGGTAATTGAACCTGAACTGGGGAGCCATGCTGTCAGTTCAGAAAGTAATGGTGAGGTAAGAAAGCTTTCTAATCGCAAGTATTGCTACTCAAATCCATTTGTACAGTGCGACTCTTCTCTTTCTCTGTTCATGATAATCATATAGCAAGTTAACAGCAAATGCACCCTCTTTCAATGAAATCGAGCTAAGCCAGAGGTACTTCTATGTAGTTCCTTCAGTCCAGTCCTTGTCCCATGCCAAATTTTCTTTGTAGCCTTCAGTTTTTACTTGCTGTTCCAAAAAGTCCTGTAAACACCATCAGAAAACTTCATCATGCCTTACAATGCAGGTGGATGAGATCAGAACTAGGAACCTTACAAATCAAATAGTCACTAATAAATCCAACAGCGAGTTCAGAAGGAACTTAATCGCCTGTTTCTCTGTTATTAATATTTTGTCTGAATTTTCACTCCACCTCTAAATTTGGTTGCTCGTTTCTCCATGTAGCATTGCATCCAAAGTCAACAGTGAAGAAGAAATAGGCTTAGATCTTCCACCTGTCGGGAGGGAAGGGGGTGCTGGTGCATTTCGTACCGGGAAGATATACTGGGGACTCCTGGACGTCCTCCGCGCAAAAATTGCCCCAGAAGTTTAAATTTTTGTTTGCGCCTGAAACTCTCCTCAGCTCCGAGTTGCATCGGAGACTTTGGATGTTTCCCGCTTTTCAACCCATTGGCTAACTATGGTACTGACCCACTGGTCCCTCCAACTACCTGTCCTGATACTCCATTGAAAATCCGAATACCCTTTGACACCCTGGCACCCCTCTCACCGGGCAACCCCCCCTCCCCACCCCCTCCCCACCCCCTCCGCAGCACCCGAGCACCCAAACCTTCGACACCCGGCAACACCCCGAATGGACTTTTATGGTCCTGTCGCGGTGGGTGGAGGGGCATAAATTATGCGGATCCATTTAAAAGCCCATTGACTTTGGCAGGACCATAAAATCCCACTGCTGTAAAAGTCCGCTCGCCCCCATGACCACCCGATGCTCCCCACCCGCCCCCCGTTCCCCTGGCCACCTGACCCATCCAGTATATAGGTCTATTTCTCTGCTGTATTTTTACTGCTTTCAATGGGTGAGTATCTATGAGTGGTCTCTAAAATAGGTACAATCCTGTGGTTGGAATGCTAGTCTAGCTGATAATGGGTTAAATCATATTGTTCAATCTATTGGAATTATACATGATGATCCCCTCTCACGATATGTACTATTTTAAAGACATTTTCATTCTCATTCTATTTTCCATCTGCTACATGCCATATTGTACACAACAGTTGAGCTGCCAGAAGAGATCTTGTAATGCCCCTTCCAATATATGTGCTGGAGGTTAATTGGGAGAGGGCCAAGTGTTCCTCCATGGAAGCATGGAGAGCATTGCTGATTTCAGGGATACAGAATATAACAATTTGAGGACAAACAGCCTTATTTTGTGGCTTAATGGTATGGTGCATTACAGTTCTGTTTAATGTTAAATGATCCTAATTTTACCTATAAATAAATGTTTATAACACAAACGATAAATAATAATAAAACAATCTTATATTCTTCAAATTGAAGGTGAGAAGTTTGATTCTAACCGCGGTAATGAACTTATTAGCTGATTACACAAGGCATTAATGAACAATAAAGTTTAACAAATGGCTAAATTCCTGTACTGATATTAAACAGTTGTTCAAGTACTAAGTGTAAACCATGTGTAGATGCAGTGTCAGATGCAAGTACAACAATTTGAGGGAACTATTATAACTAAACAGACATTGGCAGTACAGTATGAACAAAAAAGACCTGGGCTGGGATTCTCCCCTACCCGGTGGGGCGGGGGGTCCCGGCGTGATGGAGTGGTGTGAACCACTCCGGCGTCGGGCCGCCCCAAAGGTGCGGAAGTCTCCGCACCTTTAGGGGCCACACCCTCACATTGAGGTGCTAGGCCCGCGCCGGAGTGGTTGGCGCTCCGCCGGCTGGCGTGGACGGCCTTTGGCGCCACGCCAGCCGAGGCCGAAAGGACTTCACCGGCCGGCGTAAGTCCGCGCATGCGCTGGAGCATCAGCAGCTGCTGACGTCATCCCGGCGCATGCCCAGGGGAGGGGGTCACTTCCACCTCTGCCATGGTGAAGACCATGGCGAAGGCGGAGGAAAAGAATGCCCCCACGGCACAGGCCCGCCGGCCGATCAGTGGGCCCCGATCGCGGGCCAGGCCACCATGGGGGCACCCCCCAGGGCCAGATCGCCTCGCGCCCCCCCCCCCCCAGGACCCCAGAGCCCGCCCGGGCCGCCAGTCCCGCCGGTCAGGTAGGTGTTTTGATTCCCGCCGGTGGGAGAAGCATGACAGCGGCGGGATTGACGCCGGCCCCCGGCGATTTTCTGACCCAGCGGGGGTCACAGAATCCCGCCCCTGAAGTGAATTTGATAGTTAGCTCTGTTTTCAACATCAAAATTAGCAAACCATGTGGAAAGTTCAAAGCAGAATTTGGAAAACAATGCACCATTTAAAGTATTAGCTCCCAGTTAAAAGAACATTTGGGGAAAAAAACTAACCCTGATAAATGTTCCTTTTCAAACACTAGATGGTACTTGTGGCGTCCTCTTGGAGTAGATCGATCTTCATCCTATGAGCTCAAAACTGATGATAAAATCCTGGTCCCATTGAAAATGACAATGAAGCTTCGACATTCATTCATTGTCCCAATGTGTGTACAATAGTTGCTTGAGAATGCTAAAGAGAAAAGGAACTGTAATTACACAGGAAGCACAATTATCATTGTACATTAAATGTGAGGAAAATATTATAAAGTGAGGTCAAGATGCAGTTAATTGGTTTTGATGCATACTCTATTCAAAGAAAGCATTGCAGCAATGCCACGGAGAAAAGCCGAGGTAGATAATAGCACAGTACCTATTTGATTATTTAGTCTTCATTGTAAACAACTTTAATTAGAAGCAAATAACACCCAAGGACAGTGGAGTGGTTTATTAAGAAAAGCGTGGCTCAGGAAATGACACAATAATGTCTTTCATAGATTAGTCATATCTTTCTAGGATGAAGCCAAAGAAAATGACACAATCCACTAATTGCTAAGCAAAAGATATTGTCACAATCCAACTTACAAAGCATTGGGCGTAATTCTAACTAGTGCCACCTACTGTTCATTATTTTTGAAACAGCGTGTTTCATGTTTGCATGCATATGTTTAGCAGAGAAAAAGAGAGGTCCGTGAATTGTAGCTGGGCATACACAGTCAGAATAATTGCACCCTTCTTAATAACAGTAGTCCTATTACTGTCTCATTATTTGTCACTGGGTATTTTAGTCACTGGAGACTGAGGTGAGGACATAAACATATGCCTAATACAGGACTTCATGAAATGTTTGGCATTCCACAACAGATCTATAACAATGGTGTTAAATAGGGAATTTGGAGTGTTCTTTTGGATATAATTATCTTACATTTTGATATTTTGAAAAATTAGGCAAGGAAAAAACTACTATCTGTCCATGGTTACACAGAGCAAACCCAAATTATTTACACAAGTGCAGAGAGGGACCAATAAAAAAAATCTCAGATCATGTATTTTTAATGAGTAAGTTCTAAACATTTGGAATTTTTTTTTACATATTTGCAGCTAAGATAATTTCAGGTTAAGCTGACTTTGTATGCAAACTGCCCAGAAGTTGAATAAATGTGTTGGTGTGCACAGCTGGTGAGAAAAGGGAGATGTCAGTTCCTAACCACTTACGGTGCATTTGCCAACAAGAGGGTTAGTTGAAGACTTGCCTCACACCGTGAAAGTGATCCCCAGACCTGAATATGTTGCATGTAAAAATAGGGGAACCATAATTCCAAATTATTCTCGATTAAACCAAACAATTATCCAAAAGAAGAATTTGCATTTGCATGGTAACTTGCACAACTTCAGAGTCAGAAAGTTTTTTTTACAGTCAATAAAATACATTTGGAGTGTGGTTGCTAATGCAAAGTGGGAAACGCAGCAGCTGATTTGAACACAGTAAACTCCCACAGGCTGCAATGAGGTGATGGCCAGTTAATCTGTTTTAATGATGTTGGTCGAGGGATATATTTTGGCCATGATACCAGGGATAACGCTCCTGCTTTTCTTCAAAGTAGTGCCATAGGATCTTTTACATCCATCTGAGGGAACAGAAGGATATACTGACTGATCTGAAGGATGACACTTACAACAGTGGAGTAGTCCCTCAGTACAGGCTGTATGTTAGGCTCAAGTCCCTTGGGAACTGGAACTCACTGACTCAAGTACTATCACTGAGCCAATATAGACACCAACTGTACCAAAGTCTTGCCTCGGTTTAGTTTTACTAGTAACTGTATGCATTAAATGTAAACCTAAATTATAAATATTCAAATTGTTACATTCACTATAGAGACCAATAACTTTTTAAAATATATATGAACTACTTTTAATGACAGACTGGAAATAATTATCTGATAAGATATCAAGATTTAACTATAACGCACAACCTAAAAGTAACATAACAAAACATTACTTCAGTCAGCAACCTATGCTCAAATCTACAGAAAAAACTTTCCATTTCACAATTAAAACAGAAATTGTCCTTTCTCTGTCTCTTAAGTAGATATTCTGTTCTCAAGTCCAAAGTGGCTCTGAAGAATTGAGGGCTTGCTTTCCTTCATTTCCTTTTTCATCCAGATAACTTATCACTTATTTTTTCATGAGATATGGGCAGCAGTGGCAAAGCCAGCTTTTGTTGTCTATTTGAAGTTAAGAGTCAACCACATTACTGTGGATCTGACGTCACATGTAGGTCAGACCAGGTCAGGATGGCAGATTTCCTTTCTTAAAGGAGATTATTTAAAAAAAATTTTTTTAGAGTACCCAATTCTTTTTTACTTCCGATTCAGGGGCAATTATGCTTGGCCAATCCACCTGGTCTGCATATCTTTGTGTTGTGGGGGTAAGGCCCACACAGACACGGGGAGAATGTGCAAACCCCACATGAACAGTGACCTGGGGCCGGGATCGAGCCTGGGTCCTCGGCACTGTGAGGCAGCAGAGCGTTACCGTGCTGCCTTTTCTTAAAGGAGAATAATGAACCAGATAGGAGGCTGGATTCACCGATTTTCAGGCTATGTCCTGACGCTGGCGTGGGAGCAGTGGCAATTTACGACCAGAATTTTGTTTCAAAATGGCCACCGACCTCCGTTTGGTGGGGGGCTAGCATGCAGGCAGCCTAGAGCATGTCCCCAGAGCACTTGCCTAGGCCTCTGGATTACTAGCCCAACAATCTCCCCTTTTGTCTAATTTCCAATCCTTAAACTGGTTATTATAGAGAAGGTTATCCTGGAAATTGTTCGCTCTAGCCAAAGGCAGGTGAATCATCCTTTCCAATTTAGCTCATCATAAACTCAGTCTCTTCCATGCAAGCATGAGTTGTCACCTTCATCCTTTCATGGTGAACACCATTGGAACTTGCTGCCACTATCTTTTCTGCTCTCTCTCTGATTCTGGCAGAATGATCTCTCTGTGAGGTCCAGTGATATTTGAAGGAAAGCCTGAAATCTATAATGGTTTACTGGGACTCTTGCCCTCTCAAAGCCCATCTACAAGGCAAAGTCAATCACATGGGCCTTGTATCAAGGTAGAAATGTTTCTAATAGGGAAACAGTAAAGCACATTATTATCCTATATTAATTGGAGGGTCATATGAGACCATTTTTATAAATCAGCATAGAGGAGAAATGAACGAGGATCTATGTGTGGGTTGAGGATTTAGGTATGAATGGCCTATCCTACAAATGCACAACAGCATTGGCCTCTAGCATTAGGAAATCACACAAATGGTTGATTAAAGGAGTCTTATGTTGTAGCCCCCATGAGCCACACGATGAGATCAATCAGGTCATACCCATGGGTCACATGGGGAGATAACAAGGAGAAATATTATTCACCAAATTACTGGGAATAACTCCCTTATTCTTCTTAGAAATAGTCCCATGGGATCTTTTGCATTGACCTCAGAGGGAAGACAGAAACTTAGTTTTACATTTAATCTGGAATATGAAGCTTCAGGAGAGCAGCACTCTATTACACCACACTTCACAGCCAGCCTGGGTCATAGAATCAGAGAATCATAAAATCATCCGGTACAAAATATGCCCTTCGGCCCATCAAACCTGCACTGACAAAACTAAATACTATCTACACTAAACCCACATCCTCGCACATGGCCCATTGCCTAGAATTCTATGACACTAAGTGCTCATCCAAGTACATTTTAAAGACTGTGAGGTTTTCTGCTTCCCTGTCAGTGCATTCCAGATTCCCACCACACTCTGGGTGAAAAAATGTTTTCTTAAATCCCCTCTAAACTGCCTGACTTTCACCTTAAAATTATGCCCCCTTGTTATTGACCCTTCAAATAAGCGTAACGGCTGCTTTCTATCCACCCTGTCCATGCCACTCATAATCTTATACACCTCAATCAGGTCCCCTTTGAGCCTTCTCTGCTTCAAAGAAAACAAGACGAGCTATCCAGCCTCTCTTCATCGTTAAAACGCTCCATCCCAGGCAACATCCTAGTAAATCTCCTCTGCACCCTCTCCAGTGCAATCACATCCTTCCTATAGTGCGGTGGCCAGAACTGAACACAGTATTCCAACTGTGGCCCAACCAAAGTCCCGGTACAGCTCCAACATAACCTCCTTGTTCTTATAATCTATGCCACAACTGATCAAGGCAAGTGCCGAAAACCTTCTTAACTACCCGATTAACCGGTCCTGCCACCTTCAGGGATCTGTGGACATGTACCCCAAGATCCCTCTACTCCTAGCATTAAAGTGGAGGCCATCCAGACTTGCCTTACTCCTTTGAAGCTCAACATGCTGAGTTTGATGGCTCAGATGAGGCTGGCGGTAACGAATGTAGAATTATTTACACTATTTACAAAGGTCTGCATAAAGCAGCGTATCGCCCCCAGTACAATCCTGTTTGGTATTTTATGCTTTTATGTTAGCTCATAATGGGCCCCAGATGGTTACCCTCTGCCCCTACCTGGGCAGCTCATGCTCCACGAATCCCACAGGGACATCAATAATGGTTTCCCCCATGGTTGTCATGGGGCTATGACACCCATCACCCCACTCCCCCCCCAGACTCTAGAAGTCTTCCTTCAGCCGCGACTGGTGGGGGCCTTCTGCATCACTTCACCTGTGGCTGTGTTTCTGCCTGAGGCGGCTCTGGTCAAGTGGAGAGTATCGATTAGCCGATTGCCATTTCCTGACTGGCCACCGAAGAATTACTGCAGGAGCCTTGGTTCCAGAGACGCCATCGCCAACCAGCATGGACTCCTCTGCGTCCATCTCAGATCCTCTATAATCCTCCTCTTGTTGGACAAAGCAACTGGGTCCTCAGAATGAGAGGCGATTCCTGATGTGATGGAGGCACAATCATTGCCGGGTAGGTGTCCTGTAGGGTGGGCTCAAGCTTCATAACGTGGTCCAAGTGCTTTCTCTTGGATCATTCCCTGAACCCGGACCTTATACGGAACTGGGCCCATATGTTTCAGTATCACACTTGGGAGCCACAATCCTCTGTCCCCAAAGTTGCAAGCATAGACGATATTCACGGCTGCTCCGGCTCTCTCAGGCCATGGTGCGTCTTCTGTTGCCTCTCTACTTTGTGACCGAGGCTCTGAAAGGTCAGACTCAGCCGACCCGTGCGGCTTCGGCCCATCAATAGCTCTGCAGGGGCGATTCCCATCGTCACATGAGGCATCTGCAATAACTAAAAAGGGAACCATGCCAACCAAGTTTCCAGTAACCCCCTTGATTGCTTTTTCAAGCCTATTTTTAAAATCCGGACTGCCTTTTCTGATAGTCCGTTGGAGGAGGGATTCAAATTTGCCAAATTCTATTCCGTTGCATAAACATGGCAAATTCCTCACTAATGAACACCGTCCCATTATCCATTACTAGGACCTCTGGGATCCCATGGGTGCTAGAAGTACCCCGGAGATTTCAATCATGGTCCTGGTTGCCTTGGAGGCCATCCTGCATACCTCCAGCCACTTTCAGTAGGCGTCCACAATCACAAAGAACATGACCCCATGAGTGGTCCTGCAAAGTCCGCATGCAGGCGAACCCATATGCGTCCTGGCCATTTCAAAGGTTGAAGGTAGGCCATCAGCGGATGTTTCTGAGGTTCCTGGCATGCGTACAGCTTTGTACAACCCTTTCGATGTCCTCATCAATTCTGGGCCACCAGACATAACTTCAGGCGAACATTTTTATATTAGACGCCTTTGAATGGTCATTGGGCAGGTCCTATAGCAGGGCTCTCTGACCACACAGGCTCCCCACAATACAACGCTGTCCTCTAAACTGCGCTCGGAGAACTTCTGGCAAAAAGATCGAAGGGTCACCGGAAAGTCTTCCCTCTACCATCGCTCAACAGTATGAGGTGAAATTTCGCCAATTCCAATTCCCGCTGTATCCATGCACACAGTCAAGTTGCCATCACCGGCAAAGTGTCCATGAAGTTGAGTGTCGCAATCACCTCTCGGCCACTGGTGGGGAAGGGGTGCTCACAGGTAACATTTGTGGCCGAGGGCGTCCGCAAATGCGATGTTCGCATCCGGGCAGTGCTGGAAAGAATATTCAATGGCAGTGTGCAGGAGCACCCAATGCTGGAATCTAGCCGATGCCTTTATCCATCTCGAGAGGCTGAGCAGCGGCTTGTGGTCCATTATAATAAAAAAATGTCGGCCATAAACCTGTTGATTGCATTTCTTTAATCCGAAAATCACAGCCATGCCCGCTTTTTCTGTTTGTGCGCAATGATGCTCTACGTCCGCCAGGGTCTTTGAAGAGAACGTAGTGGGATATTCTATGTCATCATCCCAGTCATAGGCCAGCACCATCCAGATGCCTTAGAGGGAAGCATCTCATGTTACAATTAGATCACTAGATCATAATGCATAAGAAGCTGTTTCAAAGAAAGACACTGCTTAGTGGTATTAAACGTCTTCTCTTGAGAAGCACACCAGCACCATTCTTGGTCCTTCCTCAATAGCACATGGAGCAGAATGGCAGAGTGGCTACAGTTCCACCCAAAATCTTCACTGGAGCTAAACTGGTGAGTCTGGATGGAGATGTAGCTCCAGATGTGATTCTGGTTGAAGGTTTAACTCAAGAGGTGACTCTGGATGGAGATTTAGCTCCAGATGTGATTCTGGGTGGGGGTTTAGTTCCAGAGGTGATTCTGCATTGCGATTGAGCTCCAGAGGTGATTCTGGATGGAGGTCGAACTCCAGAAGTGATTCTGGATGGCAATTTAGTTCCAGAGGCAATATAAGGAATGTTTCTGCTCCCTCCTCCGCAAATTTCGGAAGTGCCTGCACAAATCAATGCTCCCCACTATGTTTCCTTCTAGAACTTTCCCATCCAGCTCTGTCATGCCAATTGCAATTTGCTGCATTTTAATTTGATTTTCTGTCACTTTATCCTTTTCTCTTTCTGCCATTGCTAACTTCTGCATTTCCAACGCTCTTTCTTTATCTCTTTCTTCTTGCTCACCGTCTTTACGCTTTTTCTACACCTCAATCTCTATTTCTTTTTGTAATTGAATTTTTGCCAATTAAATTGTCACACTTCATGGAGAACCTAATCCATCAGGCAACCTTTGCAGTTTCAAATGCTTTGCTATGCTTTCAATAATCGCAGCTTTCCTGTCCCACCAGCTAATTCGAATTTCAATTTATCTGCCAATTCCAAGACCTGAGACGCATTTTTCAATTTTGCCACGGTTATGTTATCCACTTCCAAATAAGTTTGACGAGAGTGAGAGCCATTTCTTCTGCAGTCTTTTTTCTTTGAATAACAAGTTCTCACTTGCTTTCCACATTTCTCTGGGGAGGCTGGGAGAAGTGGTAGTTGCAGCAAAGCAAGGACCGGGGCAGCTGGAGTGTTCAAGAACATGGTGACAAAATGGAGAAGAAACATGTCCTGCCGCCATCACAGCCATCCCAAACTCGTCCTCAGTGAGAAAATTGCCTAACTTCCTAAGGGACTGGAAGTGTGAGAATGAGTGTGCAAGAGTGAGTATCAGAGTGAGTGAGTGTCAGAGTGAGTGAGTGAGTGTCAGAGTGAGTGAGCGTGACAATGTGAAAGTGAGTGAATGTAAGAGTGAATGAGTGCAAGAGTGAGTGAGTGTGAGGGTGTGAGTGAGTGAGTACGAGTGCATTGTCAGTGAGTGAGTGTGACCGAGAGTGAGGATGAGAGTGAGTTAGACTGAGAGATCCGTGGGAGGGGAAGGGTGGGGGGGAGAGACAGGGCGAGCCCCCAACGGCGAGCCCACGCACCAAGCCCCATTACGGTGGCCACCTTGTTGGCCACCCACCCCAGGCGCTGGGTGAACGCAGGATTAATGGTCGTAGAGTTGGGTGGCGCCCCCCTCCCCACCACCACACTCAACCGCCGACACCCACTGAGGACCATCCAGGGCCACATCAATGCAGCTCCCAGTGAGAGCAGTGCCATCAGACGTTGGCTGTGGCGGTAGGGATGGGTGCCGGGGCGGCGGACCCTGCGGAGTGGGGACATGTGTAGCTGGGCACACGGAGCCAACCAGGGGCACCATGTAACCCATGGCACCTGGTTGTGCATGGGTCCATGCGCCATAATAACATGTCCCCCCTAAACCCCTGTAGATCATTACGTTTGGGAACCACCCAGCGATGTTGGCCGCCGTGGCGGGGGTCCCTGTCCTGCATGCAGCCCTGTGGCAGCATCAGCAGGGATGGCTCAGAGAGGAGGTGCAGGCTGCAACAGAGGAGAGGGCCGCAGAGGGGCAGGTGGCAGCCGCTCAGGCTGGAGGGCCGCCCACCCGACAGGCTGAGGAGGAAGAGGAGGAACAAGACAAGGAGGAGGAAGAGGAAGTGGTGGTGGTGCCAGGGAGGCGCCTGATGAGGTCCCTCGTGTACCGGCACCGCGTGTCCTTTGAGGAACTCCCGGACCGGGCATGAAGGAGGAGGCTGCGGATGAGCCGGGAAATCGTCACTCACATCTGCCACATGGTAGCACACCTGGCACCGCATGGGACTGAGAGGGACACCCTCTCCCGGTGGCCATCAAGTTGACAGTCGCCCTGAACTTCTACACCACGGGTGGTTCCAGTTGCCGAGTGAGGGCCTGTCCGACATTTCCCAGGCATCGGTGCACACGTGCATTCGCGCCATCACTGACGCCCTGTATGCTCTTGCGTGACTACCTGATGAAGATCCTGCCTGTCTGCCCAGTACCCGGGCAGTGTACATGACTCATTCATATTGGCATAATCATTCATCCCCGGCATGTTCGAGGGACGTGGCTGTGGGGCTGGTTGCTGGGCGACAGGGATTAGTGTGTGGTCGTGGCTCACTCGTTCAGCACCCCCCCACTCCCAGTGGCCGGCACATACTGCCCCACCCCCACACCCATCAGACAGAGCACAGAGGCAGCTTTCAACTGTGTTAACATGTGTTTAATGTGCAGAGGTATATACATTCTGTGCTCTAGCCCCTCTAACTAAACTGTGCCTTGCACCAGTGCCAACTTAACTGGTGTCTAACTTCCTGGCCTTACAGGCCCTATTACTACGCCTAGGTGGTTCCCCAGATGGTACAGCAGGAGTGGAGGTGGACTGCTGTGACCCCTGCCCTGCAACTAGGGTCCCCGTTGGCACACGTTTCCTGGGACAGCCCAGCCTGGATGGGCGAGGCTGCTCCTCGGGCATCGGCCGGTGTGGTGCCGCCCTGTTTTGCCCTCTGCCCACCAGGTGCACCAGGGACAGGAGGAGGGGAGTCCAGGGTACGGCGCTCTTCTGGCACCTCCCCTGCAGGAGTCACCGGCACGGGCCCCAGCACCTCCTCCTCCCTCGGGGTGCCGGGTGGCCCCAGGCTTCTCCATGGGACTGGGGTGCAAGTGAGGCCAAACCCCGAGGCCCCAGTGGCTCTGCCACTCCTGGATGCCCGCTCTGGTATCGACCAGGGCCTGAACGTTAGCGGCCATGGAGCACAGAGAGTGTGCCATCCCTGTCTGGGTCTGTGCAACGCCAGCCAGCACCTGGGCAATGCTGCCGATGCTCTCAGCCATGGCCCGCTGAGACTGGGTCACAGTGAGGAGCGCCGCTGCAATCTGCAGCTGGCTCTCGCACTTGGTTGCCTGTGAGTCGGCAGCCAAGTCCTGGGCCATGCCCCCGTCTGCACAGATAGCCCCAAGCCTTCCATAACCTGACCCATGTCTGACACATTCGCCCCCATTGCCTCCACCGCGGACACCACTCGTGCGGTTTGGCCTGGGTAGCATGCGTGACCGGCACCATTCCCTGCTCCTGCATGCGGATGGATTCCTCCACCTGCGTCTGCAGGTGCTGCAAGCCGGCCATCATCCCCTTCTCTGGCCCCTGGGTCACTGACTGCACCTGATCTATGGGTGGGAGTGGCGTTGAAATGAAAATCGCTTATTGTCACGAGTAGGCTTCGAATGAAGTTACTGTGAAAAGCCCCTAGTCGCCACATTCTGGCGCCTGTTCGGGGAGGCTGGTACGGGAATCAAACCGTGCTGCTGGCCTGCCTTGGTCTGCTTTCAAAGCCAGCAATTTAGCCCTGTGCTAAACAGCCCCTACTATTCCAGGAACCCGGAACCAGTCTGGGCGGCAGCTAGTTGCTGGGGCCGGGCAGTCATCCGACCGTCCGGCCCCTCGGCTGCTCCTACCTCCACCTGCTGTACGGGAGCGGCTGTATGGTACACAATAGATGTTCCAGGAGCCTCCTCACTAAAGAGCCCAACCGAGGTGAGTGTATCTGTGATGGTGGAGGATGTAGAAGATAGCAGTGATGGAAAATCTGTCATCATTGGACCCGAAGTCCGGGGTCTCCTGTGTCTGTCCCCTGTGTGTCTGTCCCCTGTGTGTCTGTCCCCTGTGTGTCTGTCCCCTGTGTCATGGTGTGCTGTGTGTCTGTCCCCTGTGTGTCTGTCCCCTGTGTGTCTGTCCCCTGTATGTCTGTCCCCTGTGTGTCTGTCCCCTGTGTTTCTGCCCCCTGTGTCGTGGTTTCCTGGCTCGACTCGGGGGGGGGGGAGGACTGTTGTTACGGCTGCCTTCCCTGTCGGTGCTTGGGTCCCTGGGGGGCATCGGCCCTGGCACTAGCTGGAGACGGGGACCGCCAGATGGGCATGGACCATCACCGACTGGTCCTGCAAGACACAAGACAGCATGTATGGCTAGACAGCATGTATGGCTAGACAGCATGTATGGCTAGACAGCATGTATGGGGAGAGGGGAAACTCAAACAGCAACAGTGTCAGATGGTCCGACGCATGCAACCCAGGGTTTGGGTCTCTGATGGCATTAGTGCACAGGGCACCCGGCCATTGTAGCTGGCATGGGTGGGTGCAGCCATGTGGGTATGGTGGGGTGGGACTGTCCCCGGGGGGCGGGGCTCACATGTGTGTGGGGCGGGGCAGGGTGGTTGGTGCCAGGTCTGCAGTCCGGGCCACCGGCCCCAATGGCGCTGACGGCCTCTGCCATCTCTGCCATGAAGAGTCCGGCTGAGCAGTGGGACAATGCGACATATCTGCCAGATCGTGGCGCACCTGGTGGAGTGGGGACCTGTCCGGGATCTTGCAGAGCTCGGTCCGCACCATCATGGAGGCCCTATGTGTCCAGTCGGTTCAGTACATTCATTTTGATGTGGACCGAGCCCACAAGGATGCCCAGGAAGTGGGGTTCGCTGCCATCATCGAGATGCCCCGGGTCCAGGGTGTGATCGACGGGATGCATGTCCCTCTGTGAGCTCCTGCAGATGACAGGCCGCTCTACACAAACCGAAAGGAGTTCCACTCGATGAACATGCAGCTGGTGTGTGACTATGAGATGTGCATCCTGCAAGTCTGCGCCCGATACCCGGGCAGTGTGCACGATGCCTTCATCCTGGCACACTCAATGATTCCTTGCCTTTTGGAGGTGCCCTCTCTGTCTCAGGGGTTGGAGCCTGGGTGCAGGGGTTATCTACTGTGGTCGTGGCAAATGATGCCTAACCGGAGGTCACAGACTGATGCGGAGACGCGCTGCAACACATGTTTTGATCAGGGGCGTGAGTGAGTGTTTTGGCCTCCTCAAGATGCGGTTCAGGTGACTGGACAGCTCTGGAGGGGCCCCTCAGTATAGCGCTGGGACGGTCTCTTACATCGTGGTAGCCTTCTGCGTCCTCCACATCGTTGTGCAGAGGGGCGGCGTGTTGGAATAAGAGGATGAATGCCAGGCCTCCTCCGCCGAGTTGGATGCATGGGAGGGTGAGAATGGGCAAGACACAAGGCCCGGGCAGGCATGGGAGGCTGCACACCCCATGCACCAAGGCCGACGCGCACCGGACACTTTGATCACCTCCAGGTTCACCGACTAGGGGCGACTGGCCAAGGGCACAGATATCGTATCCCATCGACACACCGCCCTCTTTGCAACCACCTCCATAATTCTTAACTACCTCACTGTAACAGCGAGTCTGGCCCCCAGGATGGAGGATGATGACAACCCGCTCTGAGATGTGCCCTGGTGCTCCGTATCGTTTGACAACGTCTGCCTCCTGCCCATGGCAGCACTTACCACCGTCAACCTGGGTGACCCCTGCATGCGAGCTGGCCATTCCATCACGCGGCCCCGTCGAATCCCTGGGGTGGCCGAAATGGGGATGGTGGGGGGATGGAGGGATGGTGGGATGGAGTGGTGAGTGCTGGCTGAACTGGGTCCCTGGGCCAATCCAATCCAATCAGCACTCCCCCCATTCCCCCCGCTCCCCCCACCCCCCTCCACCCCGTCCTCCCTGCCTGTTTCCCCTCCACGGCCTGCCCAGACCAGCCCATCCCTCACCCTTCTGACAGAGCACTGAGGCAGGTTGTAACATTGTGCCCAGGCGTTTTATGTGAACAAATATATACAGATTTGTGCCCTATACTCGAATGCTGTTCTGTGCCCTGCACCCATGCCAGCTTAACTGGTGTCTAACTTTCTGGCATTGCCGCCCTCACACTGCATCTAGGTGGATGCCCAGATGGTACATCAGGAGTGGAGGGGGCCTGCTGCGTCTCCCGCCCTGTGACCTGGGTCCCCATTGGCGGGGCATTTTCTGGAACAACCGGGCCTGAATGGGTCTGGCCGCTGCTCGGGTGTCCCAGGTGGCATGGTGCCGTCCTGTTCTGCCTGAGTCCATGTGATGCACCAGGGACAAGACGGGGAGAGTCCGAAGTGCTGCGGTGTTCCGGCACATCCCCTGCGGGAGTCACTCGCATGGGCCCCATCACGTCCTCCTTCCTTGGGGTACCCGCTGGCCCCCGGGATACTCCATGGGATTGCGGTGTGCATGGAGCAAACCTCGGAGGCTCCCCCGCTATCTGGCACTGCCAATCCTTGAGGCCCGCTCTGGTCTCAACGAGGGTCTGCATGCTCGTGGCCATGGAGCACAGGGAGCGGACCATCTCCACCTGGGACTGCACCACATCACCCAGTGACTGCACCATCTCCCTCTGGGACTAGGACACCTTCCTGTGGGTATGTGCCACATTGGCCAGCGTCTGGGCAGTGCCACCGATGCTCTCAGCCATGGGCTGCTGTGACTGGTCCATGCTCTGGAGCGCCATTGCAATGTCCAGGTGGCTCTGGTATTTGGCTGCCTGTGATAAGGCAGCAATGTCCTGGGCCTCAGCCATCATCTGCACAGGTTGTCCCAGGCATTGGCTATCTTGACCCATGGCAAAGACCTTCACCCCCAAGCCTCCATTGCGGATGTCACCCTTGCGGTTTTGATCAGGATGGCACACATGTTTGGCACCACCTCCTGCTCCTGCATGAGATTGGACCTCTCCAACTGCACCTGCAGCTACTGGATTCTCGTTGACAATCCCTCATGTAGCCCCTGGTTCTCCGACTGTGTCTCCACAATCGGTGGGACACTCCATTCCAGAAACCCGAAACCCGTCTGGACGGCAGCTAGTCGCCGGAGTCGGTCCACACTTGAACGATCGAACCCTTCAGGGGTTCCTACCTCCACCTGATGTACTGCAGCATGTGTGTGGTGCACACCAGACAGTGCTCCAGGACCCTCTTCACTAAAATGCCCAACCGAAGTTAGTGTCTCTGGGATGGTGGGGGGAGTGACGGGAAGTCGGTGAAGACGGGAGCTCTGGGGTATCAAGGGATGCGGGTCGATGGCTGCTGTCCGTCGTCGCTGCTCACCATCTGGGAATGTGGTTGTCGTTGGAGGTGGGGGTACCAGAAGGGCCAGCCTCACCACCAGCAGCTCCTGCAAGAAACAAGGCAAGTCGCATGATTGCATTGCAGGCAGGAGGAGTGGGGGTGTGTGGGGAGAAGGGGTTGTGTGTGGGGGTGGGGGTGGGGGGACGGGGTAGTGAGTGGCACATGCTACCATAGGGAACTGCAACTCAACAGGGTCTCACTTCATCGCCCAATGCCGACCCCCACCCCGGCGACTGCCCTTTCTTCGGGCCATCCGATCATGTCCAGTACCCTCTGCTCTGCTGTGGTGAGGGCTGCAGGTCCGGCGGTCCCCACCAGTGTTGTCCCTCTCTCAGCAATTGTGTGTGGCCTTCTCCTGGGTGGGGGAGGAACAGAACAAGCACAGTGTTGGACAGTCCCATGCATGCATCCCAGGGTAGTGGGTCGCTGGTGGCTTCAGTGGTCAGGGTACCCAGCCATTGTGGCTGGTATGGGTGCCGGCATGTGGTGCAAGGTGGGGTTTAGGCTTCTCTCCGTGTCAGGGGTGGGGGGTGGGGTTGCGGGTGTGTGGGTCACAGGTTGGTGCTCGGGGCACAGTGGTGCCTACTCACCCCGACTGCGCTGACGGGGTCGTTCAATTTTTGTCTGCCATGTTGGCCAATCCATGCGGCGTTGCCCATGGTGCTGACAACCTCTGCCACCTTCATCCAGGGTCAGCGAACTGCTGAGGCTGGCAGCCTCCTTCCCTCTCCCGTTGTACACGGTCGCTTCTCCTCCATGGCGTTCAGCAAGGTCTCCTGTTCAGCATCTGTAAATTGTGCAGCTGCTCTCCTCGCTCTCCTGTTGGTTGGGATGGTGTGTGTGGGGACTGAAGTGTGTATATGCGGCTGCAGCTTGTCAGCCTCCTGAGTGCAAATCCCGAATCCGGCGAATTAGGCACCGTTTTTCATTGGACTGGGGCGTGTTCCACATGGCGTCGGTGCGAGCCCCTCAATGGTCGGTGAATTGGTCCAGGTGCGGCACCAGTTTTGCTGTTGTAGAACTCCACTAATCCTGCCCCGGCGTTGGCTCTTAGTCTCAGGAATGGAGAATCCGCCCCCTGAGGTTTCAATGGGTTTGTACATAGGGGCATTGAGTACTAAAGCCAAAAGGATTTTGCCAAACGTGGATAAATCAATTCAACCCCAACATGGTTATGATTTATATTTCTGGGCACCTGGAGGATGCGGGGCAGAGGGTAAAAGGAGTATGTGTTGAGGGGGGTTGGGGGGGGGGGGTGTTGAGGGGGTAGGGGAGCGGTGAAGAAGGGGCCCGGAAACATGTGAAGCACCAGGGCCTGTGATTTCCTTCCTTGACTCTGGGTGAAAGTTCCACCCATCCTTCCTACTGAGTTCGACAAGTAAAATCCAATATAAAATTGGGCACAAATGCACCTGTTGCTGCAGAGTTGGTGTTCTGGGGACCAAAATGACGTTGGATGCATGAGTACACATTTTGGCCATTAGCCATCAAACGCCATTCTGATTCAAATGTAACATAGATTTGATGCCATTTTGGGACTCGCCTCTCCAGCCAATGTAATTTATTAACAGACAAAACAGCCCAGCCCGGGCTCACAAAAGAGGTTAATGCTAGTATCAGATACAGAGTGGAGTCATACAAAGTTGTTGTAAGAAGTAGCGAGCCTGAGGACTGGGAGCATTCAGTACTTAGCAAAGGAAGACCAAGAGATTGAATAAGAGAAGGAAAATAGAACATGAGAGGAAATTTGCAAGGACCATAAAAGTAGACTGTAATGACTTCTGTAAGTATGTTAAAAGAAAAAGATTAGTGAGGACAAATATATGTCCATACAGTCTGAACTGGAAGAATTGATAAGGGAAGTTTAGGGAATGGTGGAGCAATTAAACAATTACTTTAGAACTATCTTCACAGAGGAAGACACAAGTAACTTCCTAGAAATGCTAAGGAATCAAGGGTCTAATGAGACAGAGGAATTGGAGAAAATTAGTAATCGTAAAAAGATGCTGAAAATATTAATGGGATTGAAATCTGATAAGTGCCTCGTGCCTGATAATCGACATCCCAGAATATTAAAGGAGGTGTCCATGGAAAAGGGCAGAATCTTCTGATATTTTGGCTCAGTGTCAATTTCAGCGGGAAAAGCGGAGTGTAGCACATTGGCCGCACTATGGGCTTCTCCCAGAGTATTTTTTGACATTTAGTCAAAAAACCATAAGGGGCAGGTTTCATGGAGTCATGCTGGTGGGATGGGCTCTGATTGAGTCAGCCCCACCGGCAACTTAGGCTTCTGAAAAATTGGAACACCCCTTTTTTAGAGGGTACTACCCAAAATAGACATGGAACTTCCTGTGCCCCCTCCCATGGACAGGGAATCTCCCTTCCAACAGAACCCCTGGCACAGAACCCCCCCCCCCCCCCCCCCCCCACCCAGGCATGGATGTTATACTCCAGGGTTTCTACTGGGGTTGCCACCCTAGCAGTGTTGGCGTGGGTGCCATTCCTGCCCGCACCATCTTCTGCGCCTGAAGGCTTTGGGACTCCTCCAATTGGCCTTGCAGTCACTGGAGTGTCACTGACATCCCCATCTGATTGACACGGCTGTGTCCTGCCAGCAACATCAGCTCTGAGAGAACATAGGGCAGCAGGGTAGCATGGTGGTTAGCATAAATGCTTCACAGCTCCAGGGTCCCAGGTTCGATTCCCGGTTGGGTCACTGTCTGTGCGGAGTCTGCACGTCCTCCCCGTGTGTGCGTGGGTTTCCTCCGGGTGCTCCGGTTTCCTCTCACAGTCCAAAGATGTGCGGGTTAGGTGGATTGGCCATGCTAAATTGCCGTAGTGTCCTAAAAAAAAAGTAAGGTTAAGGGGGGGGGGGGGTTGTTGGGTTACGGGTATAGGGTGGATACGTGGGTTTGAGTGGGGTGATCATGGCTCGGCACAACATCGAGGGCCGAAGGGCCTGTTCTGTGCTGTACTGTTCTATGTTCTATGTTCTATATTGTCCAGAGGATCAACATCTGGTTGGGACCCAGCTGAGTCCTGGGTTCCAGGAGATGTCTGACTGCTGAATCCCTTGGCTGTTCCTACTTCCACCTGATATGCATCAGCAACAGTGTGGTACTTACCAGTTAGTACCACCGGAGCCTGTCCACTAACATCACCCACCGAAGCGTCTGTCTCTACGCTGGAGGTACAGGTGATAGGTGAGACGCATCACCAGTGTTCTCATTGGAACTCTCCTCTGAGGTAATCTCTTGGGTGGTGGTGGGGGGGGGGTGGGGGGGGTACAACTCTGGTGGTCCGGCCTCATCAGATGGAGACCCTGCGCGACAATGGACATGTGGTCAGGGAATTGAAAGGATAATTTTGTGGACATCAACGGCTCACTTCAGACAGGTGCTCTGGGGGAAGGGACAGTGGATCCTCACTTCTCTGGCTCAGACCAACCTCGCTGTCAGTGACTGCTCCCTCCTCGGTCAATCCCTCAATTTCCCCGCGTTCCTCATCGGGCGTAAAGACTCGGATCACTGGGACTCCTTCCCATCTTTGCTCTTTCCTCATATTATGGGCTATCTTCTCCTGCGGGGACAAAGAGAAGGTATTGTGAACCGCACTCTTGATGGGTCAGGGGAAGCCTATAGAAGGTCGCGTACATGGGCACTCCATCTAGAAATGACGGTGCTGTACTAGTGGCTGCCAGGGGTTCTGAGGAACAATCTTGAAGATCGGATGTTGGGAGGTGTACGCCAGTGGATTGGGGGTGGAGGGAAGGTTTGGGAAATTGAGAGGTGGCAGGTGGGATTGACGGCAGGAGAGAGGTGGTAACTTACTCCTGCAGCTTGTTGGAGTCTGTTTGTCTTCTTCCGCTATTGGATGGTGGGCTTCCTGGTCATGCTGGAGCTGCCACTTCCTCCCAGGTGGCATTGCTGACCCTGCTGCTGATTCTCCAACCCCCTCGGGGGAACGGGATGCCTGGTCAGGGTGGCATCCCCAAAACGAGGAGCAGGTCTGCATGCTTGTGTGTTGACTGGGAGTGAGCGGTGAGGGAGATTTAAAAGCAGCTCCCCCTTGTTAGCGGCAAGCAGCTGAGGCGCGAGTCAGCTGAATCAGACAGCAAGGCAGCCAGTAATGTTGAGGTTGGCGTGGGTGCTCATTCTTTGTACAAGGTGCGGGTGAATCCAGGCCCTGATCTCACCATTGTTGGCCTCATGAAAAACCCTGCCAAACTTGCCCAAAATTATACTTAGAAATGTTTTGGTTGAATCATGCCTCATAGCTCATACTCTGAATCAACACAGGTTTCTCAAATTAACAGAACCAACCTCTCCTCTAAATTTGGCCAAAATGAGATCTGGAAGAATGATCAAACTTTCAGATTGCCTGAATTTATAAAGTCAGAAACTTGATGGGGGAGAACGTGTACCATGGCTGTAATGCAAATATATTGACAATAGACTTGGGGAGAGATGTTGTATAAAGGTGTTTGGAATAACAAGAGTTAATGTGGGATCCAGAAAACAGTTCCACCCGCTGTAAAGAGACAAATGACCTGAGACTAAGGCCAATTGTGGACTGGACAGAGACCTGTGTAGAACCAATCGTGGAGTTAGTTCATAGCTTAGGCTTAAGAAGGTAGTTCACCGCCACTTTCTCAAGGGTAATTAGATATGGGCAATAGATGCTGACCTAACCAGCAACTCCTACATCCCAGGAATGAATTAAAAGTCCTGTGTGTGTTATCAATAAGCAATACTTGGAATCTCTTTGTGAGATATACTGAACACACAACATACCACACATTTGACAATGGCAGAGCTGATGATAATTGTAAGATAAGCAACCTGGATTGAATCTTTAATAACCACATCAAAAATATGCTCCCCCCAAAAAATTAGAATTTGAATAACTAACCCTTGGTGTTTTTAGCAAATAAGTTTAAAAAATGAACGCAGAAAAAATGTTTGTTGCCAACTCCACAAAAGAAACCTCCATTATCAATGGCAACTCTCTTGCCATGCAGTCAGATCATTGCAGGTTCAAGCCTCAATGTAAGTCCGAAGCACATAATTAGGCTCGAATTTCAGTGCTAACTGAAGCAGTAATACATAGTCAGTGGTGCTGTCTTTAGGATGAGTTGTTAAATTAAGGCCTTCTTATTCAGGTTGACATTGAAGATCTGATAGTTGATGCGCTATCAATCGTACTAAAGACTCGAATGGGTACAGTAGAGGCTTTATTACAGTTAGATGTTTATCCTCCGACTGCAGCTGGTAGAATGGCTGCTCAGGAGAAGTCATGCATATTTATACGGCTCCTTGTGGGCAGAGCTAGCCGGCAGGGGCTACCGGCCAACCTGCAGTATAGGTACTACTGTACATCCCCTAATATTGGCACACACACAATTACACAGTGGATCACCACAATAGTACTGTTGTGAAGAAGCACAGAGAGCTCTCTCGATTTGTTAACCACTATTTATTACTCAGCTAACACAACCCACCAGAACAGGTTGACTGGTCATTGGCTGTTTGTGCAGCTTTGCATATTTAATTTGACATCAGGACTGCATCTCAAAAGTAATTCATGTGTTGGCCACTGCTTCAGAACAATGCGCGACTTGAAATTTGATTTTTATTCCCCTCATTTGGGCACTGCAGGGGGAGCTGGGAGTTTTGTGCTTAAGGAGTAAGCAGCATGCAACCAATAAGAATCGAGAACTGTTCTTCAAAATAAATAACCAATGCTTATAGAGAAGAACATTGTCAATTTGATGAAGCGGTCATTCAAAAGTATTAATAAGAGGGTTATTAATTATTTGTTGTAATTGAGGATGGCTGATTATGATTAACAAACTCCTGTACATTATGTATCCATTACTTCGTGTAGGTTAATGCTTGTCTGGAATGTCTCAATAGCCCCAGATTCAGTGTGTCATAGCAATCTCTCTTTGTCTGATCTATATCTAATCTATATCTGTACCAAATCAACTGTAACTCAGCCAGAATTAATCACGAGTAGGGCATCAAATCCAAGCAAGTTCTCAGTAAATTCAGTGACCTAAAGGGCAGGTACTCAACCAAAATACTCTGATAGCAGGAAATATGATCATAGCCAAAACTCTTCATGCAACAAATTTCTGGGGCGGGATTGTCTGATCCTGAGGCGAAGTGTTGACGCCGTCGTAAACGCCGTCGCGTTTTACGATGGCGTAAACAGGCCCCCAGGAGCAGCGATCCTGAGCCCTACAGGGGGCCAGCACAGCACTGGAGTGACTCACGCAGCTTCAGCTGCCGATACCGGCGTCAAACGGTGCCGTGGGTCTGCGCATGCACACTGCCCTTCTAGCGACCAGATCCCAAAGAACACTTAGCATGAATGTTAGAAATAGGAGAGTAGACAGTTTGCTCACCTTGGATAGTGTAGCATGGAGCAGCCACATTAAGAGGAAAAGGAGGAAACATTGGCATGAATTTTAAAAATGCATTAAAATCTTTTGCCACATTGGTTCACACGGCATTGAAGTTATTTACAAAATGTTACAGTGAGGTCATATTTACTGATATGACAGTGCCTTCGTCTAATAACTGTCCTTTAGATCACTGACTTTACTGAGAGTGATGTTAATTGCAGACATTGAGAACTAAGAAGTAAATACATTCAGATCTTCAGCTGAAAAAGGAATAAATCTTATGTTTCATCAGAGCATTTAGCTAACCTATCGAGATTCTCGATTTAAAAATAAATTTTCTTCCTGTGCAGATTACCATCTCTCTCTATCAATGACTGATTGAGTGATGCCACTGGTATCGAAAATTGTGGTAAAATCCACAAATGGTTTGCTTGCCATTCTTACAAATGAATGGACAAAGTCGAGGAGCTCGCCAAACTGACAGGGGGCTTTGAGAGACAAGCAGCCTAGAGATTGAGCTCACAATAGTCCAATTGCGAGTCAAGCACTCAATCACTTGAGGCACTGACAAACCTTCAAAGCAACCTTTTGAAAGCTGTATTTGCATCAAAATTACCAGACGCACACAGTGCATTAATACTTTTTTTAAATTTAGGATGTGGCTGGCAAAATCTTTCAGATCCAATAATAATCCTCATTCAAATAAAGAAATTACATATAGTTGTATCGACCAAGCTGTGTTGTAAATAAATATAATGTCCTCATTGAAGCATCATAATTTCCTGTAATTTTCCCAAATTAATTGACATGAAATCCAAACACAATCATAGCACAGAATAAACCCCAAAACACCCTTCGCTGAGAGTGAAAAGGAATTCATGATCCACTACAGAATATGCATATTTATGCTTATGAGATACTTTTTAAACAGAAAAAAGTGTTCTTTGATTAAATTATTTCTTGTAGGTTTTGTAGATTTTGTAACTATTCAATCTGAAGTGCAAAAAGCCAAGTGGAGTATATTGGGCATTGTACTTAATAAGTTTGGAATTTATAAATTGTAAGAATTAAAGTAATTATTCAAATAAATCTCAGTAATTCATGACCATTGTGATAGCACTTCATTGGTTGTGAAACACACACTGAGGTGCCAGGTAAATGTGAAACTTTCTCTTTTGTCTGTTTTCTTCTGGATTGTTTGTTGCCAGGTTTCTCAATGCTAAATCCAGGAAAGGGAGCTCCTTTAATTTAACCTCCTGTACTCTCCTCTCTATCACAACAAACAGTTGCCTCTTGATTGATGCCAGATATCCATCCTCCATAATCCTACCTAATGGCCAGTCCATGTAGGAATAATCCTTTGTATGAAGAATCCTGAATGTGCTTTTTCCATCAAAATCTCTCTATCCAATGTGATGGTTTAATTTTGTACAGTTCATAGTGATAACCTTTTCCAATTCCTTCGAATCTAATTACAATATTCAAGATGTGGGCTTGACCAAATCACCATGCAGTTTCAGCATGATAGCCTCAGATGTAAACTCTGCAGATCCGGCAATATTGTACAACATTGGGCGCGAGTTAACCAATGCCTTGCGCTGGCGTTGACCTGGACGCGCCGGAAAAATAGCGAGAAAGGCCAAGATCAAGGTTCGTGCCGCAAACTAGTTTGCAATTCACCCACCCCGTTCCCGATGGTGAGTTCTGGATCTCGCCTAAAAATGATGAGGGCAGTCGCCTCCTGTGAATCACCCGTCTCTCCAGCGGGTAATCAAGCGCTTATCGTTTAGTGTTCCTTTTCAAAACCATGGAGCTGACAGAACTGCTGGGGGAAATGTGGAGGTGAGTTGCCATTCACATTTTTCGTCATGCAGCTCAAGGGCACCGGAGCTGCTGGCCCAGGGCCCGGCGGAGATGGGGGAACTGCTCAGGGGGGTTGGGCTTGGTCAGGGGCTGAAGTGTTCCAGGTTGGTGGTTGCAAGAGGGCCAAGGGGTGAGGGGAATTGCGTCTGTGAGACCTTCAAGCCATCATTAAATGTTGTGAAGACCCATAACAGGGATCAACCACCTATCTGCCCTACTAAACATTTCCAGGACAGTGTTGTTTCGATGCTGAAAATCAATTTAATTCCATTTGGCTGTGAGCAGCTGCTAGCTTCACAGCTGAAGGCTATGGTAAATGGCGACTGAACCTTGTTAGTGTGAGAGCACTTCACAGCTGCAGACTGTGTTGCTGCTTGCTCCTGCTGGTGGCTGCAATGCCTGGGGGCTGCTGTTGCTGTTTCCTTCCTTTTCTGGAACGAAGGACAATATTTTTCCAAGGTACCTGGGTCCTGGAACACTGGGCTCAGGGACGTATGAGTCCAGAAGGCTATCCGGTTTGAAGTGGGACCTGGTTCGCGACACTGTTCCAAATGGGCCACCTGCTAACGCCATTGAAGAGATGCTTCACAGAATTGCTGATGCTTTTGTTGCTGGTGTGGTGAGTGCTGCATGTAACTGGCATGTCACCACGGGTTAAACACGCTGGAAGTCAAAGATGTTCACCTGCAACTTGAGTGAAATATGTGGATGCCAGGATTTGGTTCCGCTGAGATTGGGCGGTGTGGGAGGGTCTGCACATCTATGGCTCCTCGATGGAGAAAGGCACTGATACAGGGAACAAGTAACACATTGATGGACAGATCATTTATACGGAAAAGATCTGAACATGGTGACCCACTCTCAAGCTTATTCACCATCCCTGTTGAGGAACATGCGAGGGGTGATATCGTGTGTTTTCTTTTTTGTGAAAATGAGCTGATATAACTTTGTATTGGTACCAGTATGGAGCGGTGATATTTCCTTGTTTTATGGTAATGTTTTTTCAAAACTTTTTTTTTCAGACAATGGGCACGATTCTCCGGAAAGATTTCTAAGTGCTGTAGCGAGTGGGAATTGCCGGCGCTTGGCCCAGCGAGGCCGGCAACACAATTCAACATTAATTGGTCCACTTATGAGGCCTCACAGGCTTCTCGCCACAAATAATGGCTCGCCAGCTTATTCACCGGGACCGCGTTCACCAGCCCACACTAACAAGGTCGAGCTGCACTTAAGCTGCACTTGCTCAGCCAGCTCACAACAATGGCGCCAAGTAAACCAGCCCCAAGATTCAGGGACCATAACCTGGGAAGGATGATAGACATCTTGGAGGCCAGGAGGGATGTCCTGTTCCCCTGAGCACACAGGAGGGCCAGCCACAAGGCAGCCAGTGCTGCCTGGCATGATGTGACCAGGAAGACTGGCCTCCAGTGCAGGAACAAGGTCAACAACCCACACCGGGCAGCACGAGTGAGTAGACACCCTTCCCCCCCCACCGAGACTTTTCCACCCCCAAGGGAGCGTCCATCTCCAACTCTCCATGCGACCCCAATCCTCCCTCTACCCCTCCCCCTTCAACCCCTCCCCCCCACCACTGTGAACCTCTGTACTGGCTCATTAGCCAAGTACCCTTATCCCCCAAGTGCCAGGTGCCCATCCTGGGGTGGTCCTCAAAGAGGTCAGGGATGGCCGACTGGCCCAGGATGCAGCTGTCATGGACACTCCCCGGGACGTGTGCACACATGTGCATTATCTTTATCTGTTGGTTGCACACAAGCTGTATGTTCAGGGAGTGGAACCCCTTTCTGTTAACATAGGGCACCCCCATACGGCTCGGTGAGCGCAGGGCGACATGCATGGCATCTATTACCCCCTGGACCTGGGCATCCCGGTGATGGTAGCAAACCTGCAGGTGGGCATCTTGTTGAGCTTAGTCCATATCAAAGATGATGTAATTTTCCGTCTGGGCAAACAGGGCACCTGTGACCCATCGGATGCACCTGTGGGCTGTGGCCTGTGAGATACCAAACAAGTCCCTCTTGAGCCCTGGAAGGACCCTGAGCAATAAAAGTTCAGGGCTGCAGTGACCTTGACGGTCACCGGGAGTGGGCATTCTCCTCCTTCTCCATGTGGAGGACATGGCACAGGTGTTGCACCATCTGCTTGTTGAGGCAGAGCCTCCTGTGGCATGAGCTGTCCGTCATCTGTTCGAAAGACCAGCGACGGCTGTACATCCTGGGCCGCCACCGGACTCCTCCTCTGGGTTCCTCCCTGGCCTAATGGACAGCCGGGTCCTCAGGGTCTGGAGCGGGGTCCAACACATGGTCCACTGCCTCGAGCATTTGCAGATGCTGCTGCTTCTGCTGCCGTCTTCATCGACAGCCCACCCAGCGTAGCAGCAGCACCACCAGGTCAAATTCTATGTCCAATATCCCTGCCATAGTGTTCAATATCTGTAAGGAATTGGGAGAGGGTGTTAGACTGACAGACAGCAGTGTCCCCCTCCCCCACCCCCACTGGAACGCCCTGCCCAAGCACTCCGGCCGCAGCGGGCTCCCCTCACTGGACCCCAGACCCTGAACTCTGGACACCCACTCGTAACATCAGCTGCACCAGGTGCTAGTCCCTTCCCCGTGGCACTCACCCACCCTTCGGCAGTGGACATGTCTCCAGAGCTGTGTTGCATCCTCTGGGTGTTCGGTGGTTGACTTTCGGCTGTTGACTGTTGCACGTGTGGTGTTGCCTCCTGCAGTGTCCAGGCATCAAGGTGTGATTGGGATGCTTGGCAATAACTTCCACAAGATATATGGCTCGCCCACCACCAAACGGGAATCCACTTGGGATGTGTGAAGTGCTCACTTAACCACAATTTCCAATTCTCTATGAGCAATAGCCTTCAGTCGCATAGACAGAGGCCTTGGCAGTCAGTGGGGGTTATGGGTGGTCGATGGAGCAGACGGGAAGGGACAAGGATTGCCCCCGGAATGGGTAAGCATGATCCAGGGGTTGGCATGGTGATGTCGTGAGTGGTTTCCCCCCACCTCACCCCGATTGCCCCCCCCAGCATCTCCCCTCCGTCCCCTTGGTGGCTCACCCCTGTAGAGGGTCCCCACCCCCCGCCGAGCACTGGGGTGGCAGCCCAGCGCCCCCGGACTCTTTGCCTGTGAGCAAAGATGGCTACTCACATCCTCAGCTCTCACAGAAGCCCTTCCGCCAGGTTCATGTTTTTCAAAAGGAGTACTAACAAGTGCCAGCATGACCGCTTGCTGGGGAGGCTGATGAATGAAGGGAGGCCGTTGGATATGGGGTGGCTCCTATTAATTGTATGGAAATAGGGCTTAATTGGTGATAATTGGTTTCTCGTCCCGCAATGGCAGGATCCCGATTTTGCCTACAGGAGCGGGCCAATTGCATCAAAAACTGTTTAGCGCCTGGCATAGTTCTCATTTTCTGTCCCTCCCGCTATTCACTGGCCTTGTTTCGCTGGAGAGAGAGTGCAACGAGGCAGGAGAATCGCGCTCAATATTTTCTTCAAGACATTTTCACATATACACACAGAAAATCAGAAGAACAACAAACAACTAAATAAACAACCACCTGCTCCCCCGACGCCAACCCCCCACCACATCTCCTTTTCCCCATTTTAACCCCCTTACCAGCCCTTTACCGCACAAACAACCCCCAAACCCCCCCATTTGCTGACCCCTCAATCCTCCATAACAAAATCGATAAATGGCTTCCACCTCTGCTGACCTCCTCAGAGCGAACTTGACCTTCTCCAACCTGAGGAATTCTGCCATGTCGCTCACCCACTCTTCCCCTACGGTCGCTCTGAGTCCCACCACCAGAGCAAAATCTGTCTCCGGGCTATCAGGGAGACAAATGCCGAAACACGGCCTCTCTCACCCCCTGGATTCCTGGGTCTTTCGACACACCAAATATCGTTACCTCTGGACTCGGAACCACATTCACACCCAGCACCTCTGAGAACCTCTGCCAGAACCAGGATAGGCATCATCAACCACGACTGTAAACCCTGTCATCCAGCCATGGGTGCAACTCAAAGAGGCTGGGAATCATCAAGTGTGCCAGGATGAAGGTATCGTCCACACTTCCCGGGTATCAGGCGCAAATGTGCATCTGATGGTCACATATCTGCTGCACATCCATTGAGTGGAACCCCTTTCGGTTTGTGTAGAGTGGCCTGTCATCAGCAGGTGCTCGTGGAGTGACATGCATCCCGTTGATCAACCCCTGAACCCGGGTCATCTCGATGATGGTGGTGAATCCTGCTGCCCTGGCATCCACATTGAAATGGATCTATTGTGCTCACTGGGTATATAGGGCCTCTATGACAGCATGGATGCACCTGCACACCGAGTTCTGTGAGATTCTGGACAGGTCCCCACTCGGCGCCTAGACAGACCTTGTGGTGTAGACATTCAGGGCAAACGCCACCGTGACGGCGCCAGGAGCGGGTGTCCTCACCCATTACCCCGCTCTGCCAGGTTCATATTGACCTGGCAGATGGGTCGCACTGTCTCTCTGCTCAGTTGGAGTCTGCGATGGCATGCCCAGTCCAGCAGGTCCTCAAATGACAAGCGCTGCCGGTATACGCAAGGCCTCATGCGGCAACTTCTTTGCACCTCCTCCATCTCCTCAGCCTGTTGGGCGGCCGGCTCTCCACCCTCAGTGGCTGCCTCCTATTCCTCTGGAACACGCTCTGCTGCTGCATCTTCCTCTTCCTCGAGCAGCTACAGCTCGTACAGCCTCAGGCATCCCCCAGGGCTGCGGCGATCAGGAGGAAGGCCACCATCGCTGGTGAATTCCAATAGCCATTGTCTGGATGGGGTGAAATGCCAACATGTTAGCATGGTGCGTACCCCTGTGCCCAAGCAACATGGTGGCTTCAGCTGGCACTGCGGACTCTCCCCCTGCATGTTCCCTCTCTGCCCCTCCTTTCCGCATGCCGGGCCCCGTCAGTTCGCAGCACTGTGGGGACTGGTTAGGCTCTGGCGCCCACCCCTGTTGCCAGGAGTAGCGTTAGCTGGCACTGCCCTTATCAGCAGTATGCTCCACGGCCCCGTCCAGCACCGCTAAGCTACTGTGGCTGTTGCCCTTGGGGGGGCTACGTGATGCTCCGCTGGTGGGTGCTAGCCGGTTTGGAGGGGGAGTATGGCGTAGGGTGGGGTGCAGGGGTGGTGGGGGTGGAGGGTGGGGGCTGGGGTGGAGGGTGGGGGCTGGTGTGCGGGGGTGGAGGATGGAATGCGGAGGTGGTGGGGTGGGGGCACCCAGACGGCCGGTGACTGCAGAAACAGGGGCCAAGGTAGGTGGTCAGTAGGGTGCGCAGCAAGATGGCTTCCTTGCAGGTTGTGGCAATGGCAGTCCATGCTTGGACACTGTCCAGTACCTTGGGGGGGGGGGGCTCCCCCGCCTCCCGCCCCCCCCCCCCTGCCCCCCGGACCTTCCCCTGTCACCCACCCCCGCCACCCCAGCCCTGGCAGGGCACCCCCCCAAGCCAGCCCGGTCAGTGGCTGAAGCAGTTAATGGTCGCTCCTCTCTGGGTCCTATCTCCTCTCTGTCCCTCATCAGCCATGGTGCCTGTTTCACGATTTTTAAAAAACAAGTGAACCTCGCCATCGGGAATTCACCCCGGTGGAGGCGGAGAATCACAGAGGCCCCGGAGTTAGGTTTGCTAATGGCATTTACTGTACATGCGGAGTGGAACGCATTGACGCTGTTGAAACACCCGGGAATTTCAACATTACTCGAAAACGGTGCCCGCCACGATTTCAGCGTCAAAACCGATTCTCCGCCCAATCACATTTCCCTATTCCAGCGTCAGCCGACGGAGAATCCCGCCCTGTGTTCCCCCGCTGGAGGAGAATTGCTACTGATTTGCTCTCCCAAATCACGAAACAGTTCAGTATCCCTTGCCCTGCAAGCTTATGCATGGCGAAGGGTATGAGGGATTGTCGAGGGGATCCTGCCATCGGGCTGCTATTTAATGCGGCCAGTCCGATTGCAAAGTCCCAAAGCTGCACCCCCCCCCCCCCCCACCACAAATAAGCCTCCCTCGCCTTCGCATTACAAAAAAACCCCTAGCTCCTGATATTTTGGGTGCTGCCCCCTCCCCCCACTCCCCCATCCCCCAAGTACGGGGGTGACCCGGCCAGCTACCCACTCCAGTGAAACCGTAAATAGGGAGATGCCCCACAAGGTCCCCCTAAATAAGGAGGCCCACTCAGGCACCCCCTAAATATGAAAACATCCCATAGGGACTCCTAAATAGGGAGTCCCGCCCCAGAGACCCCCTAACTAAAGGCACCCCATCAGAAAAGCGACCCCTGTCTGGGAGCTAGAGAGCAGTGCAGAGAGGGGCAGTGAAAAAAATTACAGTTGTAACTCTTACCTGGAAACAGCACGTCTTCATTCAAAGAGAACAAAGAACAAAGAAAATTACAGCACAGGAACAGGCCCTTCGGCCCTCCCAGCCTGCGCCGATCCAGATCCTTTATCTAAACCTGTCTCCTGTTTTCCAAGGTCTACTTCCCTCTGTTCCCCGCCCATTCATATATCTGTCTAGATGCATTTTAAATGATGCTATCCTGTCCGCCTTTACCATCTCCGCTGGTAAAGCGTTCCAGGCACTCACCAACCTCTGCGTAAAAAACTTTCCACGCACATCTCTCTTAAACTTTCCCCCTCTCACCTTGAAATCGTGACCCCTTGTAATTGACACCCCCAATCTTGGAAAAAGCTTGTTGCTATCCATACCTCTCATAATTTTGTAGACCTCAATCAGGTCCCCCCTCAACCTCCGTCTTTCCAACGAAAACAATCCTAATCTACTCAACCTTTCTTCATAGCTAGCACCCTCCATACCAGGCAACATCCTGGTGAACCTCCTCTGCACCATCTCCAAAGCATCCACATCCTTCTGGTAATGTGGCGACCAGAACTGCACGCAGTATTCCAAATGTGGCCTAACCAAAGTCCTATACAACTGTAACATGACCTGCCGACTCTTGTACTCAATACCCCGTCCGATGAAGGCAAGCATGCTGTATGCCTTCTTGACCACTCTATCAACCTGCGTTGCCACCTTCAGGGTACAATGGACCTGAACTCCCAGATCTCTCCCCAGGACTCTTCCATTGACCATATAGTCTGCTCTTCCTGAAAAGAGAACAGCCTGTGTTTTAATCCCTCAGATGTTTTAGCTGCAAGCCACTCATTCATTTCACTTAGTGGGCTGTGATTGACAGCTTCCACAAAACAGCTGTATGTCTTGCTTCACTCATCTTCTTCATGAACGAGTACCTCTAAGTGCTGTAACCACAATTTTTGCAAAATTAACCTCATCAAAGAGAATTAAGTGCATTGAAATCATGCCCCTTCAGACTTGAGTGATTTTGAAGTGCTGAGCTGGCAACTGACAGCACATAACTCTCTTTGATGTGGTTGAAGTGTTTTTCACTGCCCCTGTCTGGCCTGCCCTCTAGCTTCCAGACAATGGTCTCTTTTCTGGGGGCATCTGTGAGGGGTCCTTAGTTAGGGACTCCTGTGGAGGCTCCCTTTAGTTAGGGGCTCCCTGTGGAGGCTCCCTTGAGTTAGGGGATCCCTGTTCGATGTCTTCATATTTAGGGTGCCTCTGAGGGTTGCTTCCCTATTTAGAAGGTATCTGTTCCTTTAGTTAGGGATTCTCCCATTTTTGGGGGTCTCTGGGGGGGGTATGGCAGTGGGGGGGGGGGGGTTGGGAGGGGAGGGATGGATAGGTTGTGCATTATGGGGCCCCTCAGATGGACTTTTGGAGCTACTACTTTAAGGAGTTATGCCCTTGGCCCACCGCGTGGTCCACCACGTCAGGTACACGTTTGGTGATGTAAACCCCATCGACGTGATGCCATGCCAGCCCGGGGAGGGCAAGGAGGGAATCCCTACATGGGATGACTATACAACGGGGAGGCCCGCTATGTATATGTTAATGTATGACCTTTCATGGCTGGAACCCTTTTACGTCATTGACAGGAGCTGGGACAATCGAGTGGCAAACTCCCGCCAGCAAGAAGGCCGTTTTGGGACCACCCCTGCCGCCATTCCTACCCACTGAAAACAGGGGGGGTGAAATTCCCCCAAGGTAAAATCTTTTCTCTGAGGGCTGTGAGTATTTGGAACTCTTCCTTAAAAGGCAGTGGAAGCAGAGTCGTTTACGGTCGGGGTGAAAGATTATTGGGGGTACACGGGAATATGGAGTTAAGGTTACAATCAGATCAACTATGATCATATTGAATGGTGGAGCAGACTCAAGGGGCTGAGTGGTCTGATCCTGCTCCTGGTTCATATGTTCCTTTGTTTGCATGTTTGTATGTTATTATATCTGTATGTTCACATGTTTATATGTGCTCCCACTCGGCCATTCCACTCTAATTACAATCAGCCTCCATTCCATCTTACTCAGCACTCCTCTTACCACTCCTTACCTCACTCAACATACCCACTCCTCTCCCTCTCAGCTGTCCCACCTTAGCCCATTCATTCAGATTTGAACTTGCTGTGGGGGGTGCTGTGGGCATATTATCAGTCTCTGTGATGGCAAGTTATTGTACCACCTGTTGCATTTATACACCTTCCAGTAACTTTTGAAATCATTTTCATTCCCTGGTCAAGAATTGCCTCACATTGCAAACTGTCTGCATCCTCTTGTTGTAGTTGAGTGAACCCCTTACTTATAGGGACACAATCTGCCTGAACTCCTCACTCCTTACTAAGCCGTTTCATTTAATTGGACTCCATCGCTAACAATTTCCGGATATGACTTGTTCCAAATTTGATTTTTGCAGATATGGTTTCACATTTTTTGTTTTAAATCTTTCCACTTCAGAATATTGTGCATGAAATTTACACACTGTAAATCATCTGTGAGGCCCCATTGCTTCACTACTTACCACAAGAAGCTGTACTCATTAAATGCTCTGCCTACTGCACAAGCTAAACAAACTGTAAATGAGCTGGTGATTATTAGCGTTTTATATTTGTGAGCTCTGCACACATCAAAATATCTTGACAAACATAACAGTGTTGGTATTATTAGCTGCAGAACGCCTTGAGTAAACACATAGAAATAGCTTGTGTGTGGGATATTAAAGCTCTGGAACACAATGAGTCCACAAAGGGTTACTTCCCGACCTGTCAGAACAGCAATACACCCACATATAATTTGTCAAACAAAGAGTTCACATGCTTGTTATCCTGAGCAAAAGATGTAGTGAGCTGATCATGTCTGGTAATAATATGCAGGTAGCTTAGGTGAATATTACTACTGGTTGCTGTCCTCTGGATCTGAGCTCACACTGATACGCATTGCTGCTGCTGAGGATCTCTGTTCTTTCACTGTCACACAATATACTCAGTGACAAAACAAAAATGAAATGAAGGGAATGCAAATGTTTTCTTTCTGGTGTACTGTGAGGAAGCAGCCATCCTTTCAATGCTCTACTTCAGAGCTATTATTCAGCATTGTAAAGGATGAAAGACGAGCTGATCTTTATCGTGGGTGGATGATTCCCTCATCTGTTAAACAGCAGAAAAAAGGTTTGAACTGAACAAAAAAAGGATAAACCTCAGTTGTTCAGTGCATGATTTATTTGAGATTAAATATATGATTTAACAGACTCAAAAATTAATTCAACGCAGTCTTATAGTTCACAGCCCAGGTGTTGTGGCACAAATGTCTGTCTAAATTGTTCTGTTCCAATCAGTGTCTAACAATTGGATGGAAAACTTCAACCTATTTTCATATCCTTATGGAGACACTCTTCTCCTAGGTGTATTGGGGAGGGAAGATAGGTTATTACGGGTGTATTAATGCAACTGGGTCAGGCAATTCTCAGAATACATGCACAGCATAATGAATTTTATACCCCATTTTCCATTTGCTAAATCCTTTAAAAGATCACAAACTATCAAATGAAATTTAATTTAATAATAGATGCTCATTTAATTTCCTAGCGCTGTTTTGCTGTGATTGCAATTGCCATCAATAATCATCCCAAATGCTTTTTCATTTGGTAGTCTCTTGATTTGCTTTTTAGCAATTCATTTTTATTCATTTAATTATCCAGTCTTCTGTGTATCTTACAGCTTCAGTCTGTGGTCAGGTCAGCCAGTTAATATCCATCTCTTGCAAATGTAATAGGCATTTGTTTCAAAAGACTGAGGAAAAATCTGAATGGTCTATTTTCTTTAAAGAGTCAGACCTGATGTATACATATGAAAGGAAAGAGTAAATGCACACTGCATATGTTAAAGGTTAGGGGCTGGATTTTCTGTCGGCTGATTGTGGAATCGGGAAATGCGATTGAGTGAACAATCGGTTTTGACCCCGAAATTGCGGCAACGCTCACTGTAGCGCCTATGGGGCATTGGGTGGGGGCCACGGAGCATAGCGCTGGCAAGGGCATAGCCAGCCTATGGTACCCCTGGCATTAGGGACGGACGCGAGAGTCATAGTCATGGTGCCGGGCCCAATGGGGCTAGGAGTGCGCCATCGTAGGGAGGGGGGATGTAAACATGGTGGTGGGGGAAACCAGGGCCACCATGTTGCCCGGTGGATCCGGTTGGCACAGAGGCATGCACCGTGCTAACATGCTGGCCTTTCACCCCTGTAGACAATGGATATTGGAATTCAACCAGCAATGGTGATGTTGCTGCTAGTTGCCGCAGCTTTCGGGGATGCCTTGCGGCTGGTGTTCCTCGAAGAGGAGGAATCTGCAACAGCGGAGAGTCCAGCAGCAGAGCGTGCCCCAGAGAAGCAGGAGGCAGCCGCCCAGGTGACAGTCGCCCTGAATCTCTACACGACGGGATCCTTGCAGTTGCAGAGTGGGGACCTGTCCGAGATCTGTTGCTCTATTTATTTATCTCGGTGAGCCACAAGCCTTTACCTTATATCGATCAAATGACCACACAACCAGTTAGTTAGTTCAAAAGATGGTTTATTTACATACACAAGAGTTATCTCAACATGCGGTGGCGGCTATGAGGGAGTAAGTCACACATTTGGTGGCTCCTGCTCTGGCCAGACTTTTGGACCTTTTTCCCTGACTTTTTTGTGGTTTTGAGTTTTGGTTTTGAAGGCGCAGACAATCAAGCTCTGGATCCGCACAGTGGTGCATGGAACGGAGAACCCCAAGGGACTGAAAAGGAAGAAATAAAAAGTTAAGCAAGAGCTGGGTGGAGGTGGCAGCTGAAGATAACATGGCTGATGTTCGGACCCCTGCTGCGATGGCAGAGATGGACCGACTGGTGAAGGAGATCCTACAGATAGATAGGAGGTATGAGGCGACCCCCAGAGTTGGAGTTGTTAAGGGAACGTCAGAGGCTGCAGGCTGAGTTCGGGGTGTTGTCCACAGGCAAGGCAGTGGAGCAGCTTAGAAAGGCGAGGGGGGGGCGTTTTATGAACACGGGGAGAAGGCCAGCAGAATTCTGGCACAGCATCTTAGGAAGAGGGAGGTGGCCAGGGAAATAGAAAAGGTGGTCGATGGTGATGGGAATCTGGTAGGGGATTCGGCTAGGCTAAACAGAGCGCTCAGGGACTTTTACAGCAGACTCTATCGCTCGGAGCCCCCCATGGGGCTCGAGGGGATAAGATGCTTTTTGGACAGACTGAGCTTCTCAAGAGTGGGCAGGGAGCTGGTGGATAGGCTGGGGGCCCCGATCAGGGCCGAAGTAGTAGCTGAGGGCTTGAAGGCAATGCAGTTGGAACATAGGGTCTCGCTGTACGGCGGACGACCTGCTCTTATATGTACCAGATCCAGGGGCAGGGATGGGTGAGATCATGGCGATTTTGGGGGAATTTGGCCGGTTTTCGGAGTATAAACTGAATATGACAAAGAGCTAGATGTTTGTAGTCCAGGCAAGAGGTCAGGAGGGTCGGCTGGGGACCTGCCGTTTAGGTTAGTGGAGGACAGTTTTAGGTACCTAGGGATACAAGTGGCGCGTGACTGTGGCCGGTTACACAAGTTGAACTTATCCCGGTTGGTCGAGCAGATGAGGGGCGAATTTCGGAGATGGGATGCGTAACCGCTGACGCTGGCTGCGAGGGTGCAGACAGTTAAGGTGACAGTCCTACCGAGATTTTTATTTGTATTCCAATCCCTCCCAATTTTCATCCCGCGGTCCTTTTTTAAGAGGATTAATAAAATTATTTGGGGTTTTGTCTGGGTGGGTAAGTCCCCGTGGGTGAAGAAGGTGATGCTCGAGAGGAATCGGGGGAGGGGGGCTTGCCCTGCCAAACTTCAGTAATTAGTCCTGATCAGCCAATATTGCTATGATAAGGAAGTGGGTGGTGGGGGCAGGGTCGGTTTGGGAGCGGATGGAGGCAGCTTTATTTAGGGACACCAGCTTGGGGACGTTGATAACGGCACCTCTGCCGTTTCCGCTGGCGAGATATTCGACCAGTCCCGTGGTGGTGGCGACCTTGAGGATCTGGGGTCAGTGGAGGAGGTACTTTGGAGCAGGGGGAGCATCGGTTTGGTCCCCAATATGTGACAACCACCGGTTTGCCCCAGGGAGCCTGGATGCGGGGTTTCGAGTATGGCGAAGGTCGGGAATTGAGAGGACGGAGAACCTGTTCCTGGAAGGGAGCTTTCCTAGCTTGAGGGAGCTGGAGGAAAAGTTTGGGTTGGCAAGGGGGAACAACTTCAGATATTTACTGGTGCAGGACTTTCTGCGCAGGCAGGTATTACCCTTTCTACTCCTGCCACTAAAGGGGATCCAGGATAGGGTAATGTCTAGGGGGAGGGTGGGGGAGGGGAGTGTCTCGGACATCTACAAAGAACTAATGGGGCAGAGGAGACGTAGATCGAGGAGCTGAAGTGTAAGTGGGAGGAGGAGCTTGTGGGAGAGATGGAGGACGGTTTATGGGCAGACGCGTTGAACAGAGTCAATGCGACCACTACATGCGCAAGGCTCAGCTTGATCCAATTCAAGGTGGTACACCGGGCCCACATGACAGTGGCCGGGATGAGTAGATTCTTTGGGGTGGAGGACAGGTGTGTAAAATGTGCGGGCGGACCAGCGAACCATGTCCACATGTTCTGAGCGTGTCCAAAACTTAGGGGATATTGGCAGGGGCTTGTGGACATCATGTCCAGAGTATTGAAAACAAGGGTGGCAATGAGTCCAGAGGTGGCGATTTTTGGGGTGTTGGAAGATCCGGGGGTCCAGGAGGAGAAAGAGGCAGATGTTCTGGCCTTTGCCTCCCTGGTAGCCAGAGACGGATACTATTAGCTTGGAGGGACTCAAAGCCCCCAAAATCGGAGGCCTGGTTAACCGACATGGTGAGCTTTCTCAGCCTGGAGAAGATTAAGTCTGGTCTTGCCCCAGACTTGTGGAGTACTGGATAGCCTTCTTCGAGGCTATGTCCAAAGTGGTGGGGGTGAGGGTGGAGCCATGCCCGATAGTGGCGGTCTTCGGGGTTTCAGACCAGCCAGATCTATTCCTGGGGAGGAGGGCGGACGCCCTTGCCTTTGCCTCCCTGATCGCCCGCCGTAGAATCCTGTTTGGCTGGCGGTCAGAAGCACCGCCCAGAGATGCAGACTGGCTGTCCGACCTCTCATAATCTCTCCAAATGGAGAAAATCAAATTCGCCATCCGAGGGTCAGACGACGGCTTCCACAGAACGTGGGAGCCATTCATGCAATTGTTCCAGGACCTGTTTGTGGCCAACGTACAAGAGGAAGAATAGTCGGGTGGCCAAGAATCAGGGGAAAATGGATGGGAATCGGGGGGAAGGTAGCCGGGGGGGGGGGGGGGGGGGGGGGGGGGGGGGGTTACGGGCTCGTTATGGGGGTTTGATGGCAAGCCAAGGCCCAAAACCAAACTATAAATAAATGCCTATAAACATGTGCCTCGGCCATATTGGGGAATGTAAAATATGTATGCTGGCTAAAGGGGGCGACAACAATTGTTGTTATGAAGATGCTTACCTGTAAATATTCATGTTAAATTTTTGTGTTTTCTTTTTTTCTCTCTAATAATTTGTAATTTGTCATATATAAAATATGAAAACTCAATAAAAAACATTTATAAAAAAAAAAGTTTGCCTTGAGAGGGTCAGTGTTAGGGTTCGCCCGGAGGTGGCAACCATTCATCGTCTTCTTTGCGGAGAATTAATCATCAGCAGGGGGAGAGGTGGGAGGGGGGGGGGGGGGGGGGGCTAGGGTAGCGTAGAATAGAGGGTTAAATAGGCGGGACTTGTAGGGACGGGTGTCGGTGTTTGCACTATGTTTATTGTTTGTTGTACACTGTTTTATACCGTTGTTGTTTGTAATGCCAAAAATACCTAATTGAAATTGTTTGTTAAAAAAAGAGTTTTCTCAACATGCAAACACAATATCTACGACGAGTTAAACTACATCTATCAGCTACAATAACCTATACTTAACTTCAGGGCGATCAGCACTGGGCAAATGGATAAGGCCTTTATCTGGATTTCACTTGGCTGGTTCAAAGAAAGTGGCTCTGTCTCTGCTGAGCTCATCTGTCAGGTAGCGATCGTTGGTCTTGAACTTAGCTGGCTGTTCCTGCTGCAATTGGGTGGCACAGGCCGGATCCAAGAGAGACAGAACACATGGCTGCGCCCTCTTTTATCCCTCTGGGATTTTGTGCTCTTTGGGATGGTCCTTAATCTTGGACCCAATAGTTCGACAGGGCTCTGATCACTCTCTTCGATTTCGGCCAATAAAAGGGCGGGTGTCTTGGTAGCTGGGCGGGTCCTTAGTGTTCATTGACCTTGGCAGTTGTGCTTTCTGAGTAAGGGGAGTGGCGCCGATCAGTCTGTGGCTGCAGCGGTTGCTTGATTGGAGTCCTATTGTCCTGGCAAAATGGGCCATTGAAATGTAAACGGGCGGGGATTTCGGTCAGGTCTGGTTACCTGTGTTTTCGATACACATAGGCTGTGTATCTGTCTGAGTCCTGGGTTGGCCATAATTCCCATGGTCCTTTGCAGGTAGCCATCTTAGATGGCTACATTCTGTCTTTTTGATTCTGAACGCGAAGCGTGGTGGATCACACTATTGACCACACTACCTGGGTGATCCCTGTTCATCCTTGGTGGGCCGGTCACCCTTGGTCAAGGCAAGGTTCTACTCTACTCTATCTTATGGTTTGGGACATTTACCGAATATTCCATCAATACATTCATAAATTAATTTATCTCTAACGGTTACTATAATTTAGATCACTATAACATTTAATTTATCCGCACAGTTGATCTCCAGCTAACGCTATCTAAACTACTCTCATGCTGCTGGTGAATATCAAAGAACTTATATGCAGTACAATATTTAAAACAGCAGCATCATATTTCTACTTAATCCTAATAAAGTTAAAGAGGTACATGGTTTTTTTTTAGCAGCGATTGTTACATGAGTTCATTTTGTTGAATTCCAAAGAAAGGACTGTATATATCAGGGAGCGGGAGGCTTTTGCTCACCATTTACTGAGTCGGAGTGTCTGAATGACACTGCAGATTATTGCAATTACTATGTATGAAGGGGGTTCCATTTGGCAATGTTTTCGCACCAAGTGGGGTTTTTGATGTCTGTCTTTATGTGTGGTGTAGTGTGCGGGCTGGTGGTGGCCTGTTGGGTGGTAGTGTTCGGGGCTGTGTAGGGTTTGTAACAACAGTCTGTTGCGTGCGCAGTTGCAGAAGTCCAGCGATGATCCAAACGCATGTCAGCAGTCCTTGCCTCATCCTGTGTTGTCTGTTTTCCCGTGTAATCCTGGGGGTGCAAGCATAGTATCTGTTATTATTTTTGGTTAATATCTCATTTTATTAGTCTTTCTCTCCTTACTCCAATTACCCATTATGATTGTCACCATGTCTGACTCCCTCTTTTTTAAAAAATACCATTTTGGAGAGACAAGAAATGCAAATTTTTAAAGTACAGGGACTCTCGCAGCTTATTGTCGATGCGGGGATTGGGCGGGCAATTTCTTCAACCAGTCTTTTCTTTACTAGCAACCAGTGGTGGTTGAGGCTTATCTTAACCAGAGTAATTTCAGGGAGGCCAGTTTTATAGAGTTTCGTCCCAGGGCTCAGAGGTAGTCGTGTATAGCAGCGTGCATAGCAGCAGTGAGCAGCAACCAATTATGTCATATGTGTAAATAGCATGCGGGGAATGACCAGGGGGTTGCGGGAGGTACAGGAAAGAAGGGATGAGCATGCGGAACGTGGCAAAATACATTCTTTGTACCACAACCAAAGAGAGAGTAGAGAAGGTAAAACTAAGGCCTGCCAAAGGCAATGCAGAATATAGAGAACCATTCCAGAGCGTACGAAGTGACGGGAACATGAGGTGCATGTGGGCTGCTGCGGGAGAAGAATGGGTGGAATCCCCGGGTAGGGCGGGAGTTAGTGCCGTTAGTCCACTACCCGAGCTTAACTGACCGGATGAATTTGAGGTCCTCGGGTAGGGCGACATGAATTAAAACCATGTGGTAGAAGAACATAGAACATACAGTGCAGAAAGAGAACATTCGGCCCATCGAGTCTGCACCGACCCACTTAAGCCCTCACTTCCACCATATCCCCGTAATCTTTTTGGTCACTAAGGGTAATTTATCATGGCCACTCCACCTAACCTGCACATCTTTGGACTGTGGGAGGAAACCGGAGCACCCGGAGGAAACGCAGACACGGGGAGAACGTGCAGACTCCGCACAAACAGTGACCCAGTGGGAATTCGAACCTGGGACCCTGACACTGTGAAGCCACAGTGCTAACCACTTGTGCTACTGTGCTGGAGAAGGAAAAAGGCGGGTGAAGGCTCCATCAGAACTTGGACACCTTAATACTTAGGCGGTGTCTCTTTCTCATCGTCTGGACACCTCAGTGTTCTGTACCAAACAGTGTTGTAAAAGCGTTACCGAAACGAGACTCAGTATCTGAACCATCACCATCTCCCAGTTGCCAGACTCGTGTCTGCCATTTCTGTGCCTTGGTTGCGTGGTCCGAATCGTCGTGCCTTACCAGTCTGCAAGAGTTGTCACGGTGCCAAAGAGGGGCTTGATTGTTGTGAGGCATAGGGGCGGTGGAAATGGAGGGCAAGTTACTGTGGTCGGGCGGTGGCTGTGGTGGTGTCTGGGGGAGGGCATATAGGGGGTCAAAGATATCCAAGTCATGGTTCCGGGAGCTGGGGTGACTGGTGGCAGAGAGATCTCACCAGTGTTCAGGGATAGCAATCAAATCCGGGAGGCTCTCGCTGTCGTCGGAGTTAAGTTCAAGGTGAAAGTCTGTATTTGTGGGCGGCGACAAGTTCAGGTCTGTGGGCGTAGACAAGGGATAAATGCCAGCATGGCTGGGGGAGGGTTGGTGTAGGGGTTGGACGAGGTTGTCGATGGGCGGGGTGTAATCGTCTCCTATTGCCAGAGAGATGTGGTGGGAGTGGCTACATTGTGATCCATAGACTTTGAGTTGGTTGGTGTGGAGCCAACTAGTTTTACCGTTGGGGTACGTTATCTTGTACACGGAGGGGCTCACTTTGTCGGAAATGGCGTAGGGTCCTGAAAATTTGGGGGAGAGGAAAGAACTGGGGTTGTAAAGTGAAACCATTACTTGCTGACCGACTGTGTACTCTATGGGGTGGACAGTTTTGTCAAAGCAGGCTTTACTCTGCTTCCTTCTAGTGCCTAATCGGACAGCTGCAGCGAATTGTGCCGCTTTAATGTTATCTGTAACCTGTTGGACTGCTTTTTCATGGGTGAGGGCGGTTACTGTAGCGCTTGCCAGATCGAGGCCTGATAAATATTCAATACCCTTCATGGGCCGCCCGGTAATGAGAGTGTGGGGGGTGAAACCTGTGGAACTAGAAACGGTGTTCCGAATAAACATGAGAGCAAATGGGAGGACTGTGTCCCATGTGGTATTGTCCTGTTGCACCATCTTCCGAATGGTCGCTTTTAGAGTTCAATTCATTCTCTCGACAATGCCACTGGATTGGGGGTGATATGCTATCTGGAATTTCTGCCTGATCCCAAAAATTGTTAAAACATTTTGCATGACTGCCGGTGAAGTGGGAACCTTGGTCTGACTCAATGCTGCGGGGGAGACCCCAGTGTGTGAATATCTGTTGGGTCAAAATCTAAGCGGTGGCCTTTGCTGTGTTTGGCCGTGAGGGAATGCTTCTACCCATTTAGTAAAGATGTCGATTACAGCCAGCATGTACTTGAAACTGTTTCTGCAAGGGGGAAGATGTAATCGATTTGCAAATTTGTCCAAGGGCCATTCACAGGTCGGGTGTGACGTAATTGGCCTTTCTTTGAGTAACGTACAGGATTGTTCTGTGCACAGATAAGGCAATTCTCAACATAATGGGTTGCATCGCTTTTTAAATCGATCCACCAACACAAAGGTCTTAAATGGGCACTGGTGTTGTCTATCCCCTGATATCCGTGTCCGTCATGAAATTGGTAAATGAGCTGGTTTCTGTCCTGGGTGGGGACCACATAAATTCCATTTTTTAAAACTATGCCGTCCTGCACAGTCAGTGCGTCCTTCCACTGACTGTGGAATACTGACCTTACATCCGATTGATTGCAGTAGGCCTAGTAATTCCGATAAGAGCTCGACGTGTTCCTCTTTTGTGTCTGTTGCAAGAGCAGATCGTCTACATATTGTGTTAGGCATTCAGATCGGGAAAATCTAGACAGTCCGTTGGCCAGTTGTAGGGGGAGTTATGGAATCCTTGTGGGAGGCATGACCACGTGGACTGCTGCCCTTGAAACTTATACGCAAATTTATACTGGCAGGCCGTGTCTAATGGGCTGGACCAAAAGCCATTGCTGATGTCCAGCACTGAGAAATACTGTTTGAGCATGGTCACGGGATTCGTGGCAACAGTGGGGGCTGCTAAAGGGTTACCTTATTAATTTCTCGGTAGTCGATCGTTAGTTGCCATGAACCATCGGGCTTCTTTACGGGCCAAATTGGTGCATTATTTGTGGAAGCTACAGGTCGAATAACTCCTTGGTCTAACAAACTGTTAATAACCTTTGAAATCGCACCCTTGGCTTGCTGTGGGAAATTGTATTGCTTTTACGGCTTTGGATCGGGACCTGAAATCTTCACTCTACTTGGGATCTTCCCACAGTCGTGTTTGTGTTGTGCGAACAAGGCTTTGTGTTTTATGAGGACCTTTCTAATCGTCTGGTCTGCACTAATTGTTAGCGGATTAAACCAATAGTCCCGTCTGAGCAAATTCTGTTTTCATAATCCCCTACTGTGAGCGTAGCGGGATCCCTAGCAGTTTTAGCCATTTATCAGACACATTTGTTTACTGGGTCAAACAAAGGTTATGGGAGCTCATAAAATCAATGTCTAAAATGTGCTCTGCAGTTTGGGGTAAGCCAACTAAAAAAACAGGGTGTTTGTTGCTAATGTTCCTTATCTGGATAGTTATGGGAGTTGTGAAATATCCTTGTTGCATGTGGCCTGTTAATCCACTCAGGGTGATGGTGTCTGTGGGGGGCCATTTGTCCTGTTGAAACATGGTGGGGGAGTTCAAAGTGGTGGGGATCTTCCTGTGTCCCAAAGAAAATCGACTGTATGTCCCCGGACTGTGCCTGTAACTACTGGTCTGCCTGATTTGTCCCAGCGTGTGTCACAGAGCCAAGTTGGGCAGTCCGAACACCATCAATCTGTGGAGTTAAACGCTAAGTCATCTGAATGGGCGCTAAGATTATGCGGGGGCCGAACATTGTTCCTAGGTGGGGGGTTTGGTTGTTGGTATCGTTGATGGTTCGAGGGGTTTTGGCGGCGATCGCGGGTGTAATGCCCTACAAAGCCACAATTGTAACAACCTCATGGTGCCTGTGATCTGGGGTGCTGTTCCTCGTGTCTACCCTCGTTTATCCATGCTGTGTCCTGTCTAGTCCTAACTGGGTGCATGTTTGCTTCTATTCCGTCCTGATCTGTCTGTCGGTGCAGGGTTTATTCCCATGTTCTGGAAAGTCGTTTAAGCACCCAAACCTCATTGTGTGTGTGGTCTGCGGGGTCGTAGTTTACACAATCCTTTGACCTGCGTCTGTGGCATGCGAGACTAAGGTGCGGGACCATTTTGTGATGTCCTCCTCATTTAGGTGTGCATGGTTCAATTGTCCATAGACTGCCATGAAATGAATCCATAGGTGACCAGCAAATGCAGTCGGATGTTCTCCCTTCTTTTGCCTCCAGTGATTTAAACCCTCGACTGGATCTCCTTTGTTATACCCGATGGCATCTCATATGGCTGTTTTCATTTCCTGTAGGGTTCCTCCTGCTACATTTTGGGGTTCTGGCAAAGATGACCATTGGGATTGGCTAAGGCTCATAACTATTGGCTTTACTTCCTCCCTCTCATCTAGGCCGTACATAACGTTTTGTTGGCGCACCTCCTCAAAGAAGCTGTGCGGGTCTGCGGTGAGCTGGAATGGAATAATTTTCATGCAAGCTTCTCTTAATTGGGTTATGGATAATGGGGTGGTGTAAACGATATCAGTCTCATCCTGATCCGATGACCTGCGTTCTGTGGTAACTGGATTCATGGGGGTCGAATTTTGAGTGGGGGTGTGTGCTGCCTGTGCAGTCGATGCTGCGGGTGCTTTTCTTTTTGGGGCGTGGGGGTTCGATTTTGATTTCCCGTGTCCTCTACGTATTTTTGGGCACTTTAGTTTCATTCTTGCCAATCGGGAGCATCTTCCTCATCTAAATCCTGCCCAAACGTCTACCTGAAGCCATTCTGTACTGAGAGTAGTGACTGTAACCATTCTATCATCTGTCAGCATTCAGCATGGTCAACGGTACTCTGCCTCTGTTCCTTAGTGGAGCTGTGGAGCGCTCTCAAAGCTGCTTTTAGATCTGCGCATTTGCTAGTTAGTTGGGCGACCTATTGTTCTGTTTCCTCTCTTACCAGGACTGCGCGCTGTGTATCTTGGTCGGCTTTATCATACTGGATCTGGAAGTTACTAAGGTGACATAGACAAGATTGATGTGCACGTTTTACATCGGCCATTTCCTTATCCTTAGCTGCTAACTGTTCCCGGAGTTGCTCAATTATCATCCCACTTTCGTTACTGTTTCCCTCGTTCTTTTCTTCCTTCTCAACTAACTGCCTGTGGAGCGTCTTCACAACCTCCTCTGTGCCTCGCAACAGTGCCAAACAGGACACTATTGCCATCAGCTTTCTGACTTTCCCTACGTTTTTCTTGTGAAGCTTGCTTAGGTTCTCCCACCAAGTCTGTCCCACCTTTCCTGGACTTGACTCATCATTCGCGCAAAAATTCCTTTCCCACTTAAGTATTTCCTTAACTCTTCCTCCCATATTGGGCAATACTCTGCTCTGTTAGTCGCTGCGACCTAGGGTTCCTGCGGGTTCATCAATCTTTCCATTGCTTTAGTGGCCATTACTTCTCTTATCTCTTTCTCTACTTTTAATTTGGGACAGGGGAATAAGGCGGCGATTTGAACTTAAGCTATTTTCCGGCTCACAATCCCTCGATGGTTGTACACAATTCTAACGAGTTTACCTTACTCTTCCTGTTAGGTACGCATGCGGGTTAGTACACACTTCCGAAATTCAGTTAATTATGGGACTTGCACTTGTGGTTCTTTCTCTTTCTCACAATTGGATTCAAAGTTTGTGGGTTCTCTCGGAGTGACAATGTCACTTCTAATCAAGTCCCACCAGAGTCCCACCAGAGTCGCCAATAATGTTGCACTGTTAATAATGATGGTGAACCACAAGCCTTCCGTTAGATCGATCAAATGACCACACAACCAGTTAGTTAGTTCAAAAGATGGTTTATTTACATACACAAGGGTTATCTCAATATGCAAACACAATATCTACTACGAGTTAAACTACACCTATCAGCTACAATAACCTATACTTAACTTCAGGGCGACCAGCACTGTGCAAATGGATAAGGCCTTTATCTGGATTTCACTTGGCTGGTTCGAAGTGTCTGCTGGACTCATCCGTCAGGTAGCGATCGTTGGTCTTGAACGTAGCTGGCTGTTCCTGCTGCAATTGGGTTGGCACAGGCCGGATCCAAGAGAGACAGAACACATGGCTGCGCCCTCTTTTATCCCCCTGGGATTTTCTCCTCTTTGGGGTGGTCCTTAATCTTGGACCCAATAGTTCGACAGGACTCTGATCACTCTCTTCGATTTCGGCCAATAAAAGGGCGGGTGCCTTGGTAGCTGGGTGGGTCCTTAGCGGTCATTGACCTTGGCAGTTGTGCTTTCTGAGTAAGGGGAGTGGCGCCGATCAGTCTGTGGCTGTACCGATTACTTGATTGGAGTCCTATTGTCCTGGGAAAATGGGCCATTGAAATGTAAATGAGCGGGGGTTTCGGCCACGTCTGGTTACCTGTGTTTTAATTACACATAGGCTGTCTATCTGTCTGAGTCCTGGGTTGGCCATAATTCCTATGGTCCTTTGCAGGTGGCCATCTCACAGACCTTGAAGCACAGGTCCATCTGCGCCATTACAGAGGCCCTATACACCCAGGCGGATCAATACATCCATTTTGATGTGGACCGGGCCACCAGGATGCCCGGGCAGCCATCGCCGGTATGCCCCGGGCACAGGGGGTGATCAACGGGATGCATGCTGCCCCACAGGCACCAGCGGACAACAGGCCGCTGTACACAAACCGAAAGGGGTACCACTCAATAAACGTACAGCTGGTCTGTGACCATCAGCTGCGCACTGTACACCTCTGCGCCCGATACCTACGCAGACACCTGCTACAACGATGCACATACAGTGACCAGGAATGTGATCAAGCGGTGCTTCAGCCTCCTCAAGGTACGGTTCAGGTGCCTGGACCATTCTGGAGGGGCTCTCCAGTGTGATGCAGAGAGGATCGCCCACATCGTGGTGGCCTGCTGCATCCTTCACAACATCGCGCAACAGATGGGCGATGTGCTGGAGGTGGAGGATGAGGAGGAAGAGCAGGCCTCGTCCGACAAGGAGGAAGTGGGGGAGGGGGAGGAAGCGCAGGACATGGGACCCAGGCAGGCAGGGGAGGCCGCAACACGTGTTTGCCAGGGCCAATGCGCACGGGCGCTATGATTGCCTCCAGGTTCACCGACTAGGAGGGAGGTGGGTGGAGGGGAATGGCTGGCCAGAGGCATGGACACCACATCCCTGACCCATACCCCCTCATTTCCCACACTACCAGACCGCCCGCTTGCACACCCCTCCGTTATATATACCTGCAGCATTACGTGGCGGGGGCCCTGGGTTGGCAGTTTTTGCGGGTCTGGTCCATAGGATGGAGGATGATGACAACCCGCTCTGCGATGGGCTCTGGCGCTCCGCATCTTATGACAAGTGTCCGACACATGCCCACATTAGCACCTTCCACCTCGGTGATCCCTGCATGCGAGCTGGCCAGTCCATCACACAGTCCCGTCGAATCCCTGGGGTGGGGGTTCTGGGGACGGCCGGGACGTGGGTAATGGGGTTCGGAAGGAGGGTGCGGTGCGCGGTCCTCCTACAGTGTGTGTACTGGTTCCCGCCGCCCTGCCCCCTCCCCTCCCCGGCCTGCCTAGACCAGCACACCCCCACACCCATCAGACAGAGCACAGAGACAGGTTGTAACGGCAGTAACAGGTGTTTATTGTGAACAAATATATAAAGTCTGTGCCCTAACCCCTGTAACTGAACTGTGCCCTGCACTAGTGCCAACCTAACTGGTGTCTAGTTTTTTGGCCTTGCGGGCCCTGACGTTACACCTAGGTGGTTTCCCAGACGGTACAGCAGGACTGGAGGCGGATTGCTGTGACCCTGCCCTGTGACAAGGGTCTCTGTTGGCATGCCTCACGTGGGATGACCCGGCCTGGATGGGCCCAGCCACTGCCTGGGTGTCCCGGGTGACGTAGTACTTCCCTGTTCTGCCCGCTGCCCACAAGATGCACAAGGGTCAGGAAGGGGGGAGGGGAAATCCACGGTGCTGCGGTGTCCCGGCACCTCCCCTGCAGGAGTCACCGGCACGGGCCCCATCACACGGGTGCACGAGGGGGTGCCAGCGGAGCCATTCCCTGAGGCTCCCCACCATCTGCGCTGCCAGTTCTGGAGGCCGGCTCTGGGCTTGACCAGGGTCAGCATGATCGAGGCCCGAGAGCATAGAGAGTGGACTATCTCCGTCTGGGTCTGCACCACATTACGTTGCGACTGTGCCACAGCTCTGTGGGTCTGTGCCACATCAGCCAGTGCCTGGGCCACTTCACTCTGGGACTGGTACACCTCCCTCTGGGACTGGTACACCTCCCTCTGGGATGGGGCAACTCCCTCTGGGACTGGGCCAACTCCCTCTGGGACTGGGCTAACTCGCTCTCGGACTGGGTCACTTTGCCCAGTGTCTGCGGCACGCCAGCCAGCACCTGGGCAATGCCGCCGACATTTCCAGTCATGGCCTGTTGTGACTGGGCCGTGCTGAGGAGCTCTGGCACATGGCTGCCTGTGAGAGGGCAGCCCTGTCCTGGGCCTTGGCCAGCTCCTGCACAGAATGTCCCAAGCTTTGGACACGCTGATCCATAGCCAAAACCGTTGCCCCAATGCCTTCACCACGGACAGCACCCGTGCGGTGTCGGCCTGGGTGGCACACATGGCCGGCACCACACCCTGCTCCTGCACGCGGATGGACTCCTTTTTAAAAAATAAATTTAGAGTACCCAATTCACTTTTTCCAATTAAGGGGCAATTTAGTCTTTGCACATCTTTGGGTTGTGGGGGCGAAACCCACGTAAACATGGGAGGATGTTGGAGGGACTCCTGACCATCATCTCCTCTTGTAGTCCCTGGCTCTCTGACTGCATCTGCAATGTGACTGGGACTGGAAATTCCAGAAGCCCAGGACCTGCCTTACGGCAGCTGGTTCCTGGGGCTGGCCTGCTCTCCGACTGTTTGGCCCCTCGGCTGCTCCGACCTCCACCTGCTGTACTGGATGCGATGTGTGGTGCGCACCAGATAGTGTCCCAGAAGCCTCTTCACTAATGTGCCCAACCAAGGTAATCGTCACCAAGTTGGTGGAGGGTGTTGGAAACAGCTGTGACAGAAAGTCAGTATTGTCCTCCGACCCGAGCTCCAGGGTGTCCTGAGTCTCGGGCAGAGGGCTAATGGCCGGGCTGCTCTCCCTGTCAGTGCTCGGCTGTCTGGGGGGCACCGGCTCTGGCACTGACTGATGTCTCCCGATGGACCGGCTCCATCTCCGGCAGGTCCTTTAAGACACAAGACATGTAAGATTAAACAGCGGGCCCGGGGGGGGGGGGCTTGGGGTGAGGGGTTGGGGTGAGGGGTTGGGGGGGAGTGGTGTGAGGGGATGAGGAGTGTAGCGGGGGTGTGGGGTGATGGCGGTGGGTGGGTGTAGGGCGAGGGTGTGCGGGTTCAGGGGGGTGGGTCATGGCGGTGCGGGTGTGTGGGGTGAGGTGGTGAGGAGTGTAGTGGTGTGGGATGAGGGGGTGGAGGGATGAGGTGAGGGGGAGAAGGGATGTGGGGTGATGGCGGTGGGTGGGTGTAGGGCGAGGGGTGTGCGGGTTCAGGGGGGTGGGTCATGGCGGTGCAGGTATGTGGGGTGAGGTGGTGAGGAGTGTAGGGGTGTGGGATGAGGGGGTGGGGAGATGGGGTGAGGGGGAGAAGGGGTGTGGGGTGATGGCGGTGGGGGGTGCGGGATGAGGGGTTGGGGGGATTCGAGTGAAGGGGGGAGGGTGTGGGGTGATAGCGGTGGGGGTGCGGAGCGAGGGGTGTGCGGGTTGAGGGGGAGGCCAGGATGTATGGGGTTGGGGGGGTGGGGTGATGGCGGTGCGGGTGTGTGGGGTGAGGTGGTGAGGAGTGTGGGGGGTGGGTGGGATGAGGGGTTGGGTGGGGGTGGGGTGAGGAGGAGGGGTGTGTGGGGGGGGTTTCCACACATGTCTCATTGGGATCCGCAACTAAACAGGGTCTCACTTCCTCGTCCGCTGCCGAACGCCGCCTCGGTGACTTCCCTTTCCTCCGGGCCGCCAACCACGTTCAGCGCCCTCTGCTCGGGCATGGTGGGGGGAGCAGTTCTAGTTGTCCCCCCTCTGGTCTTCTCACGGTCCCGGCAGTTGTGAATGGCCTTCTCCTTGGAGTTGGCAAGGGGGAAAACACAAACAGCAAAAACGTTAGACTTCTCGACGCATGGAGCCCAGGGGTTGGGTGGATGGTGGCCTAAGTGGCCAGGGCACCTGGCCATGGTGGCTCGCATGAGTGGTGGCATTTGGGGCAAGGTGGGGATTCGGCCGTCCCCCGGGGGGGGATGGACCAGGTTACACATTTGTGAAGGGGCGGGGTTAGTGACGGGGCACGGAGCAGCCAACTCACACTGGCCATCCATTGAAGATCGTGTAGTTCCTTGCCTTTCACTGCATGCCAGTCCGGACGATGTTGCCCACGGCGCAGCCCATCTCTGCCACCTGCGCCCAGGCGCAGCGAATGGTGCACCTGGCGACCTTCCTCCCATGCCGGGGTACAGGGTCATCCTTCTCTCCTCCACTGCGTCTATGAGGGTCTCCAGCTCAGCGACCCTGAACCGTGGTGTTGCTCTCCTTCCAGCCATCTTGTTGTCTGGTGTCATAATATGCACTTAAACACATCATGAGGTAAAGACAGGCAGTGATAGACACACAGGTTAGCCAATCAACACACAGGACAGAACACAACCAATCACTAGCCTGAACACTAGAGTGAGCTCCCTACTATAAAACACACGAGGCGTCAGCACTCCGCCTCATTTCCACTGGTGACAACTGTAGTGACAGTCAGGGTGTATATGTTAGTTAGCACCTTCTACACATGGCTCAGGGCTCGCCTGGTCCACTTAGTTAGAGTTAGCATACTTAGAGTAGTAGAGTGGCAACCCACAGCAAGTTGTGCGTCTTGTTACAGAAGTTCAAAAAATCGTATTGAACCAACGTCTAAGTTTGGTGTCTGCTTTCCTGTCTTAATGCATCCAGTTGCAGTCTGTGTTACCCCAGGGTCAATAACACGACAACTGGGATGGTGTGTGTGCGGGGATGGATCGTTCAAGTGTGGCTGCGGCATGTGAGCTTCACGAGCACCAATCACGGACTTGGCAAATCCAGCTCCGTTTTTCCTGGAATTGATTGCGTTCCACATGGCGATGGTGCAAGCCCAATTAAACCAGCCTGATGCTGTGGCGCTGTTTTTTCTGTGTTAAACGTCACTGTTCTGACGTCGGCGTCGGCACTTAGTCTCAAAATCAGAGAATCCAGCCCTAAGTGCTGACATCGGGGCTGGATCGCGATTATTCCATGGCCCCGGAAGCGGAGCTGGTCCCGGAGTAATTCAATGTCACCAATTCTGTCATTGAGCGGTGCATCAGACTGCTCAAAAAGCAGTTCCGATGCCTGAGTCACTCTGGTGCTGCACTGCAGTTCACCCCCCAGAGGGTCTCCCGCTTTATGGTGGTCTACTGTGCCCTCCACAACCTGGCACAGCAGCAGGGTGACATGCTGGGGGAGGAGGAATGGGGACATGTGGCCTCGTCTGAGGAGGAAGAGGAGACGGACTAGGATGGGCTAGAGGATGACCCCCGGGCAGGGGTCAAACGAGCGGCTGGAGGATGGAGGACAGGTGGCGGCAAGATTCTGACATGCCCAGAGAAGCGGGGAGGTCCTCCTACTCACCCGATTCTCATAGCACAAGGCTGTCTGTCAAATAAACCACCTGCAATTTCCCTCCCTCCCCCAGTCCCTCCTCCCCCTCCTCTCCCCTTCATTTCCCATCTTCACCCCCGTTTCCCCTCCCCTACCATTTCCCTCCTACCCCCCATCCCCCTCTCCCCCCAATTCCCCCCAAATGTGGGGAGGCAGTGATACAGTGGCATTGTCACTGGGTTAGTAATCCAGAGACCCAGGGCAATGGTCTGGGGACCTGGGCTTGAATTCCACCAGGGCAGATGGTAGGATTTGAATACAATAAAAATCTGGAATTAAAAGTCGAATGACGACCATGAAACCATTGTCGATTGGCATAAGAACCCATCTGGTTTACTGATGCCGTTAGGGAAGGGAATCTGTCGCCCTTACCTGATCTGGCCTACATGTGACTCCAGATCCACAGCAATGTGGTTAACTCTTAAATGCCCTCAGGTATGGGCGATAAATATTGGCCCAGCCAGTGACTCCCACACCCATGGACGAATAAATAAATTAAAATTTCATTTAAAATCCACCCCCTGTAATCCCCCCTCCCCCATTCACCACCCCTCCATCACACTGCCCCTGCACGATATCGCTGTCCCACCTCCATTGATCTGTGTAACATCACTCCAGGGTGATGGGCCTGTATTGGCACTGTCAGCGGGATCGCTCACTGGGAGGAAAAGTCTGGTGCTCCTCAGTTGGTGCTAATGTCTGACTCCTGTCTTTCTGCTGACAGCGCGATCGCACCCATCCTCTGAATGGGGTCTGCATCGGGGACTTTTGATTTGGACCATTGTGCCCAAGTGGAGGTGCAGGCAGGCCCACGAAGATTAAAGTGACAGAAGCTTCACATGTATCAGGTGTGACATGATTCAATAGTGAATATTTCACATTTTCATTCCCCCGGCTACAGATAGTGACCCCCAAGTGTCATCTCAGTTCCCCCCCCCCCCCCCCCCCCCCCCTCCCATCTTCTTGACCTTTCGTGGACTATTGCTCCGTCTGTGTGTCCCCAGGATGCTTTTCAGAGTTGGAGGCAGCCTGCTGCATTTCACGCTCTGTGGCCTTTGGCAGACGTCCTCTGGAGGGCCTGGAGCTGGCCACAGCATCACTGTGTCACCCTGATCTGCGTTCTGGCCTTGAGATGCGCCGGTGTCAGGATGGGGGATTTGGAAGAACTAGAGGCCGCCGCTGTCTCCTTGGTAGAAGGCCCTGGGCTGGCCTCCAGCATCTGCCTCCTTGGGGATGACCAAAAGCCCCCGGATGCCATCACAGGATGGAGGGACAGCTGTAGTGAGTCTAAGATGCCTCTGAGACATCTGGCACCATCAGTCCTGGCGGTTCCCCAATTGTCTGCACCATGATGTCAACACCCTTAGTGATAGTCCTCAGTGACTGGGCCATGCTCTGCAGTGCCTTGGCAATGTCCACCTGCATATCGGACATGTCCCTCTGCGACTGTGATATGTTGTCGAGGCCCTCAGCCATGGTCATCACAGACTGAGCCATGCCTTGGGAACAACCACCCAAGGTGAAGATGTTGGATTCCAGGCTTTCCACTGCGGTCGTCACCTAAGTAGTGTTGACCTCGGTGCCACACATTTTCGGCATCATGTCCTGCACTTAAAGCCTTTGGCACTCCTCCAATCGGCTGTGCACTCTCTGGAATATGTCTTGACATCCCCTCCTGAATGTCACGGTAGTGTCCAATCAGCTGCATCGGCTCTGGGAAAACCTTGTCCAGAGTTTCGGCATCTGACTGGGACCCAGCTGTGTCCTGGGATCTAGCAGACGTCGGACTGCTGACTCACCTGCATGTTCCTTCCTCCACCTGATGTGCATCAGCAACTGTGTGGTGCTCACCAGATTGTGCCTCAGAAGCCTGTCCACTAATGTTGTTCACCGAGTGTGTGTGTCTCTGCGCAGTTGGAAGGTGGGGGTGATAGCTGTGACGCCTCAATGGTGGTCTCCACGGAGCTCTCCTCCAAGGTGCTCTCTTGGGTGGTGGGGGGGAGGCAACAACTCCGGATGGTCTGGCCTCATCAGATGGTGATCATGTGAGAAAATGGACATGTGGTCAGCGAGAGGGAAGTATAATTTTGTCTGCCATTAGCTACTCATGAGACAGATCATCTGGTTGAAGGGGCAGTGGTTCCTCACCTCTGTGGTGCAGGCTAACCTCGCTGTTGGTGACTGCTCTCTCCCCAGTCAACCCTGTCATCTCCAAGGCCAGTTCCTCCTTAGGGGTGAGGACTCGAGGCTCTGGGACTCCATCCCTCACTTTGGCCCTTTACCATTTATTATGGGCTATCTTCTCCTGCGGAGACAATGAGAGGGCATTGTGAGCCACACGCTTGATAGGTCAGGGCATTCCATAACAGGTGGCAGGTGTGAGCACCGCTCCAGGACCTGAAGGGGTTGTGTTGGTGGATGCAAGGGGGTTTTGAGGAACAAATACGAAGATCAGATGCAGGGATGGTGCGAGGTGTCAGCCAGTGATTTGGAGGGGAGGATGGGTTTTGGAATTTGAGGGGTGACAGGTGGAACTGATGCCAGGAGAGAGGTGACAACTTACCCTTGCAGCTCGGAGGTGGCCGTTTGTCTTCTTCCGACATTAGACGGCATCCCTGGTCATGCTGCCCACATGGAAAGCCGCTGCCACTGCCTCCCAGGCAGCATTGCTGACCCTGCTGCTGCTCCTCTGGCACCCAGGATGTCCCATCTCTCAACCACAGCGTTGAGAAACCTGACCAGTTTGGCATCCCCAAAGCAAGAAGCAGGTGTGGCTGCTTGCCTGCTTGTGTGTTGACTGGGAGTGAGTGGTGAGGGTGTGTGTGACAGCAGCTCCCCCTTGTTAGCGGTGAGAAACTGAGGCGCGAGTCCAGCAAATCAGGCGGTGAGACGGCAAATAATGGCAAGAATCTCATGGGGGCTCATACAAACACTAAGTGCCAAGAAAAAAAGGCCGCGATCACGCCAACGCGGCCATCGAGGAACACCCCACCAAACATGCCCAAAATGACACTTTTTCCATTGAATCACAGCCATAGTGTTGCTGTGGTAAATAAACCAATAATGTACATTTCCAAGAATTCTTACAGAAAAATATAGCTTGACAGTGCATCATATTATTTTTGTGTACTACTTGCTTCATAACAATTAACTGTGGCACCTCCATGTGCAGAGAAGAGCATTCTTCAAACACCTTGTCCAATGCTGTTACAGAAAATGGGCACCAGTTTTGTACATAATCCGGGGGAATGTCTGAAATTCCTTTTTCTCAGTCTAACCTTGGGCCCAATGGAGAATAAATTAGAAATAATTTGAAATACACGCAACTAACACCAGAGTAATTGCCCATGCTTTGATGGCAGAAGCACCTTGTTTACATCTCGGAGTGGCTAAGCTTGCTTTACGTCCCCTTTATTGCATCAAGTTACTTCAGATTACTCCACCTTCATCATGCAGCAGAAACACAGGAAAAGTGGAGCTGGAATCAAGTGTGAATGATGCTTGCAATTAAGTTCAGTCTCAAAAGCCTTTAAAATCGGGTGCTTTAAAAACCTGCAGGGAGGACTTCAGAGAAACCAGGCGGGATTCTTTGTTGGCCGACGACGAAAGTGGGGAAGATGATTGGGCGGTTTTGAGGCCACAATTGTGGCGGGCGCTGGTTTCATGCCAAATTGCAATTCTCCGGTGTCTTGACAGCAGCGTCGATTCATTCCACTCTGCATGTACAGGAAATGGCATTGGCATATCATTGGCGGGCATGACCTGGTATTCTCCGGGGCCTCCTCGATTCTCCTCGATTCTCAGCCTCCACGGGGGTGAATTCCTCATGTGATATTATCATAGATGAAGGCAATGCAAAGGTTAATGAAGTGTATGCAGACAGCCACTAGAGGGAGCGAGTCCTATGAGTATATAAGGGATGACGCTCAGCCTTGTGGGGCAGAAGGAGAAGAGACAGAAGGACAGATGAAGGTTAGAGAAGATGGTGAGAGAGAGAGAGCAGCTGTGTACTTGAGACGTTCTGCTATTTAAAGATAGCATTGTTTAATACAGTAACCTTCTCCTTTCGCAATGCGAACAAATCATAGCAAGTAGTGTGAATAAGTATAGTTTTGTTTGTTAACAAAGCTTCTTTGTTCAACACTATGCACCCAAGCCATCCAGGAAAAGCAAAGAAGAGAACAACACACCTTACAGCGAGGTTCATTTGTGCTTTTAAAAATTGAGAAATAGGTTCTGTGGCTAGTGAGGGAGAGAGAGAAGGTAGGACACGGAGAGACGCGACCATGGGCTGGGGGTCCTGACACTGGCTGGGCTGGTGGGGTGAGGGACCAGGGGACAGGCGTGGTGCTCAGGTGACCCTCCTACGGGATTGGGGTGGTGGCCGGTCATGGACCGCCATTGCTGCTGCCTGCAAGGCAGCCATCTTGCTGCGCACCCCCCACTGACTACCCATCTTGGCCTCAGGTTCTGCAGAGTGACACCATCTGTATGGCCACCCCCACCCACACCAACCCCCACGCATTCACCCCAACACCACAGCCCTCACTCCTACACCTCAACCTCAGCCGTATCACCCCCCCCCCCCCCCCCCCCCAAACCAGCCACCACCTGCCAGTAGGGTATAACTTGGCCGGCGCAAGTGCAACGCCCACAGTAGCTGCTACAGGGGGGCGCCGGATAGGGGCCGTGGAGTATGCCCCGGCATGGGCAAAGCTAGCCAGTGGTATGCTTGGCCGCAGGAACAGGCACCAGGGCAAGAGGCTCCATGGTGCCAGGCATCGATGGGGTCATGGGTATAGGGGCAGATTCCACAGTGACAACCGGGTCCATCATGTAGCCCGTTGGACCTGGTTGGGTACAGGGGTACGCACCATGCTAATATGTTGGCTTTTTACCCCCTGCAGACAGTAAATATTGGAATACAAGGGCAAGTGATAAATTTGTTAGTGGGGGGAGCATTTTGGAGATAGTGACCACAATTCTGTGACTTTCACTTTAGTAATGGAGAGGGATAGGTGCGTGCAACAAGGCAAGGTTTACAATTCGGGGAAGGGTAAATACAATGCTGTCAGACAAGAACTGAAGTGTATAAGAGGGACTTCCGGTGGCGGCGATGTTCGAGTGAGCCGCACATTCGGCGGGCTCTCACTCTGGCGGGACTTTTTAGGGGTTGATTCCCCGCGATAGCGGGACCACGGAGCGGCAAAAAGGCGTCTGTGAAAGTGCTGAAGAGCGGGCTGCAACCTATGGAACCGCGGGAGTCCAGGAGGCAGAGGAGGAGAGAGAGAAAGGGACAGAAGCAAGGAGCAGGAGAAACTGACCTGGAACTTAAGATGGCGGACGCACGGACCTCGGACTCAGCAATCCAGCAGGCACTGGATAACATGCTCCAGGTGATGAAAGGCAGTTTTGAGTCGCTGAAGTGGGACAGCTTTGACCTACTCCAGAAAGCGGTGGATCAGCTGAACCAGAGGCTGGATGCTCAAGATGCAAAAGTTAAGGAGCTGGGAGAGGCGGTCGAGGAGCAGGCGGATGCGCAGACAATTGCGGCGCTAGAAGTTGATGGGCTGAAGAAGCGGCAGAGAAGATTGCTGGACAGAGTGGAGGAGTTGGAGAATAGAGCTCGCAGGAACAATCTGAGGATGATCGGCCTCCCGGATGGGGCTGAGGGAGCTGATGCCGCAGTGTTTGTGGCTGACCCGTTGATGCAGCTGATGGGGGCTGAAGCCTTTCCGCGACCGCCGGAGCTGGAGGGGGCATACAGAGTGCAGGTGAGGCAGGAGCGGCCGGGGGGACCCCCCCCCCCCCCCGTCCGATGGTGATCAGGTTCCACAGGTTCGTGAACAAGGAACAGGTGCTGCGGTGGGCGAAGAGCGCCAGGAGCAGCACGTGGAACAACAGTGTTCTCCACATTTACCAGGACCTAAGCCAGGAGGTGGCTCGGCGGCGAGCAGCCTTTAAACAAGTCAAGGAGGTATTGTTCAAGAAGCACGTGAAGTTTGGTCTGCTGTTCCCAGCCAGTCTTTGGGTCACGCATCAGGGTCAACACCACTACTTCTCCAAGCCCGAAGAAGCGATGGACTTTGCGAGGGATCAGGGGCTGGTCCCAAAAAGAGGTCCCACGGGCGCGAACTACTGTATGAAGGGACGCCGAATGTGCCTGGACCGCTGTTCAACAGTTTGCTGGGTTAAAGGTGCCAAGCGGGACATTTGAGACGCTTCCCTTTGTTTTTGGTTACTGTGTTTTTTTTTCTCTTGTTTTTGTTCTCTTCCTCTTTTTTCTGTTTTTTTCCTTTTCATGTGGGTTTTTACTTTTTGTTGGGCTCGCTGAGGGCACTGGAGCAGGTATTGTAACTAAGGGTGGCCGGTCAGCAAGGGGGGTTGAGGATGTGGATTGGGGGTTTTTGTTTTACGGATGTCTATGCCTTCCTGTGCCAGTGAGTTTGCTCCAGTGGGTTGGAGAGGGGGATGGGGCGCCGGGGAGTGGGGAGGAGGACGGGGAAACAATGGGAGTGAGACAGGGGGGCGCCGGAGTGATGAGTCACCGGGCTAGCAGATTGGCTAGTCAAGGGAGTCAGGTAGGGGGGGAGAATACAGCCAGTGGAGGGCAGGGGTGGGGTTACCGGGGATGTTGCTGGGGGGGGGGGGGGGGTTGTTCTGCTGACGTGGGAGGGATTTGAAGTAGACAGTGGGAAGGAGGTCGAGGGTGGAGGCAGCCAAGAGGTGGGCCAAGAACGGCGCGACGCGCTGCCCTGGGGCCGGCCCGAGAAAGGCTATGGCTGACCGGCGTTGGGGGGGGGGGGGGGGGGGGGGGGGTTGTGCCCCCCAACCAGGCTGATCACCTGGAATGTCAGGGGACTGAATGGGCTCGGGTGTTCGCAGCGCCGGCCCTAGGGTTGTTGGCGCCCCGGGCAAGCTGAACTTTGGCGCCCTTGGGGGGGGGCGGGGCCGAGGGGGGGGCGGGGCGGGGGGAACCCGAGGGGGAGGCGGGGGGGGGGCGGGGGACCCGAGGGGGGGGGCGGGGGGGCGGACCCGAGGGGGGGGGCGGGGGGGCGGACCCGAGGGGGCGGGCGGGGGGGGACCGAGGGGGGGGGGGGGGGGCGGACCGAGGGGGGGGGGCGGGACCGAGGGGGGGGGGGGGGGGAGCGGACCGAGCGGGGCGGGCGGGCCGGGGGGGGGGGCCACCCTGGGGGAGGGCGGCCACCGCGCATGCGCTGGTTGGCACCTGCCCAACTGCGCATGCGCGGGACCCGAGTCTCTGGCCCCGGGCGACTGCCCGAGTTGCCGGTGCCTTGAGCCGGCCCTGGGTGTTCGCGCACTTGCGGGCTCTGAGGGCGGACGTAATTATGTTGCAGGAGACACATCTGAAAGTGTCTGACCAGACTAGGCTAAGGAAGGGCGGATTAGCCAGGTCTTCCACTCAGACTTGGACTCGAAGTCCAGGGGGGTGGCAACCATGATCAACAAGCGGGTGCAATTTAAGGCGGAGGGCATAGCCGCAGACTGGGGGGGGAAGATACCTGAAGGTAAGGGGCAGGCTGGAGGGGAGAAGAGTGGTGCTGGTGAATATATATGCTCCGAACTGGGATGACGTGGACTTTAATAAAAGAGTGCTGGGGAAGATCCCGGACCTGGACTCTCGCAGGCTAATAATGGGGGGGGGGGGGGGGACTTTAACACGGTCCTTGATCCGGCGCTGGATCGGTCTTGTCCCAGAACGGTAGACTCCCAGCAATAGCAAGGGAGCTGAAAGGGTTTATGGAGCAAATGGGGGCAGTGGAGCCCTGAAGAGCTAGACAGCCGACAGGAAGGGGCTACTCGTTTTACTCGCACGTCCATAAAGTATATTCTAGGATAGACTTCTTTGTCCTAAGCAGGGATTGTATAGGGGAGGTAAAGAACACGGAATACTCGGCAATTACTATCTCAGACCATGCCCCGCACTGGGTAGACCTGCAGGTCAGAGGGGCGAAGCACCAAAGCCCACAATGGAGGCTAGACGTGGGACTGCTGTCGGAGGAGGGGATCTGTGAGAGGCTTCGGAGGTGTATGCAAAATTATTTGCAGGTGAATGACACGGGGGAGGTCACAGCGGCGACCCTGTGGGAGGCGCTAAAGGCAGTAATGCGGGAAGAGTTGATCTCAATTGGGGCCCACAGAGCCAAGGTGGACAGGGCAGAGATGGATAGATTGGTAAGGGAAATGTGTCGGATAGATGAAGAACACGCGGAGTCCCCGGGGGAGGTTTTACTCAGGGAGAGGCAGAGACTACAGGCGGAACTGGGGGCACTATCCACGAGTAGGGCCGTGGAACAGCTTAGGAAGGCGAGGGGCGTGGTGTACAAGCATGGGAAAAAGGCTGGCAGACTGTTAGTGCAGCAACTCAGGAGGAGGGAGGCGGCCAGGGAAATAAGTAGAGTGATGGATGGGGAGGGGTGCAGAGTGGAGGACACAGCAGGATTGAATAGGGTATTCCGGGACTTCTATAGCAAGCTGTACACTTCGGAGCCGCCGGAAGAACCGGAGGAGATGAAAAGGTTTCTGGACGGGTTAACATTCCCAACAGTAGGTGGGGGCCGAGTGGATGAGCTGGGGGCCCCAATTACAGTGGAGGAGGTATTGGGGGGGCCTAAAGGCCATGCAGTTGGGGAAAGCCCTGGGGCCGGATGGATACCCAGTAGAGTTCTATAGGAAGTTCTCTGTGTTAGTGGGACCAGTCTTGGCGAGGGTTTTTAATGAGGCAAGGGACAGAGGGACCCTGCCGCCGACAATATCGCAAGCCACTATATCACTGATATTGAAGCGGGATAAAGATCCGGAGGCGTGCGGGTCCTACAGGCCAATCTCCCTGATTAATGTTGACGCCAAGCTCCTGGCAAAGGTACTGGCGGGTAGAATGGAGGACTGTGTACCGGAGGTGATTGGGGAGGATCAAACTGGGTTCGTGAAAGGCAGGCAGCTGTCGGCCAACCTGAGAAGATTACTTAATGTGATAATGATGCCCCCGATGGGCAGGGAGGTGGAGGTAGTGGTGGCGATGGACGCCGAGAAGGCCTTTGACCGGGTGGAGTGGGGCTATCTATGGGAGGTGCTCGGACGGTTTGGGTTCGGGGAGGGATTGGTGGATTGGATCAAATTATTATATCAGGCCCCGAGGGCCAGCGTCAGGACAAACAGAGAAGTGTCGGAGTATTTTAGACTATACCGTGGGACCAGACAGGGCTGCCCGCTCTCCCCGCTGCTGTTTGCGCTGGCCATAGAGCCGCTGGCGATTGCGCTGAGAGCCGCAGAGGGATGGAAGGGGATGGTGAGGGGCGGGGTTGAACATAGGGTCTCTCTTTACGCAGACGACCTGCTCCTGTACGTGTCGGACCCAGTGGCCGGGATGGGAAGTATACTGGGAATGTTGAGGAAGTTCGGCCAGTTCTCAGGATACAAATTAAATATGGCCAAGAGTGAAATGTTTGTGGTCCAGGCAAGGGGCCAGGAGAACAGATTGAGAGGGCTACCGTTTAGGCTGGTTGAGGAAATTTTCCGGTATTTGGGAATCCATGTGGCACGAGACTGGGGCAGGCTGCACAAGTTAAATTTGGCTAGGGTGGTGGAACAACTGAAGGGAGAGTTTCGGAGATGGGATGCACTCCCGCTGTCAGGGAGGGTGCAGACTGTAAAGATAGCAAACCTCCCTAGATTCCTGTTTATTTTTCAGTGCCTCCCGATCTTTATCCCACAGTCCTTCTTCAAAAAGGTTAACAAGATGATCATGAGCTTTGTCTGGGTAGGAAAATCCCCGTGGGTGAAGAAGGCGATGCTGAAGAGGAACCCCAGCGAGGGAGGGCTGGCTTTGCCGAGTCTGATTAACTATTACTGGGCGGCTAATATCGCTATGATAAGGAAGTGGATGGTGGGTACGGGGTCTATCTGGGAGTGGGTGGAGGCGACTTCGTGCAGGGGCTCCAGCTTGGCAGCCCTGGTCACGGCTCCTCTACCGCTGCCGCCGGCCAAGTACACCACCAGCCCGGTAGTGGTGGTGACCATGCGGATATGGGGCCAGTGGAGGAGGCATGTAGGGGAGATGGGGGCGTCTGTCTGGGCGCCAATCTGCGACAACCATTGGTTTGCCCCCGGGAGTATGGATGGGGGGTTTCGGGCATGGCGGTGGGCGGGGGTGGGGAGGGTGGGCGACATGTTCCTGGAAGGGAGCTTTGCGAGTTTGAGGAGCTTGGAGGAGAAATTTGGTCTGGTGAGCGGAAATGATTTCAGGTACCTACAATTGCGGGACTTTGTCCGTAGACAGGTCCCATCCTTCCCGCGCCTCCTGCCATTGGGGATCCAAGACAGAATAGTCTCTAGGGGGGAAGGAGGGGAGGGTACAGTCTCTGATATTTATAAGGTGCTCATGAAGGAGGAAGGGTCCCAGACGGAGGAACTGAAACTCAAATGGGAGGAGGAGCTAGGCGGGGAAATGGAGGACGGGCTGTGGGCAGAGGCCCTGAGTAGGGTGAATTCGACCGCAATATGTGCCAGGCTCGGCCTGATTCAATTTAAGATCGTTCACCGGGCCCACATGACGGTGGCTCGGATGAGCAAATTGTTTGGGGTAGAGGACAAATGCGCTAGGTACGCGGGAGGACCTACGAACCACGTTCACATGTTTTGGGCATGCCCAATGCTTAGGGGATACTAGGAGGGATTTGCGGGGATCATGTCCCAGGTGCTAAAAACAAGGGTGGCGATGGGTCCAGGGGTGGCAATGTTTGGGGTTTCAGAGGACCCGGGAGTCCAGGGTGAGAAAGAGGCTGATGTTTTGGCCTTTGCTTCCCTGATAGCCCGGCGACGAATATTATTGGCATGGAGGGACTCAAAGCCCCCGAAGACTGAGTTGTGGCTTACGGACATGTCGAGTTTCCTGGGTATGGAAAAAATTAAGTTCGCCCTGAGGGGATCTGTACAGGGGTTCGCCCGAAGTTGGCAACCATTCATTGACTTCTTTGCGCGAGAGTGAGCGTCAGCAGAGGGGGGGGGGGGGGGTTAGAGTAGAGTAGAGTAGGAGGGATAAATTGGCGGGTAGTACCGGTGGGAGAGGAGCGGGCGTGTGCAGTATGTTACGATTGAATGATTTAATGTACGTGGATGTTTGCACATTTTTGCCTTTTTTGCTTTCTTTCGGTTGATGTCTGTAACTGTTTACAATGCCAAAAATTGTTTGTTAAAAAAAAAAGAACTGAAGTGTATAAATTGGGAACATAGGCTGTCAGGGAAGGATACAATTGAAATGTGGAACTTGTTCAAGGAACAGATACTACGTGTCCTTTATATATATGTCCCTGTCACGCAGGGAAGAGATGGTTGACAAGAGAGGTTGAATGTCTTGTTAAGAGGAAGAAGGATACTTATGTAAGGCTGAGGAAACAAGGTTCAGACAGGGCGCTGGAGGGATACAAGCTAGCCAGGAGGGAACTGAAGAAAGGGATTAGGAGAGCTAAGAGAGGGCATGAAAAATCTTTGGTGGGTAGAACACCAAGTTCACGGAGGTGCGAGCGGAGCTATCCCCTGAGGCTCCCCGCCAACTGCCACTGCCAGTCCTGTGTCCCGCTGCCGTCTCGACTGGTAATGGAGCACAGGGATTGGGGAGTGGACCACCTCCATCTCGGTCTGTGCCACATCACCCATTGACTGTGCCTTCTGGGTCTGTGCCACATCAGCCAGTGACAACGCCATCTCCCTCTGGGACTGAACCACCTCGCTCTGGGTCTGTCCCACATCAGCCAGTGACAGTGCCATCTCCCAATGGGACTGAACCACCTCGCTCTGTGTCTGTGCCACGTCGGCCAACACCTGGGTAATGCCGCCGACGTTTCCAGCCATGGCACACTGTGACTGGGCCACCATCACGAGCAATGCTGCAATGTCCAGGAGGCTCTGGCACATGGCTGCCTGTGAGAGGGCAACCCTGTCCTGGGCCTCGGCCACCGCCGGCAAGAATACTCCCGGCCTTGGACATGCTGATTCATAGACAAAACCCTTGCACCCAAGGTCTCCACCATGACGTCACCCGTGCGGTGTTGGCATGGGTGGCACACATGGTCAGCACCACCTCCTGCTTCTGCATGCGGTTGGACTCCTCCACCTGTGCCAGCAGGTGCTGGATGCTCGCTGACAACCCCTCATGTAGCCCCTGGCTCTGCGACTGCATCTCCACAATTAATAGGACTGTCCGTTCCAGAAACCCATCTGGACGGCAGCTAGCCTGCCCTCTGACCATCCGCCCCTTCAGGAGTTCCTACCTCCACCTGATATACTGTATCAGCTGTGTGGTGAACACCAGATAGTGTCCCAGGAGCCTCTTCAATAAAGTACCCAACCGAGGTGAGTGTCTCTGGGATGGTGGAGGGTGTTGGATACAGCTGTGACGGGAAATCTGTGTCATCCTCGGACTCGAGCTCCGGGATTTCCTGGGTTTCAGGTACATGGCTTCTCTCTGTGTCGGTATCTTCATTGCTGCTCGGCAACCGGGGCTGTGGCCCTGGCTGCAGCTGTGTCTGGGGGCGGGGACAGCAGATGGATCACCCCATCACCGGCAGGTCCTGCAAGACACAAGGAAGATGCATGAATAGACCATAGGTGTGGGGGTGAGGGTGGTGTTGGGGGGGATGGGGGAACTGCAACTCAGCGGGCTCTAACTTCCTCGCCCGAGGCCAATCTCCATCCTGACCACTGCCCTTTCCTCGGGCCCACCGACCAGATCCAGGGGCCTATTCTCTGCTGCGGTGAGGGACTACAGGCCCGGCAGTCCCCCTCCAATCGTCTCCTGCTCTCGGCAGTTATGGGCACCCGTTTCCTGGGGGCGACGGGGGAGGGGAAGCAGAAAATGCACTGTGTTAGACAGTCCAACCTTGCAACCCAATCGGTGGGTAAATGGTGGCTTCAGTGACCAGGGCAACCGGCCATGGCGATCAGTAAGGGTACAGGCATGTGGTGTAGGGTGGGTGGGGGGGAGGATGTAAGGATGGGGGTTGGTGCCGGGGCACAGTACTGCCTACTCACACTGGTCGCCCTCAGGATGTTATGCAGTTTTTTACGGCACTGCTGGCCGGTCCGGACAGTGTTGCTCGTGACACTTACTGCCTCTGTCACCTGAGACTAAACACGGCGAACGGCGGCGGCTGGCAGCCTCCTTCCCGGGCCAGGGTACAGGTGGCCCTCCTCTTAACCATGGCAGGGTTTGAAGCTCAGCATCGGTGAATCTTGGGGCCACTCTCCTCTTGTTGGCTAGGATGGTGCGTGTGTCATAGATATCTCATAGAATTTACAGTGCAGAAGGAGGCCAGTCGGCCCATCGAGTCTGCATCGGCCCTTGGAAAGAGCACCCCATTTAAGCCCACAATTCCACCCTATCACTGTAACCCAGTAACCCCACCTAACCTTTTTGGACACGAAGGGCAATTTAGCATGGTCAATCCACCTAACCTGCACATCTTTGGACTGTGGTAGGAAACCGGAGCACCCGGAGGAAACCCATGCACACAAGGAGAGGACATGCAGACTCCGCACAGACAGTGACCCATGTCAGGAATTGAACCTGAGACCCTGGAGCTGTGAAGCAATTGTGCTAACCACTGTGCTACCGTGCTCTGTGTGGGGAGTGAAGTGTGTATATGCTGCTGCAGCTTGCAGCCTCCTGAGTGTTAATCGTGAATCCGGCACTGTTTCTCAATGGAACCGATTGTGCTGCACGTAGCGTCGGTTTTGGCCCCTTAATGGATGCTGAATCGGTCCAGGTCCGGTGCCAGTTTTGGTTTCATGGAAGGACACGAATTCTCCCCAGCGTCACACTTAGGGTGGGATTCTCCAAAGGCCGGATACCCCGCTTCGCCGGCAGTGCACTTACACCCACGGATTTCCGGACGGAATGGGGGTGGCCACAAAGGGAAACCCCATCGGCCGGCTGCCGGGACGGAGAATCCTGCCGCCGGTGGAGGTGTGCCGTGCCAGAAAGGGGTTTGGCGGGACGAAGACTCCCGCCCAAAGTCTCAGGAACAGAGAAACCTGCCGATTACCTGTCCGTTTGTAATTCTCCACAGGCGTCCTAATTATCATAAGAAGGAGGTAAGCAGAGGTAGACAAGGAGGGAATGCCACTCGAACACATGTCTAATGGCACAATAACAAATGTCATTGACAGAATTCTCCGGTCATTGGCATTTACTTTTCCCGCTGGCAACGCACCCCCACCAATGAGTTTCCTGGTGGCATGGGGTGGTTTCAATGGGAAATCCCATTGACAAGCGACGGGAAGATCCAACAACGCCCGGGAAACACGTGGCTGGGGTACCGGAGAGTCCCGACCACAGTTAATTAGCTGCTTTCCCACAGCTCTGCCCTCATTGAATTCACAGAGGTAAATTCAACACTAAGCTCCACCCATCGCCATGGCAATGTGACGCACACAGCCTGTTCCCAGGTAAAATGTGTCTTTATTCCAAAGCTTTCCTTAATTCTGGGAAACTGTGTGAATAACTGACATATTTTATTAAGAATGAGATATTTGCAACAAAGTGGTCTTTGGGAAAGGGATTTTTATTAAATTACAAAATCGCTTGTCCTTTCACAATGTAATAAAGAGTCGGAGCAGAGATTGAGCTGAATAAGATTTGTGTGCTCATTCTTCTTTGCAAGTAGAAAATCAGTTGGAAAGTGGAGCATTATGGGAAACGTGGTCATTTTACAAGAGTGTTTAAATCAGAACCTGGCATTCATGACTAGATTTTATCTCTGGCTGCTGAGTTATTGAGTGTAGCTGGATAGATTTAGGAAAATCAGGGTCTATTTGTGTTTGGGCTTGTGTTTGTCTTCTGTTAAAAATGTAGTTTCAAATGGTTACTTGTTTAAAGGTAATAATTAAATTATCTTGAATTTATAAAAATGTACAAAAATCCATGAAGTTCAGAAATTTGGATACCTGCAGCAAATAGCAGGCATACAAATTTTCAGATGTGATTAAGCACTGTTGAGTAATTTCTCAACACATTAGTGAACACAATTATTGGCCTAGATTTTGTGGTCAACAACAAAATGGTAGCGTTTACCATTGATTTAGAAAGAAACCTATGCACAATGTTTTAACAATCTGTGGGTTTCACATTTCTCAACAATAACTTGAACCTGACAACAAGTCAAGGGATTTTCCTGGTAACCAATAAGTGATATAATCCAGCAGGGTAATTAGCCAAACACATTGAAGAACTCTAGCATTCAGCAAATCAGGAAATTAAAACCATTTATTATCCTTCACATTTTAATTTTACAGAGAGTGAAAGAAAGATTGGGGCATAGATATTGGATTCAGGTAGAGCTGAAACCTCTTCAGCAACTTGAAGAAAAAATATTTTATCATGTCAGAATATAAAAACAGGTAGAGTATTAAAACAGATAGTAAAAGTTTCTACAAATATATAAAACAAAAAAGATTGGCTAAGGTAAATATTGGTCCTTTAGAGGATGAGAAGGGAGATTTACTAATGGGAGATGAGGAAATGGCTGAGGAACTGAACAGGATTTTTGGGTCAGTCTTCACAGTGGAAGACACAAATAACATGCCAGTGACTGATAGAAATGAGGCTATGACAGGTGAGGACCTTGAGACAATTGTTATCACTAAGGAGGTAGTGATGGGCAAGCTAATAGAGGATTGGTTAATTAATAGAAAGCAAAGAGTGAGGATTAATGGGTATTTCTCTGGTTGGCAATCAGTAGCTAGTGGTGTCCCTCAGGGATCAGTGTTGGGCCCACAATTGTTCACAATTTATAATGATTTGGAGTTGGGGACCAAGGGCAATGTGTCCAAGTTTGCAAATAACACTAAGATGAGTGGTAAAGCAAAAAATGCAGAGGATACTGGAAGTCTGCAGAGGGTTTCGGATAGGTTAAGTGAATGGGCTCGGGTCTGGCAGATGGAATACAATGTTGACAAATGTGAGGTTATTCATTTTGGTAGGAATAACAACAAAAGGGATTAGTGATAAAACATGCTGCTGTGCAGAGGGACCTGGGTGTTCTCGTGCATGAGTTGCAAAAAGTTGGTTTTCAGGTGCAACACGTAATTAAGAAGGCAAATGGAGTTTTGTCCTTCATTACTAGAGCGATGGAGTTTAATACGAGGGAGGTTGTACTGCAACTGGAAAGGTGCTAGTGAGGCCACACCTGGAGTATTGTGTTCAGTTTTGATCTCCTTACCTGAGAAAGGACATACTGGCACTGGAGGGTGTGCAAAGGAGAGTCACTAGATTAATCCCAGAGTTGAGGGGGTTGGATGACGAGGAGAGGATGAGTAGACTGGGACTGTACTCATTGGAATTTAGAAGGATACGGGGGGGGGGGGGGGGGATCTTATAGAAACATATAAAATTATGAAGGGAATAGATAGGATAGATGCGGGGAGGCTGTTTCCACTGGTGGGTGAAAGCAGAACTAGGGGGCATAGCCTCAAAATAAGGGGAAGTAGATTTAGGGCTGAGCTCAGGAGGAACGTCTTCACCAAAAGGGTTGTCAATCTATGGAATTCCTTGCGCAGTGAAGCAGTTGAGTCTCCTTCATTGAATGCTTTCAAGATAAAGATAGATAGTTTCTTGAAGAATAAAGGAATACGGGGTTATGGTGTTCAGGTGGGAAAGTGGAGCTGAGTCCACAAAAGATCAGCCATGATCTCATTGAATGGCGGAGCAGGCTCGAAGGGCCAGATGGCCTACTCCTGCTCCTAGTTCTTATGTTCTTACATTGGAATAAATGGACATTCTCTAAATGTAAAATTATTATTTTCTGCTCCAAAGAGATTGTTCAGCAATTATTATGAACTTGTTGCCCTTTTAAAAACCAAGTTGCACCTCATTCAGCAAAGTGCAATTTTCTCAATGGTTCTTACAGTGCAAATAACAGTGCATGCAGGTTCTCATTGAACCAAAGGAAAATTGCAGCACAGAAATAGGCCATTCAGCCCCTCTTGTCCATGCCAGCACGAGAACACCCAGGTTCTATTTCTAATCCCACCTTCTTGCATCCCGTCCATAGCCCTGTATCTTACAGCATTTATGCTGCAGATCGAGGTACTTTTTGAAAGAGTTTAGGGTCTTTGCCTCCACCACCAACTCGGGCAGCGACTTTCAAATCTCGACTACCATCTGCGTTAAAAAGTTCTTCCTCATGTCCCCTCTACACCTTCTGCCACATGTCTTGAATCTATGTCCTCTGGTTCTAGAATTCTCCAACAAGGGAAACAATTTTATCCTGTCCACTCCATCTCTTCTCCTCATAATTTTGTACACCTCAATTAAATAATCTATTCAACAATTTCTAATTGATTACAGTGGGCTCAACTGCATACCCCATTGGAAAAAATAGAAAATCATTGGCAGCAACTTCTAGAATTGCTGGAGGAGTAATGATATGCATTCACATTTTTGACTTTTGCAAACTCTGGGCCAATAACCTGGTCATAAAGAATTCTGATATGGGGCAAAATTCTCCGACCCCACGCAGGGTTGGAGAATCGGCCGGCTGCGGCGTTAATCCCGCTCCCGCCGGGTTTTTTATTCTCCGAGCGGCCAAAAACCGGCGTTGTGCAAATCCCGCCGGCAGCCTCTGAAAACAGCTGGCGCCGGCGGGATGTCATTGATTTTTTTACTTTCAACAATTCTCCGGCCCGAATGGGCCGAAGTCCCACCGACGTGGCCACGGGTCACGTCGGCGAAAAACGCAGTAGCTTTAAAACGGCGTCAACCATTGATGATGGTTGACACCGTTCAGTGACCTAGGGCGAGTGCGGGGGGTAGCGGCGTTGGAGAGGGGTGGCTGGGGGGGGGTGTTGCGGCGTTGAGGGGAGGGTTGCGGCGTTGAGAGGGGGGTAGCGGCGTTGGAGAGGGGTGGCTGGGGGGGGGGTTTGCGGCGTTGAGGGGGGGGGGGTTGCGGCGTTGAGGGGGGGGTTGCGGCGTTGAGAGGGGGGGGTTGCGGCGTTGAGAGGGGGGTGTACCGGCGTTGAGAGAGAGGGGGGTACCGCCGTTGAGAGAGAGGGGGGTGGTTGCGGGGTTGAGGGGGGGGTGGCGTTGGAGGGGGGTAGAGGTGGTGGGGAGGGGGGTTGGGGAGGGGGGTAGGGGTGTTGGGGAGGGGGGTAGGGGTGGTGGGGAGGGGGGTAGGGGTGGTGGGGAGGGGGGAGGGGGGTAGGGGTGGTGGGGAGGAGGGTAGGGGCGTTGGAGGGGGTGGGGTGGTGAGGGGGTAGGGCGTTGGAGGGGGTAGGGGTGGTGAGGGGGGTAGGGGCGTTGGAGGGGGGTAGGGGCGTTGGAGGGGGGTGGGGTGGTGAGGGGGTGTTGGTGTAGGGGGCAGCGGCGTGCAGGGCGGGCGATGGTGCATTGGCCCTGGGCATCCGTCGCCCCCCCTGCATGCCGCTGCCCCCTACCCCAACCCCCCTCACCACCCCTACCCCCTCCAACGCTCCTACCCCCCTCACCACCCCTACCCCCTCCAACAGCCGCCCCCCTCTCTCTCAACGCCGGTACCCTTCCTCTCCTCTAACGCAGGTACTCCCCCCCTCTCTTCTCTCCTCTCAACTCAATGCCGCAACCCCCCCTCTCCTCTCAACTCAACACCGCAACCCCCCTCCTCCTCCTCTCAACCCCCCCTCTCTCCTCTCCTCTCCTCTCAACCCCCCCTCCCTCCCTCCTCCTCTCAACTCAACGCCGCAACCCCCCCCTCTCTCCTCTCAACTCAACGCCCGCAAACCCCCCCCCCCAACGCCGGGTCTCTCCCCGCCCCCAAACGCCGGGTCTCTCTCTCCTCCCCCCCCAAATGCCGGGTCTCTCTTCTCCCCCCCCCCCCCCCCCCCCCGCAAACGCCGGGTCTCTCTCTTCCCCCCCCCCCCAAACGCCGGGTCTCTCTCTTCCCCCCCCCCCCCCCAACGCCGGGTCTCTCTCTTCCCCCCCCCCCCAAACGCCGGGTCTCTCTCTTCCCCCCCCCCCCCCCCCAACGCCGGGTCTCTCTCTCCTCCCCCAACGCCGGGTCTCTCTCTCCCCCCCCCCAACGCCGGGTCTCTCTCTCCCCACCACACAAACGCCGGGACTCGCCACTTCGGCAGCGGGTGAAACTGACGCGTATCGCGTCAGTCCGCTGCTGGCCCTTTCGGGAACGGAGATTAACGGCTTAAAAGAAGGCCCGGACGACGGAGTCATCCGCACCGCTTTTTCCCGCCGGAAATGGGCGTCACGTCGGTCCGCGGAGAATTTCGCCATGGTATACTGGGAGAAATTGTTTCCACCATCAGGAGAGTCAGTGACCAGAGGACATTGATTTCAGCTAATTGACAAAATAACTGGGCGGGGAGGGGGTTGGAGGGATTGGGGGGGCGGGGGGGGGGGGGGGGGGGGGCGGGGGGGGGGGGGGGGGTAATGAGAAGAATGTTATTTGCAGATTTGTTAGAATTTGGACTGAACTGTTTGAAAGCGTGTCATAAGCAGATTACATAGTAACATTTCAAAAGGAAGTGGATATATACTCGAGAAGGAACATTTGCAGTGCTGTGGAGAAAGAGAAGGGAAGTGGGACTAATTACATAGGCACAATGGGCTGAGCAACCTCCTTCTGGTCTGTCGGATCGGAATCACCTCCACCTGGACCTTGATTGAATATGAAACCCCAAAATCAATGGACAGAAACATTGCTAGTAAACAGGTCAAACTTCAACAGAGGTGTGATCAGGGGTTAATCTATAATGTATGTCAATACTGAAACCAAGCCGGTACTATGTAAAGACACTCAAACATTATCATCAGAAAGACCCAAAATCATTACCATTGAACAGCTCAGTTATAGAAACTAGGAGACCATCATAGCAGATGGCTACAAACAACAGCCATCATGCAAACAACATCAACAGCAGCTATGGACAAATGAACTTTGTATATCAAATTGGGAGCCAAAGACATAGAACATAGAACAGTACAGCACAGAATCTCACCTGAAGGAAGTGCATTGTTTCGATGGTGGAAACAACATCACGATCAATGGGTTTGTCTGCACCAGACAAAAGAGATTTAAAAAGGTGTTCAGCACCGACCATCCAAATAGCATATCTCTACAAAATGTGTTTGATATTTTCGATACAAATTTGTAATAATACGGTCTGGCAGTGCACAGGAGGAGGGTCTGGGCTGGTCACTTTGACTCAGGCCCACATTCAACATCAGACAAGACCAGCCATGTTGGGGATGGAAATGAAGAGCTTGTCGTATGAGGAACAATTGAGGACTCTGGGTCTGTACTCGTTGGAGTTTGGAAGGATGAGGGGGGATCTTATTGAAACTTACAGGATACTGCGAGGCCTGGATAGAGTGGACGTGGAGAGGATGTTTCCACTTGCAGGAAAAACTAGAACCAGAGGACACAATCTCAGACTAAAGGACGATCCTTTAAAACAGAGATGATGAGAAATTTCTGTCATAATATACACCAGTATATCATGGTGCAGAGACACACAGATGGACACACACAGGGACCAATCAACATGTACAAACACCGCAGCGAATCACCAGTTAGAATACACAGTTAGAATACACAGTTAGAATACACACACTATAAAGGCAGAGGGCACCACGGTTCCGCTCATTCTGGGTGCTGCCTCTGAGTGTAACAAGAACTCATCCAGCCCAGCTCAGACTCTCACCACGTGCTGAGAGAGTCAACTGGTTTGGACAAGGCTTAGGTCTCAAGTTTAAGTTTAGCATCATTTAGGCCAGTGGTTCTCAACCGGGGTCCACATGGACCCTGGGGGTCCATGTAACATTACTGGGGGTCCACACAAAATAAATACCGAATTGGGGGTCCACGGTGATATTTTAGTGGTCCATAGAGCAATTCTACTTCAGAACAATTGTTCTTACTGAGAATCAAGTAGAAGAAAAAAATGTTTGTTTTCATGATGAATATTCACCTTTCTCTCTCGCACTGACAAAGGTCAAAGAGAGATTATAATCTATCTAATTTAGCTTGAGGGCTGAAGGGGCTCTGAACCAAAAAGGTGCATTTGCTGTGTTTATGTTTGTGGTACTGTATTCTGAGAAAAAAAATCCATACCAGTTGATGACAAATGGGTTTATTATGCTTTAATGACAGTTGTTGTTGAAGATTTCCCGGGCTATTGTCCCCTAGGAACAGCCCGGAGGACCTTTGGCAACGTACAAAAATACCGCTAATCCGTTTCCAACCCTCACGGTAAGGTAGATGGACTTTAGGATTAGTTTACCACGCATATAAGAAGCTTTTGTTTCTGTGGAATGGCTATGGGGGTCCACGAAAAAAAATTAAGAGGAAAAGGGGTCCATGGGTTAAAAATAGTTGAGAACTCCTGATTTAGGCCCACAGTCATCGTGTGTTAGGTAGTTAGAAGTAGTTAATAAAATTGAGTTAAACCTTCATCAGTATTGGAAGTGTCTGTTCATCTCTCAAGTCTGCACTAGCCAACACATCATGGTCCCAGGAGTTGAGGGATGCTAGCACTTCTGAGACCTACCTTTCAGTGATCTGCCTTCCACCAGTCTCACGCCATCCTACAGAATGGACTCCGTTCGCCCGCCGCCACCACTCCGCATTGCCGGGAATCTGGGCTCCAACTGGAAACTTTTCAAACAGCGCTTCCAGCTATACATCGAGGCCAGGGACCTGGAAGCTGCCTCGGACGCATGGAAGATTGCTCTCTTCCTCTTCATAGCCGGGGTCCACGCTCTGCACATTTTCAACTCGCTCACCTTCAATGAGGGGGAGAACAAATCAAAGTTGAAGACCGTAATTCTAAAGTTCGACAGCCACTGCGCGGTCGAGGTCAACGAGAGCTTTGAGAGATACATGTTTCAACAGCGAATTCAGGGTAAGGACGAGCATTTCCAGTCCTTTGTCACCCACCTCCGCGTCCTTGCGCAGTCCTGCAACTACGGATCCACCTCTGACTCCATGCTCCGTTACCAGATTGTTTTAGGTGTTCAATCTGAGCCCCTGCACCAGCAGCTACTAAAGGTAAAGCAGCTCACTCTCTCCACGGCCATTGAGACCTGTGTGCTTCATGAACATCCCTCCACGCGCTACTCCTGCATCCAAGCGTGGGACTGATCCCGTCCATGTCCACAGCGTCAGCCAGGATGATGAGTGGTGTGCCACCCTTACGGTCAACTGGTCCCCTGTCAGGTTCCACCTGGACAATCTCATTGCGTCGTCTGATTTTCGCAAGCTCTGCGTACAGCCTGCTGTCCTGCAATCTGCCTGTAAATTGCTCGACTACAATGGCAATGCCATCGCCGCCAGCGGCTCCTGCTGCCTTGAGGTGACACATCGTGCTCACACAGTCATTCTCCCGTTCGAGGTTGTTGCTGCCTCAAAAGCCTCCTTGCTTGGTGCGCAGGCATGCAAGCTGCTCCACTTAGTGCAGAGAGTACACTCTCTCTCTTCAAGCAATATACCTGCATCCTCTGACACAGACTTCAGGGTGCAGCTCGACTCCATCATCCAGCAATACCATGATGTTTCCGAAGGCATGGGCACGCTCCCTTACACATACAAAATCTTAATCAAGCCCAACACCACGCCTGTCGTTCACGCACCTCGCAGAGTCCCAGTGCCCCTCAAGGACCGCCTCCAGCAACAGCTCCAGGACTTCTAGGACCAAGGAATCATCTCTAGGGTCACAGAACCCACAGACTGGGTAAGCTCCATGGTCTGCGTCAAGAAACCATCCGGCGAGCTGCGGATCTGTGTTGATCCTGAAGATTTAAATCAGAATATCATGCGGGAGCACTACCCGATTCCGAAACGGAAGGAGCTCACGTCCTAGATGGCCCACGCCAAACTATTCTCAAAACTGGATGCCTCGAGGGGCTTCTGGCAGATCCAACTAGATGAGTCAAGCAGGAAGCTGTGTACGTTCAACACACCCTTTGGCAGGTTCTGCTACAACCGGATGCCATTCGGCATCATTTCTGCGTCCGAAGTCTTCCATCGGATCATGGAGCAGAGGATGGAGGGGATCGACGGCGTCCAGGTAAATGTATGGATTTGGGCAGAACTGTGGAATTTGGCCTGTGGATTTTCAGTGGAGGATTTTATTAATAAGTCGTGGTTTATATGTGTTTATGGGAATCTAAAGTAACTCAGGCTAACCAGTCAAGTGTTGTGCAGCATCATTACTCGAGTTTAGAGCTCTTTGATTGGGCATTAGCCATTTTTTTTGGGTAAATAAACATGTTTGTGATTGAGCCTAAACCCTGTTTGTGTCTGTGTAAGTTTGTCCTTTATAAAGTCCGAAAGTCAAGACGAACAGTAAGGGTAAATGGGAGGAGTGTGCAACTCTGACAGTGCTGTATGATACTATGACAGTTATGATTCTGCTACGCAAAAAATAAATTCTCTTTAACACTTGAAAGGAAAAGGTAAACAATTTGTATTCTCTATCGGGCAGCACGGTAGCACAAGTGGATAGCAAGGTGGCTTCGCAGCGCCAGGGTCCCAGGTTCGATTCCCTTCTGGGTCACTGCCTGTGTGGAGTCTGCACATTCTCTCCATGTCTGCGTGCGTTTCCTCCGGGTGCTCCAGTTTCCTCCCACAGTCCAAAGACATGCAGGTTAAGTGGATTGGCCATGCTAAATTGCCCTTAGTGACCAAAAAGGTTAGGAGGGGTTATTGGAGTTATGGGGATAGGGTGGAAGTGAGGGCTTAAGTGGGTCGGTGCAGACTCGATGGGCCAAATGGCCTCCTTCTGCACTGTATGTTCTATCCTTTAAAAAAATTATTACAAAATGTATATCTTCTGTGTATTTTGAGAACTTTTGATCTTTTCTGCCTTTCAGCTTCTCATTCAGCACTGTGAATTCAAAAAGTACTGATATTCCAATAATTTGGTGATGTGCAAATTTATGAGTGTAACTTACACAAACTTTAAAGGTAAAATGTGATAGAAATAATACTTCTCTCTATCTATTTAAGAAATGACAGCCAGAAGCTGAAACAGATTATTTATGATAAACAGCTTCTGTGTAATTAGTAGTGCCCCGCAGGCCAACAAAGTCGTCTTAACATTTTATTACATATGTCAGGTGGTGCTTCAATTAACGTGTTGTAATTTTTTGCTTGTATGTTGAAAATATCGTTTCACTTCATGAAATCTACAGCAAATATTTAACATTCACATTTGGAACTGAATAATGATCTTTTCAATGTTGCTAGTTTTCTTGACATTTGATCATTCATCAGAAATTGCAGCAATAACTCAAGAGTATTTATTTTATTTATGTCCAAATCAAATTCAATGGGCGCGATTCTCCCATATGGGGAGAAATCGTAAGGCTGGCGTCAAATCCGGGCGGGTTTGACGCCAGCCTCCCCCTTCCCGACCGGGAACCGATTCTGGTCCCCGGTCGGGGCTAGCATCCCGACGCCGTAAACTCCGGCATCGCGGGCTTAACGAATTTCGTTAAGCCCGCTTGCCAGAGTTAGCGCCGGCTGACGCGTCATATGACGTCATCGCGCATTTGCGCGAAACCCGCGCATGCGCGGGCCGGGATGCCCCTCAGCCGCCCCGCGAATGGATACTGCGGGGCGGCGGAAGGACAAAGAGTGCGTGGGCATCGGGCCCGCTGCCCGCGATCGGTGGGCACCGATCGCGGGCCCATGGCACCCTTGGTACGGCCGTGGTACTGCCGTGCCAATCGGTGCCATGGTTTTAAAAATCGACAGTTTACGGCCGTTTTTACGAACGGCCAGACCAGGTGTGTTTGCCGTTCGTAAAAACAGCCGTAAAGGGCTGGGAACTCGGCCCATCCATCAGCTGAGAATCGCTGCCGGCCGTAAAAAAACGGCGGCAGCGATTCGTATCGGGAGTCGGGTGTGGGGGGGGGGAGAATAGCGGGAGGGCGTCGGAACAGCGTGGCCATAACATTTTACGAGCCACGCTATTCTCCGCACCGTCGGGAGTGCGGAGAATCGCGCCCAATGTATTCCAAAGAAAGTACACCTTTTGGAGTCAAATCAATATTTCACAAATTACAGCCTCTGCTTGATCATGGAATAAGTGGGTGAAGTGCGGTGCCAACTTTTAAAAGTCAATACTTGAAATATTGGGGCCTCAGGTCAAGGATAGCAGGCTAATTCTCCATTAATTGGTCTGAATTATATCCTTGAAAACCCATAGAACAGTACAGCACAGAACACGCCCTTCAGCCCTTGATGTTGTGCCGAGCAATGATCACCCTACCCAAACCCACGCATCCACCCTATACCCGTACCCAACAACTCCCCTCCTTAACCTTACTATTAGGACACTACGGGCAATTTAGCATGGCCAATCCACCTAACCCGCACATCTTTGGACTGTGGGAGGAAACCAGAGCACCCGGAGGAACCCACGCACACACGGGGAGGACGTGCAGACTCCACACAGACAGTGACCCAGCCGGGAATCGAACCTGGGACCCTGGAGCTGTGAAGCATTTATGCTAACCACCATGCTACCGCGCTGCCCCAAGGCTATGTAAATATTTCAGTGCAGTAAATTATCATTTGATTGACTTCCATTTGATAACTACAAGCTGGGTTCAGAACATGTTGCATTTGGAAGGGTCAGGCGTGGCACCTTAAGTGGCAGGCAGCACTCTTGTCAGTTCTTGGACAGATGGAGACTGAAAATGCCGGAGTTTGATGCTGTCTTTGTGTTGAGTGGTCCACGTACATGATGATATGTGAGCAGTGTGACAGCCCAAGGGAGCATGAGGATTGTGTTAGGTTCTGAAGAAACTTGGTATATTCTTTGTTACTTATTATTAGAGCATGCAGTTTAATGTAGCAAGTGTCACCTTATTTAAATCTACTCTGAGACCAGCGTTTCCACCATATTAGGAGTTTTTAATGTATGTTGGAAAGACAAGCAGTAAATCATGCTGTGTTAAATGTGGAAAATTTGTTCCATGCTGTTACACCAGTCCAATGCACACGTATTCCACTTATAGTTTCAGACTTTGCAATTGCTACAATTTATAACTAAATATATTTTAGCTGAAGTGAGAGATGTGAATTGGACTATTAGCTCCGAAGCCAGATAAGCCAAAAATGTACGTACCAGTTTGAAAGCATTTACAAGAATGTATCCTTGGCTCTATTTTCAACATCTGTTTTTACTTTGTGAGCAGGGCTGACATCTAGTGATAGCTTACAAACATTGGAACAGAAACCATTGAATGAATTATCAGTTGAAGCTCTACATTGGAGGTCAGTGCAGGCATTGTTAAATGATCCTTCCAAAATACCTAGAGCTAACAGGAACCCTGCTCAGAACATGCTGAGGTGGAAATTTTGAAAAAAAACAAATAAACTGTATGTCTATTATTTCTTGTTGAATGTGAAAATAACTCACTTTTCATCAACATGTAAAAATTAAAATTGCACATGTGTGTGAATGATGCAATAGCTATGAAAATGAGATCACACAGTCAATGTAGAAACAGTTGGCCTGGTGATAAAATTGTAAATTTTGGATTTCTGACATCACATATTGAGTATTTATTTTTAGCATACTTGGCCTGAATATTTTTCTTTGAATACGATCTGTTTCACCAGTAATCATTCAACATATTGAAAAGTGTGAATGCAGCTGGTATCAATTGCTATTTCTATGTAGCTTTCTGTAATGGATCTCTATTTTCTGCTATCAATTTAAACCCGGTTTCAAGATATTGACAGCAGTGAAGTTAACTGTAGAAAGGGAGACTATGTTCTCCCACCAGGGCTGAATTGCAACTGATTTACCAACCCCCTGCAACTTTATGCATGGCATGGAATATGAGGGACTGTCAAATGAATGCCACTATCAGGTTTCATTTTGTGCGGGCGGTCCGATAGCAATGTGTCACGGTTGGCGGCACCCTCTCCAGTGCAAACCAGTGCCAAACCCCAACCCCCCGCCATGCACCCTACAGCAACCCCGCAACCCCAGATTTCCTGGGTGCCCTCCAATCTCCAAGTACGGGGATGACCCAACCCACCCCCCACCCCCCCCCCAGGACTTCTGAAATAGGGAGACCCCTCAGGGATCCCCTAACTAAACGGACCCCCACAGGCATCCCCTGACTTAAGGACCACCCCACAGGGACCCCCTGTCTATAGGGACCCCCCACACAGACTCCCCTTCCCCTCAGAAAATATGCTTTTGTCTGGTAGCTGGAGAGCAGTTTAGACAGGGGGGCAGATCAAAAGGTTACATCAGTAACACACCTGGAGGCTCCACATGTCCATTCCTCCAAGGAGTACAACTGTGACCTGTGTTTCAATCCCACAGATCTATCAGCTGCAAGCCAATCATAACTTTCTAGAAGTGGGCTGTGATTGACAGCTTCCACAAATAAGTTGCAACCTTGATTCATTCACCTCCCTAAGTGCTGAAACACAATGGGCGCGATTCTCCGCACTCACGACAGTGCGGAGAATAGCGTGGCTCGTAAAATTTTACGGCCACACTGTTCCGACGCCCTCCCGCTATTCTCCCCCCCCCCCCCCCACGCCCGACTCCCGATACGAATGGCTGTCGCCGTTTTTTTACGGCCAGCAGCGATTCTCAGCTGATCGATGGGCCGAGTTCCCAGCCCTTTACGGCTGTTTTTACGAACGGCAAACACACCTGGTCTGGCCGTTCGTAAAAACGGCCGTAAACTCTCGATTTTTAAAACCATGGCACCGATTGGCACGGCAGTACCACGGCCGTGCCAAGGGTGCCATGGGCCCGCGATTGGTGGGCACCGATCGCGGGCAGCGGGCCCGATGCCCGCGCACTCTTTGTCCCTCCGCCGCCCCGCTGTATCACTTCGCGGGGCGGCTGAGGGGCATCCCGGCCCGCGCATGCGCGGGTTTCGCGCAAATGCGCGATGACGTCATCCGCGCATGCGCGGGTTGGAGTCTTCCAATCCGCGCATGCGCGGCTGACGTCATATGACGCGTCAGCCGGCGCTAACTCTGGCAAGCGGGCTTAACGAAATTCGTTAAGCCCGCGATGCCGGAGTTTACGGCGTCGGCATGCTAGCCCCGACCGGGGACCAGAATCGGTTCCCGGTCGGGAAGGGGGAGGCTGGCGTCAAACCCGCCCGGATTTGACGCCAGCCTTACGATTTCTCCCCATATGGGAGAATCGCGCCCAATGTTTATGAACGTTGACTACATCAAAGAGAGGTAAGTGTATTCCAATCACTCAAGTGTGTGATTGTAGTGCACTTACCTCTCTTTGATGTGGTCAATGTTTGTAAACATTGGGGTTTCAGCACTTAGGGTCACTGATCCATGATGGGAAATGATAGGGTGTCAGGCCTGTCAAATAAATGCAAATGAGTCATTAAGACCTATTTGCATTCATTTACATCCTCTCACCGGTGCTCAGACGTGGACCTTGATCCTGTCATCAGCGGGGGGTCGGTGCATTGCAATTGGTCGGCGCTTGGCGTCGATCCTGATTTTTCCCCTATGCCAGATTCTCCGTTCCATCGGAGAACATGTTTCTTAGTTGGAGGACGAAGAATCCAGCCCATATATCTTATTAATTTTGTTTGACATATATGTTCTATACCTAGTAGTGCTGTCACACTGATTTGTTTGGCTAGCAGTGAGCGATTGGCCAATATATCAGAAGTAAATTTCATTGTATTCTGTGAACCACCATGATGCACTATGGGCTCACAACTGCTTAGTAGCACCACTCTGCAACCATTAACATATAAACAGTTGATTAAATAGCTGCTCAGCCGCTCCACAAATGTTTGTACTTACAATTGCGAGCACAGTTCTTTTTTACCTAACTCTTATGAATTGCTTCTAATCGGAACTACCATCCATTGGAACTACTCAGCTGTTCCAGGTGTTGAGGTGGTTTTCGGCCGTGTGCTCCCGTGGTGCAATTGTACAAAAAGTGGTTTATCAAAAAAGTTGGACACCTGTAATTCTGTGGACAGAATATCTTGGGAAAGGCCCACAGGCCACTCGAATGAGCTCCATGCTGCATGTGAAGCCCAGACTATAACAATAACATGGGACCTCAATACATTTGAGTTTTTGAGTCATCCTCAGTATCCTTTCAGTTAATCAATTAAGACCAGCAAACTGCAAAAGCAACTGAATAGTAATGCACTTTTACTCATTTGTGTACTAAATTATATAGAATATAAGAATAATGATCTTTTTTAGAATCATTCAATAATAGCAAACTCTCCGTAAAGTGAACACTACAAATGAATTGCATTCGCAACTACAAATAATTGCAGTAACATCAGCCAGGATTTTAGTTCAAACTTGTGATTCAATCACAGCAGTTCCAATAGTATTTGGTGTAGTCTGATAATGGTTTGAGGGGGGCAGATGGTCTTTGGGGCAATAGAGGGTGGTTCGGGGGAGTAGGTGCTGCTCAGCGGTGTGGGGGGGAAGGGTAGATGGTGGTTGTGGGAGGTGGAGTCATAGCACAGGATCAATTTTCTGGTTAGTTCATTGTCTCAGTAGAAAGCCTTCCTCTTCTTGCCACACAAACAGTGCTGTAAAGAATATTACTTCATGCATTCAGACCTTCTTGCCTTCTATCAGCTGCTGAGCTAACTGTGACCAAGGAAACACAGCCAATCCTGGTTGGAAATTGAATCACTTTCAAAATGAAGGCAGACAGCCTCATTAAAATATTTAAATAACCAACCCGCCTCCTGCACCCCGTTTCCTGCTCTTTGTTCGACCTCCATTAGGTGGATGTGTTCAGGCAGACTGGACATTTCTTTGAGATTTTTTGAATTTTGATCATTGACTTGACCTCAACCCACCTATTTTTGGAAATTCAATCCATAGACTGGATGTGGTTTATAAAAACAGATTTTGATTATTATGAGGCAGTAATCAACATATCAGTACATGGTCGTTTTCTAGGTCTCCAAAGAAAATCAATCATTTCTTCACATTTTTAGGTTAGAGAGTGGATTAACATTGAGCAGTCACACCTGCTGATCAATACGTGGCCAGTTTCCAACCTTGGCTAGACAATAAGAAGAACCCTGTAACTTGATCCAGAATTTGAGAATAGGAGTTGATTGCTATTCAGACCGTTCTTGCAGACAATGGATGGTTGAGAAGTTAAATATATATAAATAAAAATGTCTCAATTCTCTAAGCCAAGAAACATGGACTGAAACAGAACAAAAAATATCAAAAATGTAGGAGAGGGTGGTATTCTTGCCGGTGATAGGGGTTTAGACAGGGGTTTGGGGGATTGCCTGTTCTCCCAAAGTATGTTGCTTATGTCTGAAGTGCCTATATGCTTCAACCTTTTTGATGAAGTGTAAATCTTCTTGTTTGGTTCCTTCTGATGGTATTTGTGACAGTGTGTCTCCTGTTGCTTGATACTCCCTTTCACACACTCTGTGATGGAGTAATATCTCACCAATGTCAGTCAGAACCATTGGATTCTGGCTGGTATCTTCGCAATTTCTATTATGAAGGAAGAGTGACTAGTGGGTCTGTTTAAACTTTGGATTGGAATCCCAGGATTCTCAGGATTTTTTGCATGCTCACAGTGCTGCCAATGCTTCTTGTTCTATTGTGGTGTATCATTGTTCTGTTTCTGTTAGTGAACTAGACTGGTCTATGTTTGCTGTCTCTAATAAAACTGCTCCTAGACCTGTAAACAATGCATATTAGAACAGTACAGCACAGAACAGGCCCTTCGGCCCTCAATGTTGTGCTGAGCAATGATCACCCTACTCAAGGCCGCGCATCCACCCGATACCAGTAACCCAACAACCCCATTAACTTTATTATTTTTTAGGACACTAAGGGCAATTTAGCCTGGCCAATCCACCTAACCCGCACATCTTTGGACTGTGGGAGGAAACCGGAGCACCCGGAGGAAACCCACGCACACACGGGGAGGACGTGCAGACTCCGCACAGACAGTGACCCAGCCGGGAATCGAACCTGGGACCCTGGAGCTGGAGTTGCTACTATGGTCAGTCATCTTGGGTTGGAATGTGCCAAGATTTCAAAAGAGATTAAAAATTGCTTAGTCCTTTCAGAAGCATTTTGCTGGCCCATATTTCAGCACCGCTGCTGACCCTGTCTCAACAGCTATCTCAAGGGCTTGTGATATTCTCTGTTGGGTCTATCAGGATGTTTTGAGAACATAGTGTTAACAAAGAACATCAAGCTGAGTTATTGAACAAAGCTGATTTATTTCCACCACTAAATTATAGATTCTAACCAGTCAACAAGGAATAAGTTATTAAATAAAGCTATACAATATCACTTACAGCAGAACTCTATGCTATGCACCTAATCTATCTCAAGCCTAACCACCTTCTCCCAGAATTCCAGGAGTCCATGGGCGCGATTCTCCGCACTCACGACGGGGCCGAGAATAGCGGGCGGCGCAAATTTTTACGGCGACGCTGGTCCGACGCCCTCCCGCTATTCTCCCCCCCCCCCACGCCCGCCCCCGACACGAATCGCTGCTCGCCGTTTTTTTTTTAAAACGGCGAGCAGCGATTCTCCCCTGACCGATGGGCCGATTTCCAAGGCCTTTACGGCCGTTTTCACGAATTTGAATACACCTGCTATACAAGTTCGTGAAAACGGCGCCAAAGTGCCGTTCTGCACAACCATGCCACCGATTGGCACGGCCGCACCACGGCCGTGCCAAGGGTGGCATGGACCCGCAATCGGTGGGCACCGATCGTGGGCAGCGGGTACTTACCCCGTGCACTCTTTGTTACTCCGCCGCCCCGCTGGATCAGTCCGCGGGGCGGCTGAGGGGCATTACGGACCGCGCATGCGCGGATCTGACACATATGCGCGGGTTGGAGTCGTCCAATCCGCGCATGCGCGGCTGACGTCATCATATGCGTCAGCCGTCGCTAACTTTGGCGCGCGGGCTTAGCGAAATTCGTTAGTGATGCCGTAGTTCACGGGGCCGCGATGCTAGCCCCGACCGGGGAGCTGAATCGGGTGCCGGGCGGGGACGCGGACGCTGCCGTGAAACACTGCCGTTTTCATGGCAGCCTTCACGACTCTCCGCATTTGCGGAGAATCGCGCCCCATGATATTTATACGACTGCTCCTTATCTCCATCTGCTGGTGAGATATATTATTATCTTATTGTTAAACTGACTTTTTGTTATGGTTCCAGTCGACCTTCTCAATCTTGATGGTTCTGTATCTTTTCAATTTCACATTTGTCCAAGAATGGGTGAGGAATCTTTCTCAGTATAAAGAGACAAATAGCTTTAGCATCATTGTAAACCATTGTAAACAATTTGTGCTAAACAAAACGAAGAGGAACAAACAACTGCAACAACAGTATTATGACAGGACAGCTAAAGAACTAGCAAAGCTGGAACCAGGTGATCACATCAGAGTACAAATTCCCACAGATGGATGGTCCTGTATGGCATGTGTGATGCGCCAGGCAGCTCCACACACATGTCATAATGACCGATGAAGGTTCTATTCTCAGAAGGAACAGGAGAGCACTTCTGAAAGTAAAGTCAACTCAGTCAATATTTCTGAATATTGAGTTCAACACAGATACTCAAAGCTACAACTTCGAGAACAGAAAATCGGCATGTGGTTACTACGGAAAAGTCAGAAACACCTGATTCAGAAGACAAACATGGGACACAACCGACAGAGTACCCTTCGTCATCCAGTACTTCCCTGGAGCGGAGAAACTACGACATCTTCTTTGAAGCCTTCAACAAGTCATCGATGAAGATGAACATCTTGCAAAGGCCATCTCCACACCCCCACTCCTTGCCTTCAAACAACCACACAACCTCAAACAGACCATTGTTTGCAGCAAACCACCCAGCCTTCAGGAGAACAGCGGACACAACATCACATAACCCTGCCATGGCAACCTCTGCATGATGTGCCAGATCATCGACATGGGTACTACCATTACATGTGAGAACACCACCCACCAGGTACGCAGTACATACTCACGCGGCTCGGCCAACGTTGTCGACCTCATACGCTGCAGGAAAGGATGTCCTGAGGCGTTGGATATTGGCGAGACCATGCAGACGCAGCGACAATGGATGAACGCCAGGCAATTGCCAGGCAGGAATGTTCCCTTCTAGTCGGGGAACGCTTCAGCAGTCAAGGGCATTCAGCCTCTGATCTTCGGGTAAGCATTCTCCAAGGCGGCCTTCAGGACGCACGACAACACAGAATCGCCGAGTAGAAACTGATAGCCAAGTTCCGCACTCATGAGTACGGCCTCAACCGGGACCTTGGATTCATGTTGCATTACATTCATCCCCCACCATCTGGCCTGGGCTTGCGAAAACCTACCAACTGTCCTGGTTTGAGACAATTCACACCTCTTTAACCTGCGATTTTCCCCGCTCCGCTTGCTCCGTTTGGACCTGGAAAGACTTAATTACCTGCAAAGACCTGCATTCAAAGTATTGTCTTGCATTATTGACATTGTCTATGTATGTGTTTCTGGAACTCACCTCTTCATTCACCCGAGGATGGAGCTGCGCTCCGAAAGTTAGTGATTCAAAAAACACCTGTTGGGCTTTAGCCCCGGTGCTGCCAGATTTCTTACTGTCCTCTGTCTAGAGTGTAAGACATTGTTCTCTGGATCAATTCTGGAGCAGAAGCTTTTCCAAAGGGATATCTATTGAAACAAAAACAACTGAATGGTGGTCAGCAATCTGGGTTCTTTGTCAAGAGACAATTGGCAAAATCCACAGTTCACTTTGTCATGCCCTCACTGATAGATCCTCCTGCATTAATTAGTGTACGTTCCTGGTCTTTTTGATCCTTTTTGTGTAATCCTGAAGCAGTTCTGTACCTTTTGAATTTTTTTCTCAAGTTGTCTCAATTTTGGGCCTGTTGTGAGTCTTCTGCAATCTGAAATGGTTCTGGTGGATTCCATAATTCTGCTGAGCACAGGAATTATTCCTGATAAATAAAGTACTCTTTTTTTTAAATTGAGAGTACCCAATTCATTTTCTCCAATTAAGGGGCAATTTAGCATGGCCAATCAACCTACCCTGCACATCTTTTGGGTTGTGGGGGCGAAACCCAAGAATGTGCAAACTCCACACGGACAGTGACCCAGGGCCGGGATCGAACCTGGGACCTCGGTGCCGTGAGGCAGAAGTGCTAACCACTGCACCACCGTACTGCCCACTGCACCACCGTGCTGCCTGAAATAAAGGACTCTTGGCTGGTTTGGCAAGGCTTTCGTCCACCGAGATCATCAGGTAGATTTCACATTCTACTGGTCTATTGAGTTGCGATAAATCCATGCAGATTCTTATCGATTAATTTGACTTTGAGACAATACCCATTCCTGGACACCATTTTGTTTGGATGGTGACAGGTGAGGTAAGCCCTTACTGCTGCATCTTTTCAATTTCACACTTGTCCAAGAGTGGGTAAGGAATTTTTCTCAGTATAAAGAGATAAATTGCTTCAGCATCATTGTAGGGTGATATGGTACTCGGTTTTTAACTTCTCTAGGCTTACAAACAATTTGGGAAATTCAGTTTGAAATATACTGCTGTAGTTCTCATCAGCAATCTCATCCACTTCATAGATTAATTTCAGTTTGAGGAATGCCTTTCTGCTTAGTTGAGAGTAGTCTTGATTTTGAATGATGGAGAGGTGGAAGGATTTCAGCTTTGCTATGAGTTGGCCTTTTACTTTTAAAGTTATCCCACCTGGACCTTCTAATTTTATAAGTGGAAGTTGCAATGTAATCTGTTTGAACTATTTGATTTCATCTGCTAAAGCAGAAACCGCTGCTCCTGTGTCTAGTTTTAAATTCTGTGGGGTGCCCATCCACATTGAGTTTAATACTTAATATTCGTTTTCCGTATAATTCTTCTCCTCCGGGAATGTTAATTCCTTTGGTTGTGTTCCAATGATACTGAAGACATTTCAAAATGATAGTCGGTATGTTTTTCCCTGTTTTGATGGGCTTAGGCTTTGATACACTTTCTGTCCTGCTGCCTTCAAACAAAATGGTTTCTCAATCTTCTCCATTGGACCTCTCTTTCCCTGCAAGCAAACATATTCTCTTTCCTGTGTTCTGTTTATCTTGCAATCTGCACTGCTTTCCCTAGTGTTTAATCCTCTCTTGTCTGTTATACATATGATAATGATTCGCCTACAACCCCAACTACAGTTTTGTTGTAAATCAGTCATCCTTTAAAATTACATAATTGTAGTTCCCTGTCAGCCTATGGAGGCTGTTGAGGAATGAATCCATGTTTTCAACTCATGGTTGGTTTATTTTATTATATTTAACATTCTCAATTATTAAATTGCAATGGATGCTGAAATAAGAGTTGGTATCTTGCAGGGCCTCTTCATAAGAAGTTGAGGTTTTATCAGCCCCCCGTCTTACTATCAAGCCATCAGTGATAGATCCTGCTGCATTAATTAATGTACCTAGCTGGTCTTTCTAATAATTTTTGTGTAATCCTGAAGCAGTTCTGTACCTTTTTGAACCTTTTTCTCAAGCTGTCTCAATTGTGGGGACGGTTGTGTGCCTTCTGCACTCTGAAGTGGTTCTGGTGGATTCCATACTTACGCTGAGAACTGAAATTATTCCTGCTTCAGTACTACTGTTTGTTACTTCAGGCTTGTGCTCACTGTTGTTTGATCTCCTGGACTGCTCCAGGAGATCTGCTGCTCCTGTGATTTTTCTGAAGTCTTAATTTTTATTCTTTTGTTTTTCTTTTGAGCCTGCCTTTTCATGTCAGGCGTGGATCCTCTTTCTAAGGCTCACTCGGCCCTTCGCAGACTGTCATCGTGTTTCATCGTGTGGTACAGGCCATTCTCCCAAAGTGTGCGACTTGAGTCTATAGTTTCCTAAAACTGTTCCTTTTTATTTACAGCAAATATTTTTATATTTCCATAGAATAGGGCAGCACGGTGGCGCAGTGGTAGCACTGCAGTCTCATGATGCTGAGGTCCCAGGTTCGATCCCGGCTCTGGATCACTGTCCGTGTGGAGTTTGCACATTCTCCCCGTGTTTGCATGGGTTTCACCCCCACAACCCAAAGATGTGCAGGGTAGGTGGATTGAACACGCTAAATTGCCCCTTAAATTGAAAAAAGTGAATTGGGTACTCTAAATTTATTAAAAAATATATATTTCCATAAAATCCTGACAGTACATAAGGAGACCATTCGGCCCATCGAGTCTGCACCGACCCTCCGAAAGAGCACTCTACGCGCATTGATCATGGCCAATCCACGGAGCCTGGACAGCTTTGGATCTCTATATCAGCTTGGAGCTGGAGTTCCACCTTCTTCCAAATCTCTCTTAATTCTCAGTTAGGTGATCTGATGTAATGATTATATCAGCATCATATAGGTTTCTGCTGTTGACCCTTTCCTCTACAGTTATGAAATGCAGTTTTTAAAAGATGCAAAATGTTAGTACATATATTTTTGTTTATTGCATTAGTTTGGGTTGAAGTATAATTTCATTTCCTGTATTTTCATTATTTCTAACGGCAGTGGGAAACCAAAGTATTTTCATCTGACATTGAGAGGACAGGCTTGTAATATTTTTGTGTCTTTAATGCCAATGCTGCCTGCTACCATTGGGAGCAGTGAGCAGCTGAACTATGGAAGTGTGGCAGAAATGATAGACTAAATTGAAGATGGTGTGACGCAGACATAGTATGGCTTTCGATGGTAACATCCTCGGGTTAGGCTGTCGTGGGGCACAATTTAACAGGAAAAGAACAGAGTCCCACTTTGGGCGTGAATAGCGGGGTGTTTCTCGGAGCCTGCAGCACTGAAAATGGCCCCGCTATCAAACGGAACTCTTTCTTATTGGCCACGGCGAGGAGTGCTCCCCTGAGGTGGCACTTACTTTCATTTCCTGCTTGTCAGTGCAGGGAGGGATGGGGACATCATATTTAAATGCCACCCTGATCTCTCAAACCTCCAGCGCGGCCTTCGAGACCCCCCCCTCACCCCATTTCATAAGGGCAGAGCCCCCAGGCCCGATTACTGGTGTAGGTAACCTGGCACACAGGCACCTTTACACTGCCACCCAGGGACCTTGGCAGTACTAGGGTGGCACTGCCAAGGTACTAGGCTAGCAGTGCCAAGGTGCCTGTTTGGCAGTGGGAGTGCCAGGTTACTACCCTGCCCAGAGCCCAACCACCCAGGAGCCTCCAATGGCCTGGGAGCACCTCCCAAGTACCATTACACCTGGTCCATGGTTGTGTGGACCAGTGCTAAATGGCAGCATGGCGAGGCCTCCCAAGTGCAGGCATCCAATCATGGGCCTTGGGAGAATCCGGCACAGACATATTTAAGTGTGTCTAACTTTTCATTTAACTGTGTCAATCTGGATTCTGTCCAATGAGGGCGAGATCCAGATTGCAACATCTCACCAGGTTTTCTGAATGTCGCAAATCGTGCGAGAGGCCTCTCACGAGATTTGCTGGCCTCATCGCGTCATTGGTCGGGTGTGACAAGGCCGTTCAATCGGACCAATGATGTTTAACAGTTTCTTGTGGAGTTCCAGGCACCATTTGTCCCTGTTTGTGTTCTTTCTGTGCTCCCATGTTTATGTGAGTTTTTTTTTAAATTTCTCTTGGATTTCTGGGTCGTCTTGTTATGTCACTTGATATCTCAATTTACAGCCACTCGAACTTTGCAATCAATGACAGAAATCAGAGGAAAAAATAGGTAAAAATTAATTTGATTATTTTTCAAATTAAATACAACACACAAACACATAGAGTTATGCATACTGCTATGTATTCTATCTGGAGGATAAACCCCACCCCCACAGTACAAGGTGACTGGCCTCTCCTCCACCGGCTTCTCATCAGAGATGCCCCATAAGAGACACCCCCACCAGAGACCCCCTGTTATAGTACTCCCTGCCTGGATGCCCCCTATAATAGAGACACCTGCCTGGGGGCCGCCTCCCATTACAAAGACCCCTGCAAGGAAGCTAGAGAGCAGCCCAATCAGAGATAGTGAAGAAAAATCACTGCTTTAAAACTCACTTGTGTCATACACCTGCTGGCTCACCCATACATTCTTAGAAAGGAAAAGCTTCATCAGATGTGTTTAAATCTCCTCAGATCTTTGATCTGCAAGGCTTTCATTCCTATCAATGTGAAATTGATTCACTTGGCTGTGATTGACAGGTTACACACACAGCCAGCTCCCTGGATTGTTTAATTTCATTTCCATTCGGGTTTGAATGAATTTCATGTAGCCAGCGGTGAAACTAACTGCAATATTTATTAACATCTAGCTATGACTGACAGACCATAGACCGCATAAAGGCAGTTAAGTGCTTTCTGAAGAGAGTTGTTTTTCTATTTACAACAAAATGATAACCATATAAAAACAGGTTTATGACTTTACTGCAAATTACAAAGAAAAACCTCCCTTACCATCCATTAATTTTACATTGCAAAATCTGAAGTAAGTTTTAATCAGGTCCATAAACTGTAACCAATTTTTAATGAAGCAATGAAATACATACAAACATAAGAATTAGGAGCACGTGTAGTCCAATCAGCCCCTCCATCTGCCATTTGATAAGCTGATCTAATGTGGCCTCAACTTTCCTGTTGACTCCCTATACCCTTTTACTTCCTCGTAAATAAACATCCATCTAACTTAGCTTTAAAAGTATTCAATGATCCAGTCTCCAATGTGTTCCGGGGAAGGGATTCCACGGACTAATGATTCTCTAAGAGAAAAAAATTCTCTGAATCTCAGACTTAAATGGGAGACCCCACATTTTTAAACTGTGATCCCTAGTTCTAGTCTCTCCTACAAGGGAAAAATCCTTTCAGCATCCACCCTGTCAATTTTCCTCAGGGTCTTTCACGTTGCAGTTAGATCATCTCTCATTCTTCTAAACTCCAATGGATATCGGCCCAAACTGTCAAATCTTTCCTCAGCAGACAACCCCTTCAGCCGTGGAATCAATCAAGTGAACCTTCACTGCTTCTAATGTAATATACCCTTTCTTAAATAAGGAAACCAAAACTATACACAAAACCCTGGATGTGGTTTCGCCAACGCTCTGTACAACTTTAGCAAAATGTCCCGACTCACATTTTTCATTCCACTTTCAATAAATACCAACAATCCATGTATCTGGTTTAGCACAGTGGGCTACGACAGCTGGCTTGTAATGCAGAACAAGACTAGCAGCGTGGGTTCAATTCCCATACCTGTCTCCCCGAACAGGTGCTAGAATGTGGCAACTAGGGGCTTTTCACAGTAACTTCATTGAAGCCTACTTGTGATTATTATTATTATCTTCCAAATCACTTGCTGTACCTGCACAATATCCCTTTGTAATTCATGCACCAAGACACTCATATCCCCCTACACCACTGAGTTCCACAATCTCTTTCCATTCAAATCATTTACTGTTTTTTCTATTCTTCCTGCCAAAGACAAGTTCACATTTTCCCATATTGCACTCCATCTGCAAATTTTAACCTGTCTGTATCCCTTTGCAGACTCTCTACCTCCTCATGACAACTTACCTTTTACCTATCTCGGTGCCATCAGAAGGTTTAGCTACCATACCTTCAGTGCCTTCATCTAAATCATTGATATAGGTTTTAAATAGTTAAGGCCTAGCATTGATCCCTTGGCTTTCCACTAGTTATATCTTTTCAACACAAAATGACCCATCTGTCTCTATTTTCTATAAGCTATAAAACCTCAATCCATGATAATATGTTATCCCCCATACCATGAGTTCCTAGTTTGTATAAAAACCTTTGGTGTGGTGTCTGGTCAAATTACTTTGAGAAATCCAAGTACATCATAGGCATGGTTCTACCACCACGTTGATCCCGACGCCGATCCGGGCACGCCAGGTAAATCGCAGGAGAGACCAAAATCTAGATTCGTGCCAGGAGTGAACCATTTCGCAATTCACCTGGCTCACTCCTGATGGTCAGCTCTGGATCTCATCTGAAAATAGCGAGAAGCTCAATAAGCCTAACTTGCATTCATTTCAAACTCATCAGTGAGATTGAAGTTGAATGCAGCCCAGGAGAAGTCAATGGCTGCTGAGGGAGGTGAGGAGGTGAGTAGCCCTTTCCATTTATCAGCATGCAGATCAAGGACATCGTGGCCGCTGTCCCAGCGCTTGAACGGGGAGGGATGGGTTGAGGTTAATCGGTGGGCTGGAGGGGCCCAGGTCAGGGGTCAGGGGGATCAGGGGCTTTGCATCTGTGAAGCCTTCAAACCATTACTAAATATTGTGAGGAATCATAACAGGGACAACACAACTGCTGCCTGTCTGTCACGCCAAACTCTCTCAGGACAGAGCCCTGCTCCTGCTTCTCTCAGGAAAGTCAAATTCACCCCCTTTAACTGTGAGCAGCCTCTCTCTTCACAGCTGAAGCTATTTTAAATGAGGAATTGGTCTTGTTAGTTGTGCTGCCAACAAGCAAACACTGAAGAGCAGGACAGCACAGCGGCACAGTGGTTAGCACTGCTGCCTCACAACGGCAGGTACCCAGGTTTGATTTTCACCCCGCGTCTGCATGGATTTCCTTTGGGTGCTCCAGTTTCCTCCCACAGTCCAAAGTTGTGCAGGTTAGGTGGATTGGCTATGCTAAATTGCCTCCAAGTGTCCAATGGTTAGGTAGGGTTACAGGGATAGGGTGGGGCCATGGGCCTATGAAGGGTTCTGTTTCAGAGAGTCATTGCAGACTCGGTGGGCCGAATGGCCTCCTTCTGCACTGTAGCAATTCTACAATTGTTGATTGAAATCACTGAGGACCCCCTCAGGGCCATAAGGCAAGTGTCTGGATGAGCAGAACCCAGCTGAGCACAAGCTCTCTAGTGTTGCTGGCAGAATCTGGGGCCTAGGGGCTCATATTCTGGCTGAGCGTGAGTGTGCAGAGTAAGGTTTGTTAGCACAGTTGCCCGCTGGATGGCACTCTGAGAGAAGGCAGGACAGTGATGGTAATGGTGGGGGTGGCTTGGGGGATTTAAGGGTTCCGGGATGGCAGCCCTGACTGATTGTTTGTCTCTCTCCGTCTACAATTCCTTTCAGATACAAAAACGTTTGCTTGTGTAGATCCCACAAAGGCTGCCCTTGCTGTGCGTTGCAGACGAGGCGGGCAGGTGCCGAAGGTGGCAGCAAGGCCATGCCGCCGCACACCCTGAAGATCTGGCTGCCCATCAGGCTGTGGAGGGGGCCAGAAGAGGAGGCCAATGATGTGCAGGGTGTAACAAAGTCGTTGGTCCTTCCCTGAGCTGACGGACAGCGTAAGCCGCAGAAGATTGCATCTCAACAGAGATACAGTGCGGCACCAGTGCTACGCCCTCGCGGACATGTCGCCCATGGAGGAGGAGAACACCCGCTGCCAGTGTGCCATGAAGGTCACTGCAGCACTAACATTGTACGCCACCAGGCTATTCCAGGGCTTCAGAGGGGTCTTGTGTGGCATCTCACAATTTTCAGCCCACAGGTACATCCTGGAGGTGACGGATTCTCTATATGCACAGGCATCAGATGATATCACCCTCGACATGGACCAGGCCCACCAAGATGCCCAGGTTACAGGATTTGCCACCTGGTATGCCCCAGGTCCAGAGGGCCATCGCTGGCACACATCTTGCCTTGCGAGCACTGGGGCACCAGGGAGTGCCCTGTATTAACAGGAAGGGGTTTCACCCCTTGAATGTTCAGACCATGTGCAATCACTGCCTGAGGATCATGCATATGTGTGCCTGCTATTTTGGGAGCATCATTACAGCTACATCCTGGAGCGCTTGGAGATCCTCCGTGTCATCGAGGACCATGACAGGATGGGGAATATCGTGGGGGACAAGGGATACCGCTGAGGTCGTGGCTGATGATGTCACTGCGGAGGGCTGAGATTAAAGCCTGAGACCCATTACAACGAGGCCCACAGTGCCACCCGTGCTGTACATGAGCAGTGCATTGGGTTGCTCAAAATACGGTTCTGATGCCTGGACCACTCTGTCAGGGTTCCACAGTACAGACCCCAGAGGGTCTTTCTGATGGTCTGCTGTGCCCTCCACAATCTGGCACAGCAGCAGGGTGACATGCTGGAGGAGGAGGCGAAGGCGGTACAGTATTATGATCCCAGACCCCAGCAGTTGCCAGGGTGTTGAACAGAAATCCCAATATTTTATCTTAATTTTGTGAGATTGTAAAGAAAGGATACTTCACTCCAGGAGAGATTTCACACAAAATAGGGATATGGTATATTTAAAACAAACTTTATTACTGACACTGTATTAAAACACCTTCAATATCACGCAAGAAAAATAGCTTACAGTTACCTCTTAAACATTGCCCATCAATACAGTGAAACAATAACCCTTACTGCTATTTTCATTCCCACTCAAACAACAAAACCATCTCAGCTCTCAATCCACTTTCAAATACAAAATACCTGCTGTGCAGAGATGTCTGGATACTCTACCTTGAGAAAGAAAGATCTTTTAACTGCTTTAAAGAAAGAGACCTGACCCTTTCAGAATCATGCAGATATTCTGGCTGTACTTCTTCAGAAGCTATTTCTCAGATTGTTTCAGCTCACTCTCCCACCAGGCAATTCTGAACTGCTTTGAAATAAACTGTTAATCTGTCTACAGCCCAGGGCGGGATTCTCTGATCCTGAGGCTGAATGTTGACGCCGTCGTAAACGCCGTCGCGTCAACACTCAGCCTCAGGATCGGAGAATCCCGCCTGGATCCTGCCACGGGTCTGCGCATGTGCACTGCGACCACCACCAATGCGGCATGCGCAGTGTGACCAGTGCAGTTGCGCGCATGCGCGGTAGCTCCCTTCTCCGCGCCAGCCCCGACGTAACATGGCGTAGGGCTATAGGGGCCAGCGCGGAGCAAAAGAGGCTCCCAGCCCGAGAGGCTGGCCCACTGATCGGTAGGCCCCGATCGCGGGCCAAGCCATAGCAGAGGCTCCCACTGGGGTCGGACCCCCTTCCCCCTCACCAGGCCGCCCCCGGATGGATACACACCGAGGTCCCGCCGGGTAAGACCACACCGGCGGGACTTGGATTTTTTTTACGACCGCTCGCCCCACCCTGGGCGGAGAATCATCGGGTTGCGGGGGGAGGGGGCCCTTCCAGAGAATCGGTTGACCGGTGTCGGGGCGGCGTTGTGTGATTCGCGCCCCGCCCGGCGTTTCTCCGGCCCGGCATGGGCTGAGAGAATCCCTCCCCATGTCTTTAACTGAATTTGTCTATTATTCACCCGGCTCGCACCTCAGCTGCTCACCACTAACAAGGGGAAACTGCTTCTAAAAGCTCCTTCACCATTTGCTCTGCAGTGAGAGCAGATGCTTGACGTCTGCTCAAATTCAAATCTAAAACTCAACTGGACTGCTTTTCTGCAAAATGTCTGGCAGCACAGCTCCTCCCATTAATTACATCATCCCATCAATCTGAAACACAATGGCTGGGATTCTCCGATTCTGCGGCCAGGTTCTGACGCCGGCGTCAAAAGCGGCGCTAGCCACTCAGTCATCAACGGGCCTACAGGCCCAGGTATTCACCCCTTCTTAGGGGGTTAGTATGGTGCCGGAGCGCTTGAAAGCCGGCACGCCACAGTCGGCCGGCCCCCGAGCAATATGGCGGAACCCTACAGGGGCCCGGCACGGATGAACATAGGCCCTCCACAGAATTAGCCCGCCCGCCGATCAGTAGGTTCCGGTCGCGGGCCAATCCACCGTGGAGGCCACCCACCCACACATCCTCATGATGGAGCCTGCATTTGATCTTGGATCACTGTGGGATTGGTGGGGGCGAGGGGAGAAGGGTGAAAAGGGGTGCAGGCTGGCGCGCTGTGAAGACTAAAGTGACAGAGACCCCATATGTACCAGGTGTGAAATGTCTTAATGGTGAATATTTTTATGTGACAGGTTTCCATTCTCCCTAACTACGGACAGTGGCCTCGCTAGTGCCCACTCTGTGCTCCTCACTCTTCTTGATCTTCTGTGGTCTACTGCTATGTCCAGGTGTGTCGCCAGGATGCACATCAGAGGTGGAGGCAGCCTGCTGCTTTCCGCAACCTATGGCCTTCGATGCCCTTTTGTAGGGCCTGCAGCAGAGGGCCCTGGCCGACTTACAGTGTCATAGGCGTTGCTGTGCCACTCAGTTCTGCCCATTGCCTTTGGGATGCGTCAGTGTCAGAAGGGGGGATTCGGAAGAGACCACAGTAGTCTCCTTGGTGGAAGGCCCCGGGATGGGCTCCAGTGCTTCCACCTCACTGAGGAGTTCCATAGGACCCTAGGTGACTGCGTGGGACAGGGGGGCAGCTGGAGTGAGGTCCAGAAGCCTCTGAGTTATCTGGTGCTGCCAGACCTGGAGGCTCCCCATTGTCGACACCCTCAGCGAAGTGGTCGTCAGTAACTGGGCCCCCCGCCTGCAGTACCTCAGCAATGTCCACCTGCGTCTGGGACACGTCCCTTCTCGACTGGGACATAGATGTCAAGGCACTCAGCCATGGTCATCTCAGACACCAGCAAGGTGCGGATGTCGTGCTTCAAGTTTTCCATTGCAGTCGCCACCCTGGCAGTGTTGGCCTGGGTGCCACACAATCCTGGCACCATCTCCTCTGCCTGAAGCCTTTCTCCTGCAGCCAGCTTTTCAGTTGCTGAAATGTCACTGACACTCCCTCAGGAATGTCATGGCTGTATCCTATCATCTGCATCAGTTCTGGTAAAACCTTGTCCAGATGCTCGACATCTGACTGGGACCCAGCTAATTCCTGGGATCCGGCAGACCTCTGACTGCTGTCTCCCTTGTATGTACCTGTCTCCACCCGATATGCATCAGCAGCTGTGTGGTGCTCACTAGAAAAGTACCACCGAAGCCTGTCTACTAACGTCGCCCACCGAGGTGTGTGCCTCTGCACTGGCGGAGGTGAGGGTGATAGCTGTGGCATATCACCAGTGTTCGACTTGGATCTCTCGTCCGAGGTGTTCTCTAGAGTGGTGGGGAGTACGACTCCGGATGACCCGGCCTCACCAGATGGTGATCCTGTAAGACATAGGAATGTGGTCAGTGAAAGGAAAGAATAATTTAGTGGGACATCAACAACTCATTTGAGACAGGTCATCTGGCAGCCAGATGGCACTGCCAAGGTGCCAGGTTGGCACTGCCAGGGTGCCCAGGTGGTACCAGCAGTGCCAGAGCACCACCCTGCCCAAAGGACATGCAGCTGGGGGCCTCCAGTCCCCTGAGAGCCCCCCCACGAGACAGGTGCTGTTTCGTTTGATCATCATTTTCTGGGGGAGGGTGTGGGGGGGCAGTACTGAATTGCACTCGCCCAAAGGCTCTGAGGCAAAGCGGATGAATCCCCAAACTTCAGGTACCTTGGAAATCTGCACATTAGAGTGAGGCTAGCTGTCTCGCTCTAATATGCTGATTTGCCAAGAAGTGGCCCCGCCTACAATGGGCAGGATTGTCACATGAGATTGTGTTGGATCTTGCTAGGCCTTGTGAGCCTGCTACATCCTGGGAGCGGGGTCTCCTGGCTCTTATTGGCCACGTTGTGCCACGGTGAGCTACTTTTCCAGTGCAGCGTGGCCTTTGGATCGTGCCCAATCATTTTTTGGATGAATCACACCATATATGACTCTTCAAATTACTTAAATGTTCTCTTCCCATCATTCAACAGCAAGTGAAATATTTCTCCTGTTACCTTGCACAAAATCTAGTCTTCTCTTTTCAGAAAGACAAAGGTAGTTTTAAGTGAGTTATATTTGTATTGGTAAACTTTAGAAATAAGGTATAATTTTAAGTTGGCTCAATTTAATGTTTCTGTGCCTGGAAGGGTAAAACCTATAGTTAATTTCATGCTGAACAAAGTTGTTTGCATGTGTGGAGGTTGGTTCAGTTCCCACTGTATGTTTATTATTCTTGGTGAGGACATCAGCAGTGGTTGCTTGGCAATCGGGGTCTTGTAATGTAAAGAAACTTTTAAGTTTTAGTTGAGCTAATTTGATTGTTGTTGGTAACAGAGAAGGCAGCTCCCACAGCCCTGCTTGTAGCAATTGATTTAGAAGGCTAGAGAGGGAATATCACCCTGAGATTTGCTGGAAGAAAAGCCATACCATAGAGTAATAGTTAAGAGCAAAGATCTGAAGAGCGGCTAAATAAAGAAATTAGAGAAATGTAGAGAGGTCGACAAGAAGTCTGAGGAGTTAAAGGTACTAGAATAGAGCACTGCTCAGTAGAGCCAGATAGAGCTGAGAAGAAGGCTGAGACACCAGAAAGGTGTCTGAAATGAATTTCAGGTTTGTGAGAGTTTTCCACAGCCGTGGAATATGAGTGGCATGGTGCTTAGCACTTCTGCTTCACGGCTCCAGGGACCCGGGTTCAATTCCGGCCTCAGGTGACTGCCTTTGTGGAGTTTGCACTTTTGCCCCATGTCAGCGTGGGTTTCTTCCCGGTGCTCTGGTTCCTTACACAGTCCAAAGGTGTGCAGATTAGGAGGTTTGGCAACGCTAAATTGTCCCTCTGTCCGGGATTCTCCAATCTTGCGGTCAAGTTCTGATGCCGAAGTGAATAGCGGTGCCAATCACTCCGGCATTAACGGTCCTTGATCATGCGGTCTGCTCCCCTTCGTAGGGGGCTAGGTCGGCGCCGGAGTGGTCCCCGCAGCTCCAGCCGGTGTAGAACGGCCGGTGCGAGTTCGCGCATGCGCGCTACGGCCGACGTGATCCCACGCATGCGCGTGGGTTCCCGTCTCCACGTCAGCCCCCGGACAACATGGCGGAGCACTACAGGGGCCCAGCGCGGAGGAACATAGGCCCCCACGGAACGACCCCGCCCGCCAATCGGTAGGCCCAGGCTGGCCAGGCCACCGTGGAGGCCCACCCCGGGGTCGGATCCCCCCCAACCCCCTCCAGGACGGCCCCCGCAGACACATCATCCAGGTCCCGCTGTGTGGGACCTGAGTAACCCACGCTGGTGGGACTTGGTCGGACTCAGCGAGCACTCGGCCTGTCGAGGCCCGGAGAATCAACGGCCCCTGACCGGCGCGGCGGCGATCCCACGGGCACCCGAAAATCAGCGCCGGAGAATCGGCGAGCCAGCGCAGGGCCAAAGAATCCCGGCCTTAGTGTCCAAAAGGTTATGTAGGGTTAAAGGGATAGGATGGAGGCATGGGCTTGATGTTGTGACTTAGACTAGGCCTTGAGAGTGGCCGATTGAAATGTGAGTTCCCTGATTGGTGGGCCAATCAGGGAAACTGTTCTTTGTCTATAATAGGGAGTGTCAGGTCCTCTGCACTCCCAGAGTAGATAGCAAGCTGAATGCACATGGTTGTACTGCTGTTGGTTTTGTTAATAAAAGGGATTCTGGTGAAGGGACTTTTGCCTCCATGGACTTATTGCACTTGGGTCGGGTGCTCTTTCCAAGGGCCATTACAGACTCGATGGGCTGAATGGCCTTCTTCTGCACTATAAATTCTATGATTCTATGAGTTTAAATAATTATGGAAATCGATGACTGGACCTTGGCGTTTGTATAAAAGCAGTTAAGGCAAAGGAAACCTCAAGGAGGGTGGTGTAAAATCTTGGACTGCATTCAATGATAAAAGTGGAGCGGAAGCTTGGGTTAAAAGAGTCATTTGTAAAACCTGGACTGGATTTTGGAATGCAGTTGCTGAGGGAAAACACAATTCCGAGAGAAAATTTCAAAGCTTGTTTTTGGGAGTGGAAACTCTCATGTGACTATTATCGAGGACGGGGGGTGGGGGTGGGGGGGGGGGGGGGGGGGGGGGGAAAGACGTTTGATGATACATTCACAAACATTTACTTGGGGTTCAGAGTGGAGAGTGTATTTGCTCACAGTCATCTTGTGTGCTGAAAAGAGGCTTTGTGTTACTGAGACCATTGTAGATTAAGATGCGTTTTGTAATCCATGTTAATCCTAAAACCATGTGTAATTGTTAAACTAAGCGGGAGTAAAAGTGTATTGTAACATAATCCAATGTTTTCATGTTTAATAATTTTTTTTCTTGTTAAAACTGATTGGTGGCCCTGTGACTCTGTTCCTCCATGTTATATAAAAAATATAGATTAAGCTACGATCTTCCCGTCCAGTTATCACATCAATGGGGATTGTAACAGCTGCATGTCCGCATCAGCAATTAAACTGTGTTGCATTAGTCAACTGCAGCACTTCACCCACTACATGGTGTTGGCATTCCCAATTTCTGGAATGGAGGCCAGCCAGTGATTGTACAAATGACAGCTGAAAGGCTTTGTGCCAGCCCCACAAAATAAGCATTATTTTCAAATGTATCTTCTTTATAGCATCCAACAGTGACAAAGAGGTAACCAGGTGGGGGTTCCCTGAAAAAAGGAGACAATAACCTTAGAGTAAGTAATAAAGGGCGGCACGGTGGTACAGTGGTTAGCACTACTGCCTCATGGCCCCGAGGACCCGGGTTCGATCCTGGCCCCCGGTCACTGCCCGTGTGGATTTTGCACATTCTCCCCGTGACTGCGTGGGTCTCACTCCCACAACCCAAAGATGTGCAGGGTAGGTGGATTGGCCACGCTAAATTGACCCTTAATTGGAAAACATTTTAAAACAGAAATAAAGTTGTTCAGGTTAACAGCATGAAGTAATTCTTCACACAAAGGGCAGTGGAAATTGGAAACTTTTTTTTTTCCCCAAAAAGCTGCTGTAACTAGACTACTTAATAACAACAAAACTAAGATTAATGAATTGCTGTTCGATAAGAGTTTTGAGGGTATCAGAACCAACATGGGTTGATGGAGTTGCTATGTGTAAACTATGATCTAATTGGATGGGGGAGCAAGCTCAAGGGGATGAAGGCCTGGATGGTCTAATAATATTTCTGCATTCCACATTTAATGGCAAATATCATAATAGCCATGCGATCATATACCGGGTGGGAATAGAGGGATACGGACCCCGGAAGTGTAGAAAATTTTAGTTTCGGCGGGCAGCATGGTCGGTGCAGGCTTAGAGGGCCGAAGGGCCTGTTCCTGTGCTGTACTTTTCTTTGGTCTTTGTTCTTTATACCAGTCAACCGACAATATTCTGAAAGATGCAAAAATAAACTTTAAAAAGTTGGGGCAAACTTTAAAATATGAAACTCCAACCAAAGCCACTGCCTCACGATGGAGGAGAAAATTCAATCAATTTTATTATATTTTATTGCATCAAACGTCAGGTTATCAGTCTTTGGGATCACATTCTCAACACAGTGCATTGTTCTGTGAAAACTGAATGTAGCTACATGAGTATAATGCCACATGAGTTGCAGCTATACCAAGCACTAAGTATTTCATATGGTAGTTGTTGTGTGGGCAGATACCTTTTCTGGACTCTTTATGCAATCTTGAGCTGACTTGGAGTTAGCTCTATCTTTGTGTTGTTTGATGATGATTTGTTTGCTAGAAGAGCATGTGATTTTTATTTTTGGGGTGCGTCTATCGGTATGATAGTGAAAATAATGGGGTATTCAACCCTACCGGCCGATTTAACTAAAAAAACTGAGTCAGTTCTGGGTGTGAATCGAGGGGTCATTCCTGGTACTACCACCCCGCTATTTAACAGCACTTTGTTCTTTGTTCTTTAATTACAAATGAGTAATAAATGCTGCTGTAGCCAGCGACGCCCACATGCTATGAACAAATAAAAAGCAAACAGTGGTATTATCCTTCGAGACTTTCTTGGGACTGTAGAGTGGGGCCCCACTTGGTCGATCCAGGTATCAGGAAAACTGTTTTATAATCCCAGCTTCTTTATTATAGTTACACATAAATGGATATCATCTTCACACTTCCTAAGAGTGTTTCAAAGTTTAGTCATTCTTGATGGCATAATGTTCAAAGCCTCTGACATTTGAACGTGATTTAGCAGAGTAACCTAGAGCTAAACAATTTGAATTTGTGATGAACTTCTAGAACAAAACATCTCATAACTGTTGGTGCAAGAAATGTTATTGGAAAAACGATTGTGAATAATTTAGAGTCCCTCCATATATTATATACTCATCAATATGAACCATAGTATGGCGTAAAATTGCATTATAAGCACACACATTAGTGAGATTTACTGATTGCTAAATATTTGGAGTGCGAATGTATTTAGACAGTTAGTTCTACAATCTGTATATGGCAATAGCTTCCCTAGAGATGCAGGCTTCGACAGCGGCTTAAGTCCTTCATTAGCATTACACATGTGTAAATGCATTCTCAAGCACCTGCTTCCTTACAATCCAATTTTGTGTTTTTGGATAGATGACTGGAGCGTCTATTTTTCAATAATACACCAAAGCCATTATCCTCTAGATATATATCTCCTGCTCTCCAAAATTTCTGATAATCCTGAATATGTATTGTATTTGATACTGTAGTGATGTTTGAATCACCTAAAAAATAGACAGTTGCTATGGCAACTGTTGTTTCCTAGCATTTTAGTAGTGTGCTTTGTGATCATTGGCTGCAGCTAGGAGCAGAGCCACACTTAATGTTGAACCTCATTTATTTGTCAGCCTTATGTACGCTATCATTAGTGACCCTGGGTAGATATGAAAGAAATGTATCACACTACATGGCTGTTTTGTTAACTCCCTAAGGTCTGCAGTAACAAACAAAGATGTGGCAAGTCTCTAATTCCTTAATTACACAGTGAATGGGTTTTGATGCTATTTTTAATCATTTTTAAGAATTCAGTGATAAAATATACTTCATTTAAATTTTTAGAAATACATAAATAAAAGTAGTTTGAAAGATTTTCAAAATGCAGTAAGTGAGCTGCTCAACAACTTTTATATTTTTAACACCTTCCGTGAATGTGCAATGTCGGCTGTTTATTTTTCCTTTGCAAATTGAGAAATGAGAGTTGTGCTAATAATTGGGGAAATACACCCATTGCCCAATTACACACTGAACATCAAATAGTCACAGAACATAAGAGAGTCGTTTAACTGATCTGATGTTCTGATATGTCCCAATACTAATTACTCTTATAGGTTAGAAAATACAGAACTCTCTCTTCATTATCAGAATTTTATTTGAGATGAAAAAAAACTACCTGAATCTGTTCATGTTGGTTCTTTATATTTCCTCTATTCACCTCAGTCATAGATCATAGAATTTACAGTGCAGAAGGAGGCCATTCAACCCATCGAGTCTGCACCATCTCTTGGAAAGAGCACTCCATCTAAGCACACATCTCCACCCTATCCCTGTAACCCAGTAATCCCCACTTAACCTTTTTGGACACTAAGGGCAATTTAGCATGGCCAAGCCACCTAACCTGCACATCTTTGGATTGTGAGAGGAAACCGGAGCACCCGGAGGAAACCCACATGGACACGGGGAGAATGTGCAGACTCCGCACAGTCAGTGACCCAAGCCAGGAACCGAACCGGGGACCCTGGAGCTGTCAATCAACTGTGCTAGCCACTGTGCTACCATGCCGCCCAGGTAGGTAGGATGGCATTGTCAGGTATGATGGCATTGGACCATCCAAAATTGAGACTTTCCCATGCCTATCACTCCATTCTTTCATTGACATCAAGGCAAGATTATTTTGTGCTGTATCCTGCAGGGATTCATCCATGTTCTGCTTTACTCAGCCAATTTCATTCAACTCACCCACAGAGGAAGTGCACTCCTCTACATTGGGGAGACAAAATTCGGATTCTTTGCAGATTCACTTGATCCGCAAAGCATGGCATGTTGCTTGCCATTTTAATTCACCATCTTGGTCCCGTGCCTACATTTACATACTTGACCTGCAGCTATGTTTGAGTGAAGCCCAACACAAACTGGAGGAACGGGTCCTAATCTTCCAATTTGGTACTTTACAGCTTTTTGGCTGAACATGTGAATTGGGCATTCTGGATTCTCCCTCAATGTACCCGAACAGGTGGCAGAATGTGGCAACGAGGAATTTTCACAGTAACTTCATTGCAGTGTTAATGTAAGCCTACTTGTGGCAATAATAAAGATTATTATTATTATTGACAACTTCAGACGATGAATTCTCTCCTCTACTTTGATCTTAAAAAGCTGGCCCCTTCCCCAGCATAGGACAATCTGTAACTTGTTTTGATTCCACAGAGTGGGAACCCTTGTTCTGCTGTTAACATATTCTGCTATCTTACCTTTATATGATTTTTAGCACCTTATTTAGTCTTCAATATTATAATTAACACTTCCCTTTTCTTGTGTTCATAACATTTTTTGTCAAAGCTCTCCTGAACTCCGACCTATCCCTGACTTTCTTTTTGCTTCACCTTCACTTGTAAACTATATAATTCACCCCATTTCTAACACTCTTCCCCTCTGAAGAAGAGTCATACGGTCTTGAAACGTTAATTATGTTTCTCTCTCCATAGATGCTGCCAGACCTGCTGATTTTTCCAGCATTTTCTGTTTTTATTTCAGATTTACAGCATCCACAGTATTTTGCTTTTACTACACTTTAGTCCAGACTACCTTTTAAAATAGTGGCTGCCATTTTGAGGTTGTTTACCCAGTAGGTGAGGAGGGGAGCTGTAAATTCACTTGCTGCCACAGGAACCAGGCTCTGGCTATTTTAATAAAATAAGCAAATTACTGCAGATGCTGGATCGTTGGGTTCAACAACTTTTGACTGTAGCCTTTCTCCTCCATCTTAAACCCTTTTAAAAAATATCCCATACATTTATTGTCTCACTGCAAAAACTAACCCTCCCAACCCCCACACTACACCGGGCCATCTGTCTCTTGTTCTTAAGGTTGCTACATCTTGTTGCAATCTCTCACAGCTACAGTTTAATATCCAACACATGTCTCCCTCTCTTTCCTTCTGATGAAGAGTCAAATGGAATCAAAGCATTAGTTCTGTTTTTCTCCTTATAGATGCTGCCATTACTGCTTTCTGTCCCTGACTATTTTAGTTCCCTGACTTTGTCCATCACACGAACCGGCCTCCCATCCATTGACTCTATCTACTCCTCCCGCTGCCTTGGGAAAGCGGGCAGCATAATCAAAGACCCTTCCCACCTGGCTTTACTCACTCTTCCAATTTCTCCCATCGGGCAGGAGGTACAAAAGTCTGAGAACGCGTACTAACAGATTCAAAAACAGCTTCTTCCCCGCTTTTACCAGACTCCTAAATGACCCTCTTATGAATTGACCTGATTAATACTACACTCCTGTATGCTTCACCCGATACTGTGCCTATGTAGTTACCTTGCGTACCTTGTGTTGCCCTATTATGTATTTTCTTTTCTTTTCATGTACTAAATGATCTGTTTGAGCTGCTCGCAGAAAAATACTTTCACTGTACCTCGGTATACGTGACAATAAACAAATCCAAATCCACTTCCTTTACCATGGAACAAATGGGATTTGATTGCTGGCCTCTGTGAAATCCATTTAAGGAAGTGTGAGAAAAGGGGTTCTGTATAGGTCTTGTGCGAGGGAACTGTACTGAGAGGAGGCAGGGGAGTAGCTGGCAGGAGATGCTTAATATTCCCTTGTCACAGACAATATTGCAATACATTTAATTATATGAGGAGCAATGGAACCATTGTTTGTATGTGCCAACTGGAGAAGAATGAAAATATCTTTAAAGACAAAACTATCTGCTGTGATTTCTGCCAAATGTGTATTAGCTACATTGCCAAAATTATTTCAGTATTAAAAATAAGTAATTTTCATGACCTTTTTAAATCACCTTTAAGATTAAGAAGTACGAAGCAACACTTCTGCAACTATTTACTTCAATTATTTTTTAAACAATTTATGTTCTACCGCTAATAAATTAATGTTTTTCATTAAATGGATTGGTGCAAATTAGTATGAATATTGTATTGCAAGTGGAACAATATGCATGTCAGAGCTTATATTAGTGTTAATTAGTCTGCAGCTCATGCACAAAGAGGCAATTAGTGTTAAAATGAGGCTCCAGTGTAGGTGAAGCTGGACAGTGGAGCATGCTCGAAATCATCTGCCTCCCAACCAGCTGGTTATGGGTCTGACTGAGAGAGCTGCCTTCCCTTCACTGCAACTCCCTCTGGACCAGAGCACAAGCTGTGGTGTTCTCAGTTAGGGCATAATGAAGAATCTAGTTGCACGGAATATGTGCCATGTCAACTTAGTTCCATGCTGACAGGAATTTTGAAGCTAAGTTTAGCAAGCAATTACTTAACTAATTTCGGAACAAGATTTTTTTTTATGTGATCATCTGAAATTTATAGTAATTTGCCAAAAAACCTTGAAGGGCTAAAGCTGCACTTTGAGAGGTCGAGGAGGAAGAATCAAAGTTTAAATGTTAGTTCATTGAACCAAAGAGCACATTTTAATTCCTAATTCCTTGAAAATCTTGTTATGGTACAACAAAGTTGGGACTTTTATTCACAATTCTGCTATTTCAAAATTTCTCGACCTGCACCCCCCCCCCCCCCGTCCAGAATTCTTCTAAGATTAATGGAAAACTCCCAAGTGACAAGAATGCTTCAGGTGAGCAATTAATTTTCATCCAGCATTTCTTTTTGTACAACAACACATTTGGGGAAATCAAGCCATATCCATATTTTCATCCTCTCAAGAGGGTCTGTTAGATTTTTAGACTAAGGGCGTGATTCAACTAAATCGGAACAAAGTCCCACAGCGAGCGCGTTTAGCCTCGTGTTTCCTGACACTCACAGCACCAAAAAACAGAATGCTATAAATGTCACTCGGGTTAACAAGCAGCTGAGGCCCCACATAGCGGGAAACAAGTGGCTGAGGCCGCACCTCACCCCGTTTTCTGCACTGAAGAGCTTTGCTCGCCGGAACTCCGCAGTGAAGCGATAGATTGAGACACCATTTAAAAATGCGTCCCGATCTCTGGAGCCCCCGACATGACCCCCGACCCCCTCCCCCCAACTATGAGGGAGTCCCCCCACACTCCCCCCCCCATCCAATTTCTGCCATGCAAATAAGTGCCAGCTTGTCACTGCCAACCTGGAACCCTGTCAGTGCCACCTGCCACCAGGGTACCACCCTGCTGAAAGCCATGCACCTGGGGCCACTGATTCCCTGGGAGAACCCTACAAGTGCTGTTCCATTTGGTCCCCATTTGTGAAGACCGGTACTGAATTGTGCTCGCCCAAGATGGGTAAGACCAGTACTGAATTGTGCTCGCCCAAGGTGGGTGAAGGGGATAGGTCCCAATGTCTCGGGTGCCTCAGGAAACTTCACATTCGAGTGAGGCTAGCTGTCTGGCTCTAATATGCAGATTTTCCAACAGTGATCCCGCTCACAATGGGCAGGATTCCCATTGCAACATCTCACAAGATCACATTAGCACGGTAGCACAGTGGGTAGCACTGTTGCTTTGCAGCTCCAGGGTTCCTAGTTCGTTTCCCGGCCTGGGTCACTGGCTGTGTGGAGTCGGCACGTTCTTCCCATGTCTGCGTGGGTTTCCTCCGGGTGCTCCGGTTTCCTCCCAGAAGTCACGAAAGATGCGCTGTTAGGTCATTTGGACATTCTGAATTCTCCCTCTGTGTACCCGAACAGCCGCTGGAATGTGGCGACTAGGAACTTTTCACAGTAACTTCATTGGAGTGTTAATGTAAGCCTACTTGTGACAATAAAGATTATTTAGATCTTTCCAGGTGTTGCAAGCTGGGTAGATCCCGGGAGTGATGTCTCCCGGCTTCTATCAGCCACATTGCACCACGGCGCACTGCTTTTCGGGCGCAATGTAACCTTGCTCTCCCCTATCACTTTGTCTCCTCTCAAATCAAATGGACTTCAAACAAAGATGTTTAAAATCAATTTGCAGAATACTTACAAGTCGCAAGTAACCTGATGATCTTACAGTTCCCAATCCTTGCTGAAATTTTCATTTGGACTGTAGTAGCTTGCGTCCCTTCACTTGCTGTGAGAAAATAAAAGCTTTTGGGTTTGTTTTTTGTGTGACCTCCTGAGTGGAGTTGTAGAGAGAAGTCGTGAAGTACTCCGTATCATGTGCTGGTGAGCCCCCTAAATCATGTTGATTATTGGGTTAAATCAGCCGGCATATAAAAATGCATTGAGAAGGGTATATTGTCCCAGGTGCCAAGAGCTGTGATGACTCCACAAATCTCTCCAAGGCAACAATATGAAGTATTAGGGATGCTCAGATTTTTCCTTTGTCCAAGAAATGTTATATTGATTTGTTTTGTATAAGATTGTACCACATCAGGGGCTGGTTTAGCTCACTGGGCTAAATCACTGGCTATTAAAGCAGACCAAGCAGGCCAGCAGCACGGTTCGATTCCTGTACCAGCCTCCCCGAACAGGCGCCGGAACGTGGCGACTAGGAGCTTTTCACAGTAACTTCATTGAAGCCTACTCGTGACAATAAGCGATTTTCATTTCATTTCATTTCATCAAAATGCCTGATCTGATCCACAGTAAATTGTTAGACTACAGGTTATATATGCTTGTTATGTTGGAATGTACCTGGATAACCAGGAACGATATTTAGGAATCAAAGAACAAAGATCGTAAATACCAACATGGATACAAGATGAAACTTAAACTCAAAATCTAGCACAGGAAAAGCCACAATATAAAACAGGCTTGAAAAAGATGAGGATTATTGTGGCCATAAAGGAAATATAAAATAAAATTTTATAATTCCAATGAAAACATGCTCATATATGTTTGTTAAATCAAAAGTAAAGATATTTAACTATATTGTTAGGTAACAAAGAAAACAAATTGAAGAAATTATCATACTTTTACCATCTGTTTGCATTTCTAAATCAACTGAACTTTTGAACTTAGTAAAACAGAGCGGGGGTTTGAAGCACTGGGATTTTGTATTGTGTTTTTCTGGTAAGCTCCATGATGTTAGTGACAGGATGAATAAGGGTTTGTTGAAGGATCCAGAGTTTAATGTCAGTACACAGTAATTTATGTACAGTACATATTGAGAAAATTAACAACAGCCTAAATACCAACAAAACAGCCACGCAATAGGATATATCTCATTGACCCCATAACAGACTCACAGCTGACAGGATAATCTTCACAAAAAACAAGCTTTCAAAGTGCTCTCAGCTTTCTGTCAATCATGGCAAGATCAAAGTTACACAGTCATATAAAAATTATAAACAAAGACTTAAAGACCGAAGGATAGTCTGCAGGTGTGGCAGTTAAGATGTCACTTCATATCGTTATGGTCGCAGCTGATTCAATGCCTCAGGCTGGTCAACAGTGAAATTTATACTCACACATGACAAAAGTCACCGATTCATAGCCATGTGATGACCAGCTACAATGCCTGATGATAGTGCAGTATTTCACCCGAAGGAAGCTTGTCATGTGGAATGTGCTGTCCATTTTCCAACAGCATGCACCTCAGAGCTGTGCAGGCAGTTAAAATGTCTTCACTGGATTCCTCGAAGGAAGATGTGTTTCACTGAGATCCTTTGAGTACGGAAAGTAAACTGAAGGGGCGCGATTCTCCCAACGGGAGACTAAGTGCCGACGCCGGAGTGAAAACCGGAGTGTTTCACTCCAGCGTTGGAGGCCGCTCCTCGCCCCCTATTCTCCCACCCCCAGGGGGCTAGGAGCGGCGCTGCGTCAATTTCGCGCACAGGGCCTTGGCGCCCGCGTCAAAGCGGCGCCGCCTAAATGACGTCACCCGCGCATGCGCAGGTAGGCCGGCGCCTCCCCGCGGGCGCCCCGCAAGACATGGAGGATTGATTTTGCAGGGCGGCGGAGGGAAAAGAGTGCGTCTTTTAGAGACGCCGGCCCGCCGATCGGTGGGTACCGATCGCAGGCCAGGCCCCCACTGAGCACCCCCCTGGTCCTCGATCCTCCCTCCCCCCCACAGGCCGCACACGCAGCGTTCTCGTGCTGTTCACGCCGGCAGCGACCAGGTGTGGTTGGCGCCGGCGTGAACCGGTCGTATTGGGCAGGCCGCTCGGCCCATCCGGGCCGGAGAATCGCTGCTCAACTGCTAGAAACGGCAAGCAACGATTATCCGAGCGGCCTGTCGTAAAACGCGACATGCCGTTTTGGGGGGGGTGGGAGAATTGCGTGCGTGTGCCAGGGCGGCCTGGCGGGAATCGCCTGGCATTCTCGCGATTCTCCCACCCGGCGTGGGGGGTCGGAGAATCGTGCCCAAGATATTCCCGCACTCGGCTAAATCAATCAGCCTTTTATTAACCTTCTGCTATGAAATATCCCCAGAATAGTCTTGGCATCCCCTCTTATCTTTGTCAAAAGTGGAAAAACACGAGGGCAGCACGGTGGCGCAGTGGATTAGCCCTGTTGCCTCATGGCGCCGAGGTCCCAGGTTTGATCCCGGCTCTGGGTCACTGTCTGTGTGGAGTTTGCACATTCTCCCCGTATTTGCGTGGGTTTCGCCCCCACAACCCAAAAGATGTGCAGAGTAGGTGAATTGGCCACGCTAAATTGCCTGTCAATTGAAAAAAAAATGAATTGGGTACTCTAAATTTAAAAAGAAAAAAAAAAGTGGAAAAACACAGTAGATTGAAACGATTGGTGGCTGGCTGCCAATTTTCCAAAAGTTTTAAGCAAATTGCTTTCTGATCCCATGGAATATATAATCATGCACAATATCATGTCGGTACTGCACAGTGATATGGTTGTCACAGTAAATCACAAACATCAGACTTAAGAAGAAACAGTTTAATGCAACATTTATGGAATTATCAATCTATGAACAGCAATTTCATTTATTTAAATGTTCCCCTTTTCCTGCCATCTTCAGCATTTCCTTTGGTGCCCCTGCACTCCCCAGTCGCTACACCTGCTGATAGTGCAGCCTGACAACCTATACCCATCACTTTCTGCTCAAGATACTCAGTAACCAAATCTCTAAAAGGTATATAGGAAGCCTATACGGTGGAGGAGATTGTAGGGACAATCCATATTGATCAACCCTGTAATGTGGCATTGCCCTGCTATCACACTGGACCTCCTCCTACAGCATTTATTCAAACATTTAGGATGGAGTCGTGTTAGTCTAAGTCACTGAGAAAGCAATTGTTTCTAGCCAGTGTTGACTGCAAAATCTGACAATGCATGTTGGTGATATCTGGGCTTCTATCCAATTTGTGACTGCATTCTGGACACCCAGTCAGTCTTGATAATGCTCCACATATCTTAATGTTAGAACTAGTTTATAATATTATAAAAAGCTGATCGGATAAATTGATGGGCTTGTATTTTCTATTTTTGTTATAAATTCAGAGTACATAATTTTTTGTTTCCAATTGAGGGCCAATTTAGCGTGGTCAATCGACCAAATCTGCACATCTTTGAGTTGTGGGAGTGAGACCCCCACACAGACATGGGGAGAATGTGGAAACTCCAATGGACAGTGATCCAGAGCCGGTGCCGCCTGTGCTTGTATTTTCATAGATCTTTTTTGTGCTTTGGTATCATTCACATCTTATTTATATGTATAGAGTGCATCAACGTTTGGTTGAAATTGATCTATCATTGCCTGGACAAAAATTCGCTGATATAAGTAACGGACGAATTCCAACTCGAGAACCTGTATTGTACCAAAGTAGTTGTCTATGTCGCTGATATCAATGTGGACCTTTAAGCAAAATTTACTTCACTATGAGGCAAAGTTAGCCAGTATATGATATTTTGATCATGCCTTGAGTCAGTTTTTTTAAAGCATATTTTCACTGACATTTTTGTTCCTTTGAGAAATAGCCGAGACTTGGGGGAAGATTCCTGGCTGATTATTAGTCCATTGTACCACATTGTGAACACTACTTCCACAACCAGCATGTCCTGGTGTGGGACTTGAACCTGTAGCTTCTGACACAGACGTAGAGATGCTACCACTTTGCCACAATATCTCCAGTTTGAGTTGGTTTGAAAGAGGAGGCTCCCTGGTAGAGAGCAAAGAAAATTGTGAGAAGTCTTCAACCTTTACATTTCAGTGAGTTCTGTATCAGTTGGGTTTGCTTTAAAGACAATTAAGTGATACAATTAATTATTTTAAAATATATATATATTAGACAGAACAGGATTTGGAAATTGGAGGAGGAACTTGCAGATATTTTGGCCACAAAATTCAATTCTGTAATACCTGTCGTTTCAGCACTCCAAACCCATGTTGCTACAACTCCGCTTCAGTCTGCATCATATTGCCATGGTTATGAGCTCTATGCGTTGGCTGGCTGATATGCAACAGCAAAGGCACTAACAAAGTGGTAAAGATGGAAGAATGAATGATGTCACCTTCAGAGAATCACTGTCACCTCTTCTCAGCCTGGCATCTAAGCAACCCTAATGACCTTTTGAAGGATGGGTTGCTGAGCAGCTGCGAGAACCAGCAAACCCCTTTGATCATTGGTACCTGCAGCCATGATAGCAGCAATCTGGGGGATCAGTAGAATATGAGAAGGTGGATTGTGTAAGTATATACCATCATCTTTAATCATTTCAGCCCCACCACCAGCCATGGCCTCTGTTATAGCTTCTCCAATAATGGCATGCACCAACATGAGGACATGCGGCTGTGCCTGTTCCCTGCCAATTACGTGCTGTTGGCTTCAGTTATTTACCACCTTGTCCTGTAAAGGGAAATGTGTAACTTAGTGTTGTATTCTGTTTGATTGATGTAGCTGCCATGGCTGAATAGCCAGCAGTCTGTGTAAGCTATGAAATATGGATGTGAGTCTTGCAGCTGCCTGAGATGTCTGTAGGTGAGGTGAGATTATGAATATTAGGTATAAGTAGAGTATAAAATAGAGATTATTGGTGGGTGAGTGAAAGAGGGCCTGGTGAATTGGTCTGTGTGTGAGGCTATTTGTTCATTTGTAAAGGTCTGTTATTTGAAAATGCGTTCATTGGCCTTGTGTAATATCACTGAATTTATTTCATCCAGACTATACACTGCTTACATTTGTTGAGATGGTATCAGCTCACGCTGCTTGGCCATTATGAATAGTGTGCTTGGTCCAGCATCAAACCTGCTGTTGAATGGTTGCAGGGATCCCAATTTCATGTTAGACTAATATCACTCGCAGCTAGCTTACACTGGTTAATGCTGACCTGCATCTCTTAAATTGGAGGTGCAACCTGACTACAGTAATGACTGCAAATAGCTGGAGAAGAGTTTCTGAGCAGGAAGAAGACTGGAGACAATGCAACAAGCCATCTGATTCCCTTTGGATAGAGAACGTCTCTCCTCCTATTTACCATCTATACCAAGGTCTCCGGCACTGCCGGAGCCATTTTGAGCCATTTCTCTGGCCTGTTGCATTGTCTCCAATGTTCAGATTGTACCTCCAATTCATGAAGTGTAAGCTGGCCTCAACTAGCCCAAGCTAACGGTAAGTGACGTTAGCCTCTCGTGAATTTGGGATCCCTACTGACATGCAGCCACTGAACATAGGGCTTAATCCTGGGCCGTGCACCACTATTACATAATGAACAGGCAACATAAAGTTTGTGTGTGCTGGCTGAATCACAACATACAGGTCCAGGTTAATTACCCATCATGATCCCTGCACCTGATTTTGAGCCTATCAAATTGATTTCCTCTTTGTTTTTATTGTACATGTGAATATCTATGCAGCTATGTGGTAAGATTGTTTTTATCATTCATGTTTAAGGAAAATAAGGTAGCACAGTGGTTAGTATTATGCCTTAACAACTCCAGGGTTCCAGGTTCAATTCCCGGCTTGGGTCACTGTGCTGAGTCTGCACGTTCTCCCTGTGTCTGTGTGGGATTCCTCCGGGTGTTCCAGTTTCCTCCCATAGCCCAAAGATGTGCAGGTCAGGTGGATTGGCCATGATAAATTGCCCTTAGTTTTCAAAACTGGGTAGGTGGGGTTACTGGGTTACGGGGATAGGGTTGAAGTGTGGGCTTAAGTAGGGTGGTCTTTCCAAGGCTTGGTGCAGACTCGATGGGCCAAATGGCCTCCTTCTGCATTGTAAATGCTATATTCTATGTAATTGATAACAGATTTACTTCCTTGGAAGAGGGCACATGGCTTCCTGATCAACAGAGGTAAGTGTTGAACTAGACTCACTCCAATTTTCCGGGAAAGGTTAATGTAATTTGTTTAAAAACGGCCTGGATTTCACTGAAATGCCTGCTACTATGGACAGTCAGATGGGAGCCATAACACTCAGCACGTGTATCACAGAAAAGCAATGGAGCGCCTCAATGAGTTCCGGAGGAGCCACTGATGATGGTTCCACTGGGCCACTTTGTAAAGCAGCAGGCAGCATTAATTTGGGCTCATTGTCCACAACCAGCATTGGAGTTAACGTTGATTTATGCAGAGTTGGTAACAGCAGGCGCAGAGCCTCCTCAGGAGTGCATCCACATCAGTTAATACCATTAAACAGTATGTAAGGAATGGACAGCTTATGTTTAACATTTGGAGGCAACTTTTAAATGGTATTGATTCCATTTGCGCTAAAAGCAAATTGCTGTAAATACCAAAGTTTCAAAACCCACTGAGCTCTAACCCTGAACAGTTGTTAGATATACGAGAGCTGCCAGCAGAAGGACAGTAGCCGATCATGGTAGCATTGTGTTGATATTCAGAGGTTTACTTTAGAGCCTCATTAACAACTTTCGGAAATAGCAAAGAACTGAATGTGGCCAATGATTGACGGTGCTCTGCTGACGCTGGCTGGAAGGTGCCTCACAGTGGCTTGCGTTCCAGTATCTGCACAGAGAAAAATCACACCATGTCTAGCTCTTTGAGAAATGATTTTCGCATATTCACAGTCACCCAAAGTGTGATATTGTGCATTATTCAATGAACAAAAACTTCAATAAAATGTTATTTTAGAATTTATATTTAACCAGAAAGTGGGAAGGAAAATAAGTTTCATTTTATTCTTTCATGGGATGCAAGTGTAACTTGGACGATCAGCATTTGTTGCCCATCCCTAATTGCCCTTGAACTGAGTGGCTTGCTCGGCCATTTCAGAGGGCAATTAAGAGTCAATCATATGTCTGTGGGTCACCATTACTGAGAGGAGCTTTCAATTCCAGATTTAATTGATTAATCAAATTCAAATTCCACAAGTGCTATTTGAACCCGTGACGCCATGGCACCAGCCTCAGCCTCTGCATTACGAGCCCCAGTGACACCAGTCTCCCCCATAAATCCCATAATAAATTATATTGAAATAAGCAACATTGTTACATTTATTCAAAGATTCAGGTTTTAAGGATGAATTCTGATCATAATTACAAAATTATTTGCACGTAATATAAACCTAATATGAAGAGCTGGTTTAGCTCAGTGGGCTAGACAGCTGGTTTGTGATGCAGAACAAGGGCAGCAGCGCCGGTTCAATTCCCATACCAACTTACCCGAACAGGCGCGGAATGTGGCGACTAGGGGCTTTTCACAGTAACTTCATACTTGTGACAATAAAAGGTTATTATTATTATTAACTTTAAAATCATGGGGAAATAAAACATAGAACATACAGTGCAGAAGGAGGCCATTCGGCCCATCAAGTCTGCACCGACCCATTTAAGCCCTCATTTCCACCCTATCCCCATAACCCAGTAACTCCTCCTAACCTTTGTTTTGGTCACTAAGGGCAATTTATCATGGCCAATCTACCTAACCTGCACGTCTTTGGACTGTGGGAGGAAACCGGAACATCCAGAGGAAACCCACGCAGACACGGGGAGAATGTGCAAACTCCGCACAGACAGTGACCCAGCGGGGGATTGAACCTGGGACCATCACACCGTGAAGCCACAGTGCTATTGATATTCAACATTTACCTTACAGGAAACCCAGTCTTCCTGATTGCTTTTCTGCTCTGAATTGGCTTTGCCTCCACCTGGCATCCACTTTAAGAACGGGATTTTCTGGTCCCACCAAACGCCAATGAACTTTTGGCCAACTCTCCAAGTTTCCCTTTCCTGCCACAGGCAGGACTAGAGAACCTAGCCTAAGATTGGGATCCTAAGCACCTTAAACATTTCTAGGTCCTGACTCCACACTTGTTGTGTGTGTGCCAATTGGAATAGTCTTCCAGGGTGCAGAACCATCTAATTAAAGACAAGATGTGTGTTCATGGACTGCAGGGCAAACAGAGGAGGGGACTGCCATGTAGGAGGTGGAGCAATCATTGTGAGTTACCCTTTGAAAACATAGCAACTTTTTTAAAACTGAGCTGCAGCCCCCAGGACAACAGAGTGGAGGGAACCACTTTCCATACAATGGGCTGCAGCCCTCAGGGACAAAAGAGTGGAGGGAACCACCTTCCATAATGTGGGCTGCAGCCCACAGGACACAGAGTGGAGGGAACCACCTTCCAGGACAACAGAGTGGAGGGAACCACTTTCCATACAATGGGCTGCAGCCCTCAGGGACAAAAAGTGGAGGGAACCACCTTCCATACAGTGGGCTGCAGCCCACAGGACGACAGAGTGGAGGGAACCACCTTCCATACAGTGGGCTGCAGCCCACAGGACGACAGAGTGGAGGGAACCACCTTCCATACAATGGGCTGCAGCCCACAGGACAACAGAGTGGAGGGAACCACCTTCCATACAGTGGGCTGCAGCCCACAGGACAACAGAGTGGAGGGAACCACCTTCCATACAGTGGGCTGCAGCCCCCAGGACAACAGAGTGGAGGGAACCACCTTCCATACAGTGGGCTGCAGCCCACAGGACAACAGAGTGGAGGGAACCACCTTCCATACAGTGGGCTGCAGCCCACAGGACAACAGAGTGGAGGGAACCACCTTCCATACAGTGGGCTGCAGCCCCCAGGACAACAGAGTGGAGGGAACCACCTTCCATACAGTGGGCTGCCAAGCCCCCAGGACAACAGCGTGGAGGGAACCACCTTCCATACAGTGGGCTGCAGCCCCCAGGACAACAGAGTGGAGGAACCACCTTCCATACAGTGGGCTGCAAGCCCCCCAGGACAACAGAGTGGCGGAACCACCTTCCATTACAGTGCGGCTGCAGCCCCCACGGACAACAGGATGTGGAGGAACCACCTTCCATACCGTGGGCTGCAGCCCCCAGGACAACAGAGTGGAGGGAACCAACCTTCCATACAGTTCGGCTGCAGCCCCCAGGACAATCACAGAAGAGTGGAGGGAACCACCTTCCATACAGTGGCCTGGCAGCCCACAGGACAACAGAGTGGAGGGAACCACCTTCCATACAGTGGGCTGCAGCCCACAGGACAACAGAGTGGAGGGAACCACCTTCCATACAGTGGGCTGCAGCCCCAGGACAACAGAGTGGAGGGAACCACCTTCCATACAGTGGGCTGCAGCCCACAGGACAACAGAGTGGAGGGAACCACCTTCCATACAGTGGGCTGCAGCCCACAGGACAACAGAGTGGAGGGAACCACCTTCCATACAGTGGGCTGCAGCCCCCAGGACAACAGAGTGGAGGGAACCACCTTCCATACAGTGGGCTGCAGCCCACAGGACAACAGAGTGGAGGGAACCACCTTCCATACAGTGGGCTGCAGCCCCCAGGACAACAGAGTGGAGGGAACCACCTTCCATACAGTGGGCTGCAGCCCCCAGGACAACAGAGTGGAGGGAACCACCTTCCATACAGTGGGCTGCAGCCCCCAGGACAACAGAGTGGAGGGAACCACCTTCCATACAGTGGGTTGCAGCCACAGCTGCGCCCCATTGATTCCTGCCGCCCTGTGGTGGAGTGAATGCAGGAAACATTGCGGGACTCCCTGCTAGTTGCTGGTAAGCTGTCTCCAGACATCTGCCAATCTTTGCCCTCAGCAGGGGATCTGGTTTCCCAGTGGTAGATCCAATCTGCCAACAACTGGACAGTCAAATATGCAGAGTGGCTGCCCAACCCTGTCAAGACGTTAAGTCCTTGCCATTTCCACCCCACCATAGGTAGGAATTTGTCAATGCCTCCACTCAACACCTTCCTCATGTCCCATCAGCAAGATCAGCTTGGAAAATTCCACCCTTAGTTTGGCCTTGGTTGATGTCACTAGTGTCCAATGTTAATATGAGGTTTGAGTATGGCTGATGACTAAACCAGCCAGGTGTTGAATCAAGAGCCAGAATAACACGAGTAAATTTAAATTATAATTCTATTTGTATATTTCCTACTTTCCTGGAAAAACAGGAAATCCACCCTTCTGCCCCACCCATTCCCCCTGCCGAGATCACCGCATTTTTAAATAATAATAATCTTTATTGTCACAAATAGGCTTACATTAACACTGCAATGAAGTTACTGTGAAAATCCCCGAGTCGCCACATTCTGGCGCCTGTTCGGGTTCACAGAGGGAGAATTCAGAATGTCCAAATTACCTAATAGCACGTCTTTGGACTGTGGGTGGAAACTGGAGCACCCGGAAGAAACCCACGCAGACACGGTGAGAACGTGCAGACTCTGCACAGACAGTGACCCAAGCCGGGAATCGAACCTGGAACTCAGCGCTGTGAAGCCATTGTGCTAACCACTGTGCTACTGTGCTGCCCATGATGCCTCATGAGCCACTGATGTGACAGTCAGGGACAATTCCATTGGCTCACCAGTGGCAGGTTCCTCCTACCTAAAACTCCTGCTCTTGTCCACTGGCCAAGCTGTGATTTCCACCCTGCGTTCACAAAGAAGTCGGATCTACCTTATGGAGATCAGGATTGGGAGCTTAAAATCATTTTGATCTTCACATGAACCTGTCATTATATTAGCCTCCTCATTCTTTAATCCCATCTCCTGATAAAATCATCAATTTGCCTCTGTTACTTAATGAAAACTAAAATAGTAGTTTTGTGTGGTCATCATGAGATTAGTGGAGACTCTAGTTCCTTCTCCAGTGAGAAATTGTTATTCAGCCCATAAAATGACCTCTCCCTAATTTATGCTGGGGAAGTTATTTAAATAGTGCCATTTCAAATTTCAACTGTAGATTCAAATTTCTCCAGAAGCTCTTATTTCAACAGTAAATTCTCTGCCTCCCAGTTTTCATCTGTCTTAATCTCTTCCTCTGGCTCTTTATGTCTCTATCTCTATTCTATCTCTATCTTTATTCATCTCTTTCTCCCCTTTGGTTTCTCTCTGACGCTCTGGACAGGGTTTTTTGTTCAGCGTTAATTTCATTCTGGTGTTTGCTTATTTATTTGAAAGAAGTAAGCCATAAAGACAATCCTTCTGTCCATTTCTGTTTGTTTTTCTCCCTTGTTTCCTTGCAGTCTGTTTCCCTTTCTTAAACAAAGCTCAGGGCAGCGTCGTAAATACTTGAAACAGATGTGCATTAAAACCAACGTTTTGCTCTCTGTGGAGTAGCAAAGACAGGTGGGAGATTTGAGTTTAACCTGTGTACTGACTAAATCAAGTGCAGTGCCATTTTGCATCAAAACAGCAGAATACAGGGAGCAGAGAAATGAAAAGGGAAGGGACAACAGAGGGCAAGGCAGTGAAATAAGAAAACTCATCCCCGTAATTACAATCCCCAAACAGTGACCTCCATTTTATCTATGAATATATGTTGCATGTTCGCCTGAATTTTAGAGTGGGTGGCTTTCCTCACCATAATTATCCAGCACGGTAGCATTGTGGATAGCACAATCGCTTCACAGCTCCAGGGTCCCAGGTTCAATTCCAGCTTGGGTCACTGTCTGTGCGGAGCCTGCACATCCTCCCCGTGAGTGCGTGGGTTTCCTCCGGGTGCTCCGGTTTCCTCCCACAGTCCAAAGATGTGCAGATTAGGTGGATTGGCCATGATAAATTGCCCTTAGTGTCCAAAATTGCCCTTAGTGTTGGGTTGGGTTATGGGGATAGGGTCGGGTGCTCTTTCCAAGAGCCGGTGCAGACTCGATGGGCTGAATGGCCTCCTTCTGCACTGTAAATTCTATGAACGTTTTCAAAAATAATCTTATTCACCCTTCTGTCCATTCAGGAAACAATATTGACGAGGCAGTTTGTAGTAGTTTGTTGCTGGAGTGGTAATCCAGAGACCCAGGATAATGCTCCAGGGACCAAATCCCACCACAGCAGATGATAAAATTTCAATCCAATAAAAATCTGGAATTAAAAGTCTAATGATGACCATGAAACTATTGTCGACTGTTGTACAACACCATCTGGTTCACGAATGCCCTTTCGGGATGGAAATCTGCCATTCTTACCTGATCTGGCCTACATGCAACTCCAGGCCCACAGCAATACGATTGACTCTTATACATCTTCTGAAATGTGCGAGCAGTTCAAAGGCAATTGGGGATGGGCAGTAAATGCTGCGTCCCATGAATTAATTATTTTTTAATCTAATTTTCTTTCTAATTTCATATCACAGTCATGAATATTTTTAATAAATGCTGCAGTGTCCCTTTTGGTTGCGAAGAGTTGATTTAAGCAGGCACGAGCTTATGTTCAGGACATGAAAATGAAAATGAAAATCGCTTATTGTCACGAGTAGGCTTCAATGAAGTTACTGTGAAAAGCCCCTCGTCGCCACATTCCGGCGCCTGTCCGGGGAGGCTGGTACGGGAATCGAACCGTGCTGCTGGCCTGCTTGGTCTGCTTTAAAAGCCAGTGATTTAGCCCAGTGAGCTAAACCAGCCCCTAAACTGATCAATATTACACTCCCCATGATATCCAAGGATGGTAATGAGGGGATGTACTCACGCCCACACCAGCACAGGAAGCCTTTGCTCTCTCTAGCAATAGCCACATGCACAAAATGGCGAGTTAATTAAAGTAATTCTTTCTTAATGTACTGCCGAGGGACTGAATCAAAGCCTCATGTCCCTATTCGTCCAGCTGACACCATGACACATCAGCTATCCTTTTCATCACCCAAGCAGCCAGATGCAACATCATTAACCCAATCACTTGTATCAATCACATTTTCATTTTGAAATATTCCAGTCCTTTCTCTGAAGAATGTTAAAATTGCAAATTCATTTTGGAAGTTCCAAATCTTTATACATACATCTCCGAATTCTGTTAAATCACACAGTAATATGTGGAGTTTGTTTTTGAAATTAATTGGAAGTTTTAAGTGAGGTGATTGCATCTGAAAATGTTTTGTTTTCATCATTACATTCCTGTGGGACATAAGTGAACCCTTTTGACAACTCTCCAATGCAGATCTTTAAACTGTCAACGTAATAGATCTGAACACAGGAACAGCAAGTAATTAGGAAGACAAAAGGAATGTTGCCCTTTATTACAAGAGGACTGGAGTAAAAATGAAAGGAATTGTTGTTATAATTGTACAAGGTATTGGTGAGACCACACCTAGAGAACTGTGCACTGTTTCGATCTCGGTAGTTCAGAGAAGGTTCACTTAAGTTGATTCATAGTATGAAAGGAGGTTTTTTTAAATTATTTCGCGACACATGAGTGTCATTGGGTAGCAGTTTTATGAGGAAAATATCAGCAGATTGGGCCTATATTCATTGATATTTAGAAGAATGAGAGTGATGCTATTGGAACATGTAAGATTCTGAGGGGGTTTAATGGGGAAAATGCTGAGAGGGTGTTTCATAGGGGAAGCTCGGACTAGGGGGCATATTTTCAGAACAAGGAGTTCCTCATTTAAGACAAAGATGAGGAGGAATTTCATCTCTTAAGGGTTGTAAATTTCTGGAATATCTCTCCATGCTGTGGAGTTCTTTGTGGTTCTAATCCGAGGATGTTTGGCATAATGTTCACAAAGACCACAACTAGCTTTTATGCTGAACAAAGCTAAAGATTTATTTGCACTACTTAATTGGATTCGACACTTACTCCTATACAATAAACAGTTGATAATAAACATACAATCTATACTCATCTTCTACTAATCTCTACATTAATACAAGAACAATGATTTGCTCTCACTCACACCATCTTTACTCCAGTCTGTCTTCTTGCCTTCTCCTCAACCTGTTACCCAGAAGGCTTAGCATCGATGCCTTTTATTGTTCTGCATCTAACTCCCTCTAGTGGTTGGTTTGGACATAACATTAACCCTTACAGTTCTGTACATTTATCATAATGTCACACACATCTTGTCTACGGTGTAGCACTACAATCCATATGCTTCACCCCATGTCTATGTATTTACATTGTGTATTTATCGTATGTCCTATGTTTTTCATGTATGGAACGCTCTGCCTGGACACGGAGAACAATACTTTTCATCATGCCTTGGTACACGCAATAATAAATCTAAATCTAGTCCAGAGAGCAGTGGAGGCTGAGTCGTTGAAAAAATTCAAGGGTGAGATAGGGCAAACAGAAAGTAGAGTTGAGGCCAAGGTCAGATCAGTCATGATGTTATTGAATGGCAGAGGAAGCTCCAGGGCTGAATGGCCTACGCCAATGCCTAATATGTTCTTATGTAGCACAGACTAACTGAATTAATTTGCATAAAATGATAATCTCCTAAACAAACCATCTGAAAAGACTATCCGAGTCTGATATTAAATAAGGGATATTCCGAGCATAACTGGAACCATGTGCTGCAGCATGTGTGGAACATTAGTGAAAACAAGACACTTCCTTCAATTGATTAATATATTGCATGGAATGATTTAATGGAATTTTGAGATAATTTTGTGTCATTTTAATGTCTCAGGTAAACAATAAATGTATCTGATATGCTTCACCATCACAGTGTGGCATTTTATATCAGATTTTTCCACTGTATTAACTCTTAACATTTATCAGTGCCCGACTTGTTCCTGGTTACAAATCATCCAGCTGCACAAGTACCAATTTGTCGTGTTTAACATCTCCGTGTCTGCTGTGCCGATTGCGTGCCAGTGTTTTATATGCATCAAATGTCAGTTGGGCCAACTGCTAATATTTCTTTCTCCTTTGACAGTAAAGTGCCTGTTTATAGAGCTTGCAATGTCAAAACCTATTAAGCCCACAAGCAGGAGCTGCGGTAAGAAGTCTTACTCATGCACTTTACATTTCAGTGAACCATGTTGTGATTTTTTTTTTTAAATTCTCTTCAAAGCACAGTCCATTCAGTACTCCAGAAACAGTACTCTTTGTGACTGCAGTTCCTAGTTACATTTGAGAGCCATGCCATGTACCCAATTCAGCTGCTTTCTCTGTGAGAAAATATAAAATCCAGGTTTCTCTTTGTGTGTTTAGGCAAGGTATTAAGTGGTCTCCAATAGAGAAATTAAGCAAATTATTTTGAAGGCAGTCTCTTAGTGCCGACACTAATAGACCCCAAAGGAAAGCAGTGAATTTGTTCCGCTTTCCTGTCAGAATGAAAGGTATGGAAAAAAAATATTCTACCTTAATGTCAAGTTTTCAACATAAAGTGTGGCATTTCTACCTGAATGGTCAAAATGCACTGATGCCAGTTTTCATTCGGAAAAGAGTACTCAACTCTCCCTAATAAGTTCTGCTATTGGGATCACACAGACACAATCTCTCAGTCATGGACAAAGGACTAGAGTTAAAAGTGGAGAGATTAATTAGGAATAAACTTTATGAGGTGACAAACAAACCAGATAACTAAAGTAGCTCAGAGGCTGAGGGACTGTCTATCTGCTACTATGTCCCGGACCAGTCCCCTAGAATATTGATAGGAACCCCATTATTTTATTTTATTTTTGAGACTGTAAAGAAAGGATTCTCCGCTCCAGGAGTGATTTTGCGTACAAATAGGTATAGTATATTAAAACAAACTTTATTACTGACACACTATTACTAACTTTAACAGCATAAAGAAAATAGCTTACAATTATTAGCTAAACAATATTGAACAATGAAATGAAACACTAATTCCTTTTTAAAAATATTTTTATTAAGGCATTTGTGTATATATGTATATACATGAAGTACAACTAAAACTAAAAAAAATCAAACAGGAAATGTCATAACAAATAAATAACACCACCCTCCCTGCCGTTCCCCTCAACCCATCCTGCCCCCCTGGCCCCCCCCCCCCCCCCCCCCCCCTCCCCCACCCCCCACTGCCGACTTCTTAACAATCCTTGAAGAAATCGATAAATGGCTTTCATCTCCCGGCAAACCCCCCCCAACAGACCCTCTCAAGGGGAACTTGATTTTTTTCCCGGCCCAAGGAATTCCGCGAGGTCGCTCACCCACACACCTGGCTTCAGCGACCCCGAGTCCTCCACTCCAACAAAATCCGTCTCTGGGCTACCAGGGAGGCAAAGGCCAAAACGTCGGCCTCTCTCACTCCCTGAATTCCCGGGTCTTCTGACATTCCGAAAATCAGCACTTCTGGATTCGGGGTAAATTTCACCTTCAGAACCTCGGACAAAACCTCATTGAACCCCTGCCAGAACTCCCTCAGCTTTGGACAAGCCCTAAACATGTGGGTATGGATCACCCTGCCCCCCCCCCCATGCTCCGCCCACACATATCCCGCACCCCCTCAAAGAACCTGCTCATTCCAGCCACCGTCTTATGCACACTGTGAAGAACTTTGAATTGGATAAGGCTAAGCCTAGCGCATAAGGAGGATGCGTTCACTCCCCTCAGAGCCTCCTCCCATTACCCAGCATTCAGCTCCCTCACCAGCTCTTACTTCCACTTCCGGTTAACTTCTCCTATCGGGGCTCCGTCATAATCCATCAATTCCTTTAAATCCCTCCCAATCCATTAAATATCTGACACCCTACCCTCGCCAACTCCTGGTTTCCACACCATCTTGTCCTGCAGCTCCGGGGGTTGTATGTCGAGAAAGGAAGGCACCTGCTTCCTAATATAATCCCATACCTCTAAGTACCGGAACCCATTCCCGTTGGGCCATTCATACTCCTCTCCCAATTCCTCCAGGCTTGAAAAGCTGTCCCCCACAGATACGTCCCCAAACCATTCTATCCCCGCCCACCGCCACCCCCGGAACCCCACGTCAAAACCCCCAGTGCAAATCTATGATTCCCACAAATCGGTGCCCAGACCAAGGCACCCTGCAAACTCAGGTGCTGCCGCTACTGTCTCCAAACCTTCAGGGCCGCCACCAGCACCTTGCTCTTGGAGTATCTGGCTGGCGAGAACGGCAGAGGCGTTGTCAACAGTGCCCCTAAACTAGTCTTTACACAAGGCTGCCTCCATCCAGTCCCACACTCACCCCTCCCCCACTACCCACTTCCTCACCATGGCTAGATTAGCTGCCCAGTAGTAGTTCATTAAATTTGGCAAGGCCAGCCCCCCCCCCCCCCCCCCCCCCCCCCCCCCCCACCAACACATTCCCATTCCAGCAGAACTTTATTTACCCGGGGGGATTTCCCCGCCCACACAAACTTCAAAAGCAAAGCATAATTTTCCTAAAAAAGGCCTTTGAAATAAAAATCAGAACATTCTAAAAAACAAATAAGAACCTCGGAAGCACACTCATTTTCACGGTCTGCACCTGCCCTGCCAGCGACAGTGGGAGTACGTTCCACCTCTTAAAACCTCCACCAATAGCGCCAGATTCAATTTGTGTCGTTATTCCCAATGCCACAGCACCTGAATGCCTAAGTCCCTGAAGTTTGTCCCCACCAATCTAAACGGCAGCTTGCCCAGCTTCTCCTCCTGCCCCCTTGCTTGGATCAGGAAGATTTCACTCTTGCCCATGGGCTGGATTCTCCGTATGTGAGGCATGGGAATGGTGGCATAAAATGGCTACCGATCCTCCGTTTGACAGGAGGCTAACATCAAGATAGTGTGGAGCACCCGGCTCTAGCTGCCGATACGGCCCGGAGAATTGGCAGGTCTGTGGCCGTGCATGCGCACAGCAGGTGGCCTGCGGCGGCCGGGCCGTGCAACATGGCACCGGCCGCTCGCGGACCCAGCCTGCAAAATAGTGCCGCCCCTTTGACTGGCGTGCGCGCCCTGGACCACCCCACAGCAGCACCTCACTCCTGGCAAAGCCCCCCTGCCCGTGGATCGGCCCTCCCCCGACTGTGGTGGTGCTGAACCCAAACCATCCCATCATTTCCCACAGATATTTCCATTCTACCTGATCAGAGGCCTTCTCCGTGTCCATAGCGACACCCACCTCCACCTCCTGTCCCACCAGAGTCATCATAATCACGTTGAATAAGCGCTAAAGTTCGCCGATAGATGCCTCACCGTAACAAACCCCGTCTGGTCCTCCAGGGCACACAGTCCTCAATCCGCGAGGCCAAGATTTTGCTAACAGCTTGGCACCACATTTAGCAACAATATTGGGTGGTAGGACCTGCACTGCTCCGGATCCTTGTCTTTCTTCAAAATTAAGGGTGCCGAAGCCTGCGACAACATAGGGGGAAGCTCCCCCTTCTCCCGTGCCTCATTGTCTGCCTTTTCCACCATGGGCCCCAGATCCCCCGAAAACCTTTCACAAAATTCCACAGGGAACCCATCTGGGCCCTGGGCCTACCCTGCCTGCATTGCCCCCATGCCTTCCATCAACTCCATCAGTCCAATGGGTGCCCCCAGCCCCTCTACCAGATCCTCCTCCATTTTGGGGAACTCCAACCAGTCCAGCAATTGCAGCATTCCTTTTTCCCACACCGGGAGCTCCTATTCCTCAAAAGCACCATTCATCCTCACCAGGTCCAAACCCGTCCTTCCCCTCAAACCCTTCACCTTTCCGATCTCCCACGCCGCCTCCTGTTTCCTAAGTTGGTTGGTTGGTTGGTCAGTTGGTCCAACCAACTAAGTTGGTTGGTCAGCAGCCACTGATGCTCCGGTGCATGCGTGGACTTACGCCATCCGGCGAAGACCTTTTGGCCCTGGCTGGCAGGGTGACAAAGGCCGTTCGCGCCGGCCGATGGAGCGGAAACCACTCCGGCGCGGGTATAGCCCCTAAAGGTGTGGAGAATCCCGCACCTTTGGGGTTGCCCGACGCCGGAGTGGTTCTTGCCACTCCACAACGCCGGGACCCCCCGCCCCTCCAGGTAGGGGAGAATCCCGGCCCTGCTTTGAGAGAAACTACTGGTCTGTTCACAGACATCAAAACTGAACTCCAAAACTCAGCACATAACTGCTTCAGCCCTGGTTCACCCCATTAACTACATCACCTTACTAAAGCTAAACAATGTCCCTAATTATCTACTCTCCAGGGAACCCTACTCAAGGTAAACAATTACATGGTTGGAATGAATGATGATTTCATTTTTACGACACTTTAATTGCACCTATGTTTCCAAAGTGCCTGTTGGTCTTTTAAACCAGGATTTTTAAAAAAACATTACTGCAGTAGTCACACTAACCCAGGTTTTTGACACTTACTGCACTAAATACATGTAATATATCTGAGATTCCCATATTCGTCACATCGCCTTTATTCTCTGGGCAATGCAATTGTTCCTATTCTTATTTTTACCTCAAAGTAGGCAATTTGCAGTTAATAGTTACGGCACAGGGTCCGTGAAGGTTGAGAAAGGTGCAAACCTGTCGAATATCCAGGCTGTTGGAGGGCAATTTTCAACTCAGTTGTGCCTGTGAATGGATCACAGTGCAAAAAGGAGCAACACCCAGGCAAGTCTCTACTTCGCCCATTCTATTGGCACCAGATCCATGTGAAGGTAATTCCCCCAAAATAGTCAGAAGCAAGAAGGAAAATGCACAAATCCTAGAAATATGAAATAAAAGCAGAAAATGCTGGGAACACTCAGCAGATCTGGCAGCATCTGTGGAGAGAAACAGAAGTCTGCAAACTTTCCTCATAAGGTTATTATAGGTTAATAGTATGTAATTGACACCAACTTAAATGCTGCATAGTCTTCTCGCCATTACATGGGAAATATAACTAGTGTTAACTTCTTTCATGTAAGTTGGGGTGTTCTTGTTACACTTAAGAAATATTTTAAAGTGGCAGCGGCTTTCCGCAGCAATTTCATATTTATTTCCTGAGCTGACAGGGGTCTGGGCGGAATTTTCCTATCTCACCCACATTGTGTTTTGTGGCTAGTGGAAGTGGAGAACCTAGCGGCAGGTAAAATGTCAGAAACCCGCTGCTGTAAAAACAATTTGCCGTTGTCCCAATGGCAGGTTAATGATTAACCAGCTGCCTAGTTTCATGAAACTATTTGCATTCATTTAAATCTCATGAATAGTCATTAAAACATCCTCTCGCCAGAATGTCACAACAGTGGGAAATTACATTGACCTCAAACCCATTTGAAAATGAGTGGAGTGTGAAGTCAGATCTCAGTTTACTCATGACTTCAAGGCGAATGCAACATTCATGGCCGACCGGCCAGACTACCGTGCCGCTCTTATTGCGATCAGTGCCACTCTGCTAGGACTGTAGGGTTGGTCTGCTCCTGCACTATGCCAATGTTGCCCACAAGGACATCGCTGTGCTGCAAGACTCCGGCGGGCCTCGACCTTCAGACACTGACCAGTACTGTGCCCAGGGTTCGAGAGTGCAGGGGTCATCTCCCAAGATAGCTTACACCGTTGTCAACAAGGATACCACTGTTCTGTGGTACTCAGGCTGAACGCCACTGTCAGAAATGAGCATTGCAACCAGGTGTGGGGTATGAAGGAAGAGTGGGAATGATGGGATGATGAACAGCAGTGGGGATCAGAGAAGGCTATAAGAGGGGAAAGGGGCAAGCTGGAAGGCAGAGGGAGAAGGAGATGGAGGAGGATGAGGAACAATGGAAAGCAGAAGGTGGATGGGGGGGCTAGAAAGCTGGAATCTAACAAGGGTAAATGAACTGCTGACAAACAAGGGGGTCAAATGGATAACACATGTTTGCCTGGAAGGGGATATACGCAGACTCTGGAATAGGAAAAAGGCGATGGGCGAGGGGGGAATGCTGTTCGTGTGGCACATGAAGGATGGGTCACGTGGAGACTTGGAAGGTGTTAGGGTGGTTTGGGAGGGACACTGAGTTCTCAGTCCCCATGGCAATGGAGAACATTGTGAGAGTCCAAGTCATCGGGCCTGGGCTTGCAATCAGGCATCACAGAGAACAGACACACCTGTGGAAAGGAGTCACAGATTACAGGCAGTCCAAGGGTCATTGGGACCTCATAGCCAGATGCCCAGAGAGGAAACAGTCCAGGGGTGCAGAGGACATGCAGCAGGAGGAATCACTGGAAGCACAGTGTACCCTAGCTGCTGAGATGGGTAACGGCTGTGTGTTCCAGAGGGGAAGAGTACAGCTTGGTGGGCAGGTCAGTCTCACAGCCACTGTTCCTGGGCAGAGCCGTCTCTGTACTGGACTGAAGATGGAATAGCGATGGAGGCATTTGCAGCTTGTAGATTGGAAACTCATAATAAGGGTAGGGTATGTAATCATAGAATCTCTACAGTGCAGAAGAAGGCCATTCAGCCCATCGAGTTTACACTGACCCTCTGAAAGAGAACTTCACCCAAGCCCAATCCCCCGCCCCATCTCGGTAAACATTTGCACATTAAGGCGTAATTTAGCATGAGCAATCCACCTAACCTGCACACCTTTGGATTGTGGCAGGAAACCGGAGCACCCGGAGGAAACCCATGCAGACACGGGGAGAAAGTGCAAACTCCACTCAGACAGTCACCCAAGTCTGGAATAGAACACGGATCCCTGGTGCTGTGGGACAGCAGTGCTAACCACTGTGCCACCGTGCCACCCTGCAAAGCTCTTCTGGGGTGGGCATGGGGAAGGGGGATCACTTTGGTCAGTGACCATGCACACAGCTTCGAGATGGAGTGGGTAGAGTTCCCCATGAGTCATGTGTATGTCACAGGCTCAGGGTCCACCACAACAGATATTGGGGGAGGCTGAAGAACAATAAGGAAGCTCTACCTTCACACCATGAGGTTCGAGGTGGTGTATCACACCACATACAGTGAGAGAGAAAGTGTTAAAATCCATATGGAAATAAAGTGAAGAACCGCTATTTAACTCTAATGGTACCGGTTGAAAATGAATGTAACACCGAATCTGGTCGGGAGGGGTCTCAGGCTTTGTGGGAGGGGCACTGATGGGCTAAAGGGCCCCTTCCAGGGGTGACCTTTAATTTTTTGTCCCTGTAAGAGTGAGCAGGAATCAGCTTAGTTATGAAGGAAGGAGAAAGGCCTCCTTGGGAAGAAAGTTACTGGAAGCTGCTGCCCTCAACTGCGCTGTAAAAGGGATACTCAGAACTCAGTAACTTCACATCACATTTATTGCATCTCCAGAGTAACATGTAGGAATGTAGACTTTGTGAATGCAACCAATAGTGAAGGAGGCACAGCTACATCATATGTAGCACTCCATCAATGAAGGCCCGTCATGTGTTCACCAGAATTAGCAATCACAGTGAGAAAAAGGGGATCCATTCATTGATCATGAGCAACTGATTGGCCATTAGAAAGCCACATCTGAAATTGGAGAATGGATCTAACTTGGGTCTCTCACCTCATTTTCACCTTGCATTCTCATTTACAGCTCCAATTGCCACATTTCTGGATGCCTTTTTGTCACCTCGCTGTCTCAGCAATAAGGCTGTTTCAGTCACCATGCAAGTAAGGCTGGAAAAGCTGTGGAGCCCGTCATTTCCCATAAGTTTTGGTGCATTCTCACTACCACAAAGAGAAAAGGTATGGAGGTGACACATCTCTGGATTTCTTACAAACACGATGCGAGGTTTATTGGCAGATGTTGCTCATACAGTCTAAGATGGAGCGATGAAAGCCTGCGCCAGCACTCTGCTGAGATCACAGATGTTCCACCATGTAGGAATTAATTCTTTAATAGATAACGGTTTTACATTCAGAGCTTCAATTTTCTGAGCCCTTAATCATTCTTGTCTTGAATATTCCATTTCAAAGGGAAGACAAAGAACAAATGAGCCTGGGGCTCAATCCTGCCTTTGTCTGAGTCCTAATGCAATGGAGGAGACGAAGGATGGAGAGGCGATGTTGAGCACAGCTCCATTCCATCAGGGGGCACCACCTGGGGGCCATAGTCATGGGAGACCAGAGCATAAGCAGGAGGGTCAGGACGAGAGACCCAGACAACAGAGGCAAATTGGCAGACCGAGGGTTTATTGTAGAAGAGTATCCTATTTACAAGTGAGTGAGAGGCAATGCTGGAAATATCTGCACTTGTTCCGAGATCCAGTACATTACATATTCTGCAATCTTCGAGAAGACATGTCACCTGTGACATCGGAAAGTTGGTCATGGCCCTCCAGGTCCAGGCCCTCGAGAGGGCATCTGCCAAGGGCATCAGAGGGTGCAGAATGTCGTAGTCCACCTTCAGTTCTGATGTGCAATCTGGATGGAAACCAAGAAGAAGCGGGAGGCCATGTAAGAATAGGAAGATCGAGCATTGCTCAGTTGGCACGGGTACATGTGCAAAGGGAACCCTCAGTGTAAATACCAACTATTTTTAAAAATTGCAGATCCACACTGAGGTGCCTCTCATTCTTTGGGGGGGGGGGGGGCAAATCCAGTACCACACCAACCGATGTGCTGATACATTTCTCCCTATATCACGCCCCCCTCCCCCAACCTTGCCGAGTTACTGTGGCCCAAACGTATGTGCCCCAACATACGCTCAGGAATGAGCCGGGTGGTCATTGATCTGTTATCAAAAAGACATGAGTCAAACTTCCTCAGATAGGGAGGAGCACCAGAACTCAGTGTGGTGAACGTATTGCTACTGCAATTCACCACTGTACTGTGTTGTACTATGTTGATGCCACTGTGGGCTCCACCTGTGGCTCCGCCCCCTAGGTGGCACTTAGTACAGAGCAGTCGCAGGCAGGCACAGATCTACCTTATTAAAACCACTGTTCACTTCTACTAATCGTCTCATGTGAATTGATGGTTGCATCACTCATCTTACAGCGAGTTGTCATCATCCTCTATCCTGTAGAAAAGACTCGCAGGCGCTGTCAACCCAGGCCCATCACCCTGGTGTGATGTTAAGCTGACCCTTGGTGGGGGGAAGGGGGAGCACTGTTGGGGAATTGGGGTAAAGGTTAGGAAGTGAAAGGCTGGCAAGGTTTGAAGTAGGGAGGAATCAAGGGTGATGGGAAGGTTGAACCAAGGGATCAGGTAAGGCAGGACTTGAGGTCAAGGGGACTGGTGGGGATAGAGCGGCCAGACAAAAAGCCTCCTAGTTGGAGGATCTGGAAGCCATGAGGTTCTCCCTGGTCCTTCGGCCCTGTAGTACTCCGGTCACCACCAGTCCAGTGTCTTCCGGGTCCTTCTCGGGCTCCCCTTCGACCCCATCCTAGTCCTCCTCCTCCTCTGACACAGCAGCATGTGGAGGAACCAGCATGTGACCAGGATCCGTGAGACCCTCTGGGAGCTGCACTTTGAGCTGTCAGGCCAGCGGAGTGGTGTTTTTATGAGGCCTCCACTTAATGACACTCCTGATAGCAGAGTGGGCCTCATTGTATGTGCTTTGTCCTTCAGACTGAGGCCTCCGCACTGGCCTCATTTGCCATGACCTTAGTCGATAAGCCTTGTCTCCCCACTAGCCAACCCCTCAGCCGTGAGAGAGGCTTTAAGGTGCCGGTAACCTCAGAGCGCGTCAGGACATAGGCTGTGTGGATAGGCACAGACGTGAATTATATTAAGTTGGTGGTCATACACTAACTGTATGTTCAAGGAGTGAACCCCTTCCTGTTAATGAAGGCACTCCTTGTTGGCACAGTGGTCTGAGGGTGACATGGGTGTATTCAATCGCCCCCTGGACCTGGAGCATACTGGTGATAGCAGAGAATCCTGCTGCTTGGGGATCCTGGTGGGTCTGGTCCAGGTTAAATGAGATGTACTTTGATACCCAGAAACACAGGGCATCCGTAACATGGTGGCTGCAGCTGTGCATGGATGCTTGTGATAACCACATAGGTCCCCGCTTAAGCCTGGGAAGGATCCAGAGGCCTAAATGTTCAGGGCAGCTGTACGTTCAACGAGCACCAGGAGCAGCTGCCCTCCTCTTGGTGCCAGGTCTGCGATAATCTGTCACAGGTGCCGCACGATTTCCCTGTGAAGTCTGAGTCTTCATCGGCACACGTTGCCCGACAGCTTATTGAAAGACCAGCGCCTCCTATAGGCAAGTGGCCCAGAGTAGTGCTGTCTTCTGACCAGCTCCTTGGCCTGATGGGCGGCCGGCACTTGTGTCTCACTGGCAGCCCCCGATGTTCAGGGCAGGCTCAAACTTGGATCAAGCCTGTGCTGTGTCTGGCGCACTCGCTACCGTGCATCTGATACAGCAGAAATCACCAGGAATATTGCTAACTAAGCTGGCTATAATCCAAAATCCATCTTTAATCTGTGATGCAGTGGAGAAGGAGCGAGAGAGACAGTCAGCAACATTGTACATCCATTGACCCTCAATTCCCCCCAAATTCAATGGTCAAAATGCATGTCATGGTTGACAGACCCTCACCATTCCCATCGCCCAGCACAGCATTGATGAGCAGCTGGCCATAACAGATAGCTTGCATGTCATGAGCAGTGCCCCATGTCCCAATTATTCCTCCACGGCCTCCTGTTCGGATGATCCCTCCCCTCACTTCATCAATAGAGGTGCACATAATGAGGTTAAAGGCCGATAAGTCCCCTGGTCTTGATGGCTTGCGTCCGAGGATCCTAAAAGAAGTAGGTACAGAGATAGTGGATGCATTGGTTGCAATTTTCCAAAGATCTTTGGATTCTGGAGGAGTACTGAAGGATTGGAAAAATGCAAACGTGACACCCCTATTCCAAAAGGAAGGGAGGAAAAAAGTAGGTAATTGTAGCCGATTAGCCTAACATCTATTGTTGGAAAAATGTTGGAAGCAATTATTAAGGAAGTAATAGCAGTGCATTTGGAACATTATTAACTAATCAAGCAGCGTCAGCATGACTTCATGAAATGGAAATTGTGTCTGACTAATTCTGGCTTGGGTCAATGTCTGTGTGGAGTCTGCATGTTCTCCCTGTGTCTGTGTGGATTTCCTCTGGGTGCTTTGGTATCCTCCCACAAAGTCCCGAAAGACGTGCTTGTTATGTGAATTGGACATTCTGAATTCTCCCTCTGTGTTCCTGAACAGGCGCCGGAATGTGGCGACTATGGGCTTTTCACAGTAACTTAATTGCAGTGTTAATGTCAGCCTACTTTGACACTAATAAACATTATTATAATTTATTAGTTTTTCAAGGAAGTTTCAACCGGAGTGGATAGAGGGGAACCAGTAGATGTGTTGTATTTGGACTTCCAGAGGCGTTTGACAAGGTACCTCAGAAATCATGACATCATGGTGTTGGAGGTAGTATTTTGGCATGGATAGAGAATTGACTAATGGGCAGGAAACAGTGAGTGGAGATAAGGGGTTATTGTTCAAGTTGGCGACTTGTAACCTGTGGGGCTTCACAGGGATCAGTGCTGGAACTGCAACTGTTTACAATATATATTAATGACTGGGAGGAAGGAAGTGAGTGTCCTGTAGCCATATTTGCAGACAACACAAAAGTAGACAGAAAGGCATGTTGGGAGAGTGGTACAATCAGTTTGCAAAGAGATATTGATAGGTTAAGTAAGTGGGCAAAACGTTGGCAAATGGAGTATAATGTGGGAAAATGTGAAGTTGTTCATTTTGGAAGGAGGAACAAAAGAACAATATTATTTAAATGCAGAAAAACTGCAAAAAGCTCCAACACAAAGGGACTCGGGGGTACTTGTGCACGAAACACAGAAAGCTACCACACAGGTGCAGCAGGTAATCAGGAAGGCTAATGGAATGTTGACCCTTATTTCAAGGGGGTTGGGGTATAAGAGTAGGGAAGTCTTGCTGCAAACTGTACAAGGCACTGGTGAAACCACATCTGGAGCACTGTCAGCAGTTTTGGTCCCCTTATTGAAAGGAAGATATTAATTCAATGGCGGCAGTTCAGGGAAGGTTCACTAGGATGATCCCCAATATGGAGAGATTGTCTTATGACCAAAGGTTAAACAGGGATTGGGACTCTACTCATTGGAATTTAGAAGAACGAGAGATGATCTCATTGAAACATATAGGATTCTTGAGGGGTTTGGCAGTTTAAATGCTGAGAGGATGTTTCCCCTCATGGGAGAGTCTCGGACCAGAGGGCATAGTCTCAGAATAAAGCGGTGCCTATTAATAAATGAGGTGAGGAGGAATTCCTTATCCGAGGGTTGTGAGTCTTTGGAACTCCTTGCCTCAGAGAACTGTGGGGGTCAGAGTTCTTGTGTATATTTAAGGCTGAGATAGATACAATTTTGATCAGTAAAGGGATCAAGTATTATGGGGAAAGACGAAGGAAATGGGTGTGAGGGACATTGGATCAGTCATGATCCTATTGAATTGTGGAGCAGGCCCGAGGTGCTGAACAGACTACTCCTCTTCCTATTTCTTATGGTCTTATGGTGTTATGTTCTGGTGAAAGTGGACAGCCCTGTACAACCCCATGGCTGTGAGGCTCAGGCCCTGCCTATGACTGTCTCTTCCCCTGGATATTGAGCCTGAGAGAATAGCTGGTTTATCATTGATTATTCTCAGTTGTAGGAGTCTCTGAACTAGCAGAAATGTGAGAGGGCACAGGTTCTCTGAAGCGAAGGAGGATGCCCAGTGGTGATGAGGACTGAACATCTCACCACCCTCTTCCTGTCAAGTAGCTGTGGTGTTCTTTGTGTTGCTAATTTTAGGATGGTTGGCGTAGTGCTCACAAAGACCACAAAATAGCTTTAAATTGAACAAAGCTATAAATTTATTAACACTACTTAATTCGATTCGACACTTATTCCTCGATAATACACAGTTGATAATAAACATATAATCTACACTCATCTACTACTAATCTCTACACTATTACATTAACTACGATCTGCTCTCACTCACACTATCGTTCCTTCAGTCTGTTCTCTAGCTTTCTCCTCAACCTTTCACCCACAAGGCTTAGCATCAATGTCTCATATAGTTGTACATTTAGCTCCCTCCAGTGGTTGATTTAGACATTACATTAACCTCCGCCATTCCTTACATTTATGATAATGCCACATCCCCATTTCTTGGGATAAAACGGTTATCAACCTGTTTCCAACATTTTTTTCTTTGAACTTTACAGTTGCGAACATGAATCATTAACTTGTTGTTACATTCAGTTGCAAAAATTAACCGTTAAGTCACATTGGTGATGACAGATGAATAGTTATTACAGTCATTACAAATTTAATCTGTTCGGTGGTCTCCTTGTTCTAGTTGATCTTCTCAGTGGTTTCATCAAAGTATGCAAGTTATCTTCCAAATTGCCTTGAAGCATTGGTGATAATGATGGATTAGGAAAGTCAATGTCTTTGAAGATGTCATCCTGAGCAATAATGTTCTGAGTTTGAGATGCAACATGTTTTTTTATTTGCAGTAATGCTCTTCTATTTCTTCCAAACATTGAACCTTGTTCAGTCTGAATCAAGTACGATCTGGGTGCGACTTGTCTTAAAACGTTAGCTATCTGCTGCCATCCACCATCAGGATTTTGTATACGAACGTAATCTCCTTGTTTTAATTTTGCTCAAGGTTTTGTGTGCTTGTCATTGTATTCTTTTTCTTTTTGTTTTCGTAAACTTTGGCGTCTATGTATTTCTTGATGATCCATATTTTGAACCATGATCTCTGGTAATGTGGTGCAAATGTTTCTTCCCATCAGCATCTGAGCTGGCGATAAACCAGATGACAATGTGGTAGCTCTGTATGTCAACAATGCAAAGATAAGTCTTTGTTGTCATCGATTGCTTTATAGAACATAGAACATAGAACGATACAGCGCAGTACAGGCCCTTCGGCCCACGATGTTGCACCGACATGGGAAGTCAAAAACTAAAGGCCATCTAACCTACACTATGCCATTATCATCCATATGCTTATCCAATAAACTTTTAAATGCCCTCAATGTTGGCGAGTTCACTACTGTTGCAGGTAGGGCATTCCACGGCCTCACCACTCTTTGCGTAAAAAACCTACCTCTGACGTCTGTCCTATATCTATTACCCCTCAATTTAAGGCTATGTCCCCCTCGTGCTAGCCACCTCCATCCACGGGAGAAGGCTCTCACTGTCCACCCTATCTAACCCTCTGATCATTTTGTATGCCTCTATTAAGTCACCTCTTAACCTTCTTCTCTCTAACGAAAACAACCTCAAGTCCATCAGCCTTTCCTCATAAGATTTTCCCTCCATACCAGGCAACATCCTGGTAAATCTCCTCTGCACCCGTTCCAAAGCTTCCACGTTCTTCCTATAATGAGGCGACCAGAACTGTACGCAATACTCCAAATGCGGCCGTACCAGAGTTTTGTACAGCTGCAACATGACCTCATGGCTCCGGAACTCAATCCCTCTACCAATAAAGGCCAACACACCATAGGCCTTCTTCACAACCCTATCAACCTGGGTGGCAACTTTCAGGGATCTATGTACATGGACACCGAGATCCCTCTGCTCATCCACACTGCTAAGAATTTTACCATTAGCCAAATATTCCACATTCCTGTTATTCTTTCCAAAGTGAATCACCTCACACTTCTCTACATTAAACTCCATTTGCCACCTCTCAGCCCAGCTCTGCAGCTTATCTATGTCCCTCTGTAACCTGCAACATCCTTCCACACTGTCTACAACTCCACCGACTTTAGTGTCGTCTGCAAATTTACTCACCCAACCTTCTGTGCCCTCCTCTAGGTCATTTATAAAAATGACAAACAGCAACGGCCCCAGAACAGATCCTTGTGGTACGCCACTTGTAACTGAACTCCATTCTGAACATTTCCCATCAACCACCACCCTCTGTCTTCTTTCAACTAGCCAATTTCTGATCCACATCTCTAAATCACCCTCAATCCCCAGCCTCCGTATTTTCTGCAATAGACGACCGTGGGGAACCTTATCAAACACTTTACTGAAATCCATATACACCACATCAACTGCTCTACCCTCGTCTACCTATTCAGTCACCTTCTCAAAGAACTCGATAAGGTTTGTGAGGCATGACCTACCCTTCACAAAACCATGCTGACTATCCCTAATCATATTATTCCTATCTATCTCGTATCTCTTATAATCCTCTCCAAGACTTTACCCACAACAGACGTGAGGCTCACCGGCCTATAGTTACCGGGGTTATCTCTACTCCCCTTCTTGAACAAAGGGACCACATTTGCTATCCTCCAGTCCTCTGGCACTATTCCTGTAGCCAATGATGACATAAAAATCAAAGCCAAAGGCTCAGCAATCTCTTCCCTGGCTTCCCAGAGAATCCTAGGATAAACCCATCAGGCCCCGGGGACTTATCTATTTTCACCTTGTCCAGAATTGCCAACACTTCTTCCCTACGCACCTCAATGCCATCTATTCTAATAGCCTGGGTCTCAGCATTCTCCTCCACAACATTATCTTTCTCCTGAGTGAATACTGACGAAAAGTATTCATTTAGTATCTCGCTTATCTCCTCAGCCTCCACACACAACTTCCCACCACTGTCCTTGACTGGCCCTACTCTTACCCTAGTCATTCTTTTATTCCTGACATACCTATAGAAAGCTTTTGGGTTTTCCTTGATCCTACCTGCCAAAGACTTCTCATGTCCCCTCCTTGCTCGTCTTAGCTCTCTCTTTAGATCCTTCCTCACTTCCTTGTAACTATCAAGCGCCCCAACTGAAACTTCACGCCTCATCTTCACATAGGCCTCCTTCTTCCTCTTAACAAGAGATTCCACTTCTTTGGTAAACCACGGTTCCCTCGCTCGACCCCTTCCTCCCTGCCTGACTGGTACATACTTATCAAGAACATTCAATAGCTGTTCCTTGAACAAGCTCCACATATCCAGTGTGCCCAACCCTTGCAGCCTACTTCTCCAACCTACACATCCTAAGTCATGTCTAATGGCATCATAATTGCCCTTCCCCCAGCTATAACTCTTGCCCTGCGGGGTATACTTATCCATTTCCATCACTAATGTAAAGGTCACCGAATTGTGGTCACTGTTTCCAAAGTGCTCACCAACCTCCAGATCTAACAGCTGGCCTGGTTCATTACCCAAAACCAAATCCAATGTGGCCTCGCCTCTTGTTGGCCTGTCAACATATTGTGTCAGGAAACCCTCCTGCACACATTGTACAAAGAACGACCCATCTAGTGTACTCGAATTATATCTTTTCCAGTCAATATTTGGAAAGTTAAAGTCTCCCATAACAACTACCCTGTTACTTTCGCTCTTTTCCAGAATCATCTTCGCCATCCTTTCCTCTACATCCCTAGAACTATTAGGTGGCCTATAGAAAACTCCCAACAGGGTGACCTCTCCTTTCCTGTTTCTAACCTCAGCCCATACTACCTCAGAAGAAGAGTCCCCATCTAGCATCCTTTCCGCCACCGTAATACTGTCCTTGACTAGCAGCGCCACACCTCCCCCTCTTTTGCCCCCTTCTCTGAGCTTACTAAAACACCTAAACCCCGGAACCTGCAACAACCATTCCTGTCCCTGCTCTATCCATGTCTCTGAAATGGCCACAACATCGAAGTCCCAGGTACCAACCCATGCTGCCAGTTCCCCTACCTTATTTCGTATACTCTTGGCATTGAAGTAGACACACTTCAAACCACCTACCTGAACACTGGCACCCTCCTGCGAAGTCAAATCTGTGCTCCTGACCTCTGTACTCTCAATCTCCCGTACCCCAAAACTACAATCCAGGTTCCCATGCCTCTGCTGAATTTGTTTAAACCCCCCCAAAGAGCACTAACAAATCTCCCCCCCAGGATATTGGTGCCCCTCAGGTTCAGATGTAGACCACCCTGTCTATAGAGGTCCCACCTTCCCCAGAAAGAGCCCCAGTTATCCAGAAATCTGAATCCCTCCCGCCTGCACCATCCCTGTAGCCACGTGTTTAATTGCTCTCTCTCCCTATTCCTCATCTCACTATCACGTGGCACGGGCAACAACCCAGAGATAACAACTCTGTTTGTTCTCGCTCTGAGCTTCCATCCTAGCTCCCTAAAGGCCTGCCTGACATCCTTGTCCCCTTTCCTACCTATGTCGTTAGTGCCAATGTGGACTACGACTTGGGGCTGCTCCCCCTCCCCCTTAAGGACCCAGAAAACACGATCCGAGACATCACGTACCCTTGCACCTGGGAGGCAACATACCAAACGCGAGTCTCTCTCGCTCCCACAAAATCTCCTATCTGTGCCCCTGACTATTGAGTCCCCAATTACTAATGTTCTAATCCTTTCCCCCCTTCCCTTCTGAGCAACAGGGACAGACTCCGTGCCAGAGGCCCGTACCCCATGGCTTACCCCTGGTAAGTCCCCCCCCCCCCCACACAAGTATCCAAAACGGTATACTTGTTACTCAGGGGAACGACCGCAGGGGGTCCCTGCACTGACTGCTTCTTCCCAGTCCCTCTTACAGTTACCCATCTATCTCCAGTCTTTGGTGTAACTACTTCCCTGAAGCTCCTATCTATGACCCCCTCTGCCTCCCGAATGATCCGAAGTTCATCCAGCTCAAGCTCCAGGTCCCTAACACGGTTTTTGAGGAGCTGGAGTTGGGTGCACTTCCCACAGATGAAATCAGCAACGACACTTTACTGAATCATTTTTTGACTATTCCTACGCCTTTCTCTGCTTTGCCATTTGATTGAGGATACAATGGGCTTGATGAGATGTGATTAAAATTATAGGGCAGCACGGTATGGCAGCATGGTGGGTAGCATTGTGGCTTCACAGCGCCAGGGTCCCAGGTCCGATTCTCTGCTGGGTCACTGTCTGTGCAGAGTCTGCACGTTCTCCCTGTGTCTGCGTGGGTTTCCCTTGGGTGCTCCGGTTTCCTCCCACAGTCCAAAGATGTGCAGGTTAGGTGGATTGGCCATGTTAAATTGCCCTTAGTGTCCAAAAAGGTTAGGAGAGGTTTTTGGGTTAAGGGGATAAAGTGGAAGTGAGGGTTTAAGTAGGTTGGTGCAGACTCGATGGGCCGAATGGCCTCCTTCTGCACTGTATGTTCTATATCGTTCCGCAAATTGTGTCCAATCCCAGCTGATGAAGCAAGGGCCATTGTCAGAGTCAATGTGTAATGGAATTCCATGGTGAACCAAAACAGATTTTGCTCGTATTACAGATCTCATCGTTGAATCATTCAGCGTAATCACCAGAGTAATTATGACTAGATAGTCACGACCTTTAAAGTAGAACAGATGCATACCAACTTTGATCCATGGATTGGTGATGAATTCATTTTCTACCAAACTTTCTTTGCACTGCACAGATTGATGCATCTGACATACGCTGCATTCCTGCACTTGATTGTCCACATCCTTATTGATTTCAGGCCAGTACACAGATTGTCTTACTCGTCTATCACATTTTTCAATACATTGGTGACCCTCATTTATCTGTTCCTAGATACCCTGTCGGAGGAATGAAGGAATACTTGATAATAAAAATATAATCTACACTCATCTACTATTAATTTCTACACTATTATGTTAACTACGATCTGATCTAACTCACACTATCTTTCCTTCAGTCTGTTCTCCATCTTTCTCCTCAACCTCTCACCCACAAGGCTTAGCATCAATGTCTTACATCGTTGTACATCTAGCTTCCTCTATTGATTGATTTAAACATTACATTAACTCTTGCAGTTCTTTGCATTTCAGATAATGTCACAGTAGCCACACTCCAAACAGCAGAGCAGCCATTGTTGGACCTCGTACTTGAACAACTAAAGGCACCCCGTCCGTAGCTCTTTCTTAAGAAACTGAAGTGAGGCCACTGCCTTACGATAATAGTTATTGAGAGATGTGTGCCTTTGCAGGGAACTTTGCAGGAATGATACTTATTTCCACTGTTTAAAATTAAAGTAGTGTCAGAAAGCAGTTCTGCAATATTGGAAGGGATCGAGATTAGGAGAATAATGCCATGTGATAAAAATGGTATTAGACTGACCGGTGGGGCCGAGAGAAAGCGCTTGAGCCTTAATAGAGCCTTACCTGATTGTCTCAACAATGAAGTCTTTGATCTGACACGGGCTGCCCGGAAAAAAGCTTTCAGCAACTGCTGGTGTAGCTGTTCCATGTGTCAACTCACCTCTGCTAATCACCTCCTTCACCTACTGTGGAGCTGTCAATCAATGAGGTTTGCCAATATCTGGGGGTCCTGAGATGAATGTCCACATTTTGAATGGAGTGCTGATACAACAATGAAAGTTTCCAGGCGGGGCGCATGGAAATCTACAGGAACAGGAGACCTCACAGGTCTTACATGAAACTGACAGGATTCACTATTACTGGTCAGGTGCCTGAAAGTTACATCTAAGGAGTGAGTCTCTAGTCTTTGTTATATTACGTTGTGTAATATCTTGTTACTCATTTGCTTTATGCCAGAATGGCCATATGCGTGATGTTCGGTAACACTCAAAGTCTTCAAATAAAGCGAATACTGTTTATTGAGTAACGATAATAATTTAACTATGAATTTGTTCACTCTTCAATAACTAAAACTGCAGATTTGATTAACAAGGTGAAATATATATAATGATGATTGACTGTACCTGCACACTAAGCCATCTCTCTCTAACTCTGTTCACTAGTCACTCAAAACATGAAGAGGTGGGAACTCTCTCTGAGTTTATCTTTTGTACCCATATCTGGTGCTGCCATCTAGTGGTTATCTAGCTGTTGCTCATGTATGTCAACTCTTTACATGCACTCAGATATATGCAGATCACTACAGTCTTTAACCGCACCATGGCAAGGTTCAGCCATGACAGCAGACCACCCCACACACACACACACACACACACACACCCGCCCCGGTAATTGAATTTAAATTAATGCAGATGAGGATTTTGCATGTTTTGTCCAGTCTGAGTGGGAGCCCTATCGGGGGCTGGCGGCCGATTTTGCCCTCATGCCCAATTCAACGGGGCATCATGAATCATGATTCCTGCTGCTAGCTAGCAGACTTGGAGAATCCCCGAATCTCCCCCCCCCCCCCCCCCCCCCCCTCTCCAGTGTGGCTCTGGTGTGCATCAGTCTCTTCCTTCTACGGGCTATAAGCTGTGAATGCACTTTGCATGGCTCCAGAGGGATGGAGCTCAGATATGAATGAATATAGGGGTAAGAACAGGTGTGAAATGGCAGTATTACAGAACACTGCGGTTTTCACAACTTTCTGACATGCAAGGCTGTAAGTTAAGTATCAGCTGCAAAGTAGTCAGATAGTAGGAAATGTCTGTATTTCTAATTATTTTGGTTTACAAGCATCCCATGCTAATTTAAAATGTTTCCCAATGACTGTATTCCTTCCTGTAGCTTACACAGTTTGTATAGTTTGGAGCAATGGAGTTGTTGGGGGTTCTGCAGGATTTTGACATCTTTTAGACGGGTCTTTGGGAATGTGTTCTTATATGTACTGGCGGTTCCCTACAATGAAGATGATGAAAAGCACTGTTACAAACAAAGGGTGACTCTGGTGCCAGTGTCGATTGTGCACTCATTGTGTCTCCCGAAGAGTTACTGTTGTGATATCACGTCATTTACACTAATCATGACATTTGAAAACACTTCACTTCATGTTAGCAACATGAATCTTCAATAAAAGGCAGCACGGTGGCACAGTGGGTTAGCCCTGCTGCCTCACGGCGCTGAGGTCCCAGGTTCGATCCCGGCTCTGGGTCACTGTCCGTGTGGAGTTTGCACATTCTCCCCGTGTTTGCACGGGTTTCGCCCCCACAACCTAAGGATGTGCAGGTTAGGTGGATTGGCGACGCTAACTTACCCCTTAATTGGAAAAAATTACTCTAAAATTTCTTTTAAAAAATGAATCTTCAATAAAATTAGACATTTTAACCAGGAAACCTTCGATAATTGAGCAGAGACTAAATTTAAAAACAAGTTAATATTTATGTATCCATAGTTATCTGATAAGTTTTTTAAAAAATTTGCTTTCACAATAAATAAATGAATCATATTGTGTAAACTGTTGATGTTAATGCAGTGCTTTATACAGTTAATATTTTAACAGCCTTACATTTTAAAATTGTTTAGATTCTCTGCATAAATGTGTAATCATCTTTCTATTTCTTTGCATGAAAGCCTTTTCATTTTAAGTGTCATAACAAAAATGACAAGATGCGGTAAACAGCATGACAAGGAAAAGCACACTGACACAACCAGGTACTGCCAGGAGAGCAAAAGGCTGTCACTTGTAATCCAGCCTTGGTCAGATAAAATAACTTGGCAGTTTTGATTGGGAGGGGAATGTGACAAAGCTCAACAACCTCAGTCTCAGTCAATCCAACTGTGACGCACAAATAGGGTAGTTTCTGCACCAGATGCAAGTTCTTACAGCTGAAAGAGGTAGAATATGAGGGCAAGTGGAGCAAAACTGAAATGATAAAATAATTTCTATTCCATTGCAATTTCCATCATGTGGTAAACCACTGTTGCACCTCTATTAGAGGATGTATGGTAGGACCTGTACTGCAGGCACGTTGGCAGTCCCTGCCTGCTGGCTCCTCCCAGTAGGCGGAGTATAAATAGGTGTGTCCTCCATGCGGGAGCCATTTCGCCAGCTGCTGTGGGAGGCCACACATCTTAGAGCAATAAAGCCTCAGTTGTACCCAACTCAAGTCTTTGTGCAATTGATCGTGCATCAATTTATTGCTCTAAGATTTTCAAAAGATGGACCTCCGTATCAAGCCGAATCGCCTGCAGCTGGATCCACATTCAAGCGACGCCAAAAAGGGCTTTCAACACTAGCTAGCTTGTTTCGAGGCGTTCATCAACTCGGCGCCCAGTCCTGTCTCGGAGGCTCAGAAGATACAGATCCTGTACTCAAGGATGAGCTCCAGCGTCTTTCCGCTGATCCAGGACGCGCCAAACTACGCCGGAGCCATGATGCTTCTCAAAGAGAATTACGCTCAGAAGACGAACACGCTCTTCGCCAGGCACGTACTTGCCACTCGCTCTCAACTCCCTGGTGAGTCCATAGAAGACTTCTGGCGGGCCCAAATCCCACTTGTCCGGGACTGTGACTGTCAGGCTGTTACGGCCACTGAACATTCAAACCTCCTTATGCGGGACGCTTTTGTTACGGGGATTGGGTCAGACCTCATACGCCAGCGACTGTTAGAAGGGGCCATGCTCGACCCAGCAGAGACAAAGAAGCTAGCGCTCTCTATGACGGTCACCTCGCGCAACATTCAGGCCAACACCCCCAGCCGCGCGGCCCATCCCTCCTACGCATCATGGACCCCACAGACGGCCGCTCCAGCGGGGGCATTACCCAGCCTATACGCCTGCCCGGCCCGCGCTGCCCTTTGTAAGGCTTGCAGTAAGAAGGGGCACTTCGGCACGGTGTGCCAGGCCCGTGCAGTCGCCGCTATCGCCCCCCACTCCCTCATTTACCACGTGTGGACAGTGGGCGCCGCCATCCTCTCCTCCTCAGACCACGTGCGGCCAGTGGGCGCCGCCATCCTCTCCTCCTCAGACCACGTGCGGGCAGTGGGCGCCGCCATCTTCTCCCCCTCAGACCAAGTGCGGCCAGTTGGCGCCGCCATCTTCCCCTCCGCGCAACACGTGCGGCCCATGGGCGCCGGCATCTTGTTCAACCCCCGGCCCATGGGTGCCGCCATTTTGTCCTCCTCAAGATCTTCAGGCGCTGCCATCTTGTCTCCCCAACGGTACATGGGCATCGCCAGCATTCCAGGACCTATGCCCTCCGGGCTCTCCATCATCTGACACCAGCGACGACCGACCACGACTCGCCTCAGTGACCATCGGCCAGTCTCGTCCGCACAACCTGGCCACAGCATTGATCAGGGTTAAAATCAATGGACACGTGACCTCTTGACTGCTGGACTCCGGGAACACCGAAAGCTTCATCTACCCGGATACGGTAAGACGCTGCTCCCTCGCGGTACACGCCGCCAACCAAAGAATCTCCCTGATCTCCGGATCCCATTCCCTGGCGATCCGGGGGTACTGTACGGTCACACTCACGGTCCAGGGCGTAGAATTCAGCGGCGCCTCTACGTCCTCCCTAACATGTGCGCTGCCGTACTACTCGGTCTGGACTTCCAGTGCAACCTCCAGAGCCTATCTCTGAAATTCGGCGGGCCCCCACCACTCCTTACTGTGAGCGGCCTCGCGACCCTAAAGGTCGATCCGCCTTCCCTCTTCGCAAATCTAACAATGGATTGCAAACCTGTCGCCACCAGGAGCAGACGGTTACAGCGCCCAGGACAGGACCTTCATCAGGTTCGAGGTCCAACGGCTGCTTCGGGAAGACATCATCGAGGCCAGCAACAGCCCCTGGAGAGCGCAAGTGATAGTATTTAAAATTGGGGAGAAACACAGAATGGTCGTGGACTACAGCCAGACCATCAATCGGTACACGCAGCTCAATGCGTACCCCCTCCCACGCATATCTGATATGGTCAATCAGATTGCACAGTACCGGGTCTTCTCAACAGTAGACCTCAAATCCGCCTACCACCAGCTCCCCATTCGTAAATCGGACCGTCCATACACTGCCTTTGAGGCAGACGGCCGCATCTATCACTTCCTCAGGGTTCCCTTCGGTGTCACCAATGGGGTCTCGATCTTCCAAAGGGAGATGGGCCGAATGGTTGACCGGTGCGGTTTCCGGGCCACCTTTCTGTACCTTGACAACATCACCATCTGCGGCCATGATCAGCAGGACCACGATGCTAACCGTGCCAAATTTCTCCATCCCGCCACTCTCCTAAACCTCACCTACAACAAGGAGAAGTGCGTGTTTAGCACGACCTGCTTCGCCATCCTCGGCTATGTGGTCCAGAACGGAGTTCTGGGGCCCGATCTCGACCGCATGTGCCCCCTCATGGAGCTCCCCCTCCCCCACTGCCCCAAGGCCCTCAAACGCTGCCTGGGGTTCTTTTCATACTACGCCCAGTGGGTCCCAAACTATGCGGACAAGGCCCGCCCATTCATACAGTCCATTCAATTCCCCCTCGCGGCCGAGGCACAACAGGTCTTCGCCAGTATCAGAGCCATGTCGCCAAGGCTGGGATGCATGCAGTAGACGGGACACTGCCCTTTCAAGTAGAGAGCGACGCATCAGACGTCACTCTACCCGCCACCCTCAATCAGGCATGCAGATCCGTGGCATTCTTTTCCCGCACGCTACATGCCTCAGAGATTCGGCACTCATCCGTCGAAAGAGAGGCCCAAGCTATCGTTGAAGCTGTGCGGCATTGGAGGCATTACGTGGCCGGCAGGTGATTCACTCTCCTCACTGACCAACGGTCAGTAGCTTTCTTGTTCAATAACACACAGTGGGGCAAGATCAAGAATGATAAGATCTTGAGGTGGAGGATCGAGCTCTCCACCTATAATTACGAGATTTTGTATTGCCCCAGCTCAACGAGCCCCCAGATGCCCTATCCCAAGGTACATGTGCCAGCGCACAAGTAGACCGACTCCAGACCCTGCACGACAGCCTTTGTCGCCCGGGAGTCACACGGTTGCACCATTTCATAAAGGCCTGCAATCTGCCCTACTCCATTGAGGAAGTACGGACAATCACCAGCGACTGCCAGGTCTGTGCGGAGTGTAAGCCGCACTTCTACCGGCCGGACCGTGCGCACCTGGTGAAGGCCTCCCGCCCCGTTGAGCACCTCAGCGTGGATTTCAATGGGCCCCTCCCCTCCATCGACCGTAACACGTATTTTCTCAGTGTGGTCGATGAGTACTCCAGATTCCCCTTTGCCATCCCGTGCCTCGATATGACGTCTGCCACCGTCATTAAAGCCCTCGCTCTGTTCGGTTTCCCCGCCTACATCCACAGTGACAGGGGATCCTCATTCATGAGCGATGAGCTGCGCCAGTTCCTGCTCAGCAGGGGTATCGCCTCCAGCAGAACGACAAGCTACAACCCCCAGGGAAACGGACAGGTAGAGAGGGAGAACGGGACAGTATGGAGGGCCGTCCACTGGCCCTATGGTCCAGGAACCTCCAGGCCTCCCTCTGGCAAGAGGTCCTCCCTGATGCACTATACTCCATTTGGTCACTGCTGTGCACCGCCACCAACAATACACCCCATGAACATCTTTTTGCCTTCCCCAGGAAGTCCACATCTGGGGTGTCACTCCCGACTTGGCTCGCAGCTCCAGGATCCGTCCTGCTCCGCAGGCACATCCGACTCCACAAGGTGGACCCGTTGGTGGAGAGGGTGCAATTGCTCCACGCTAACCCCCAGTATGCCTACGTGGCGTACCCCGACAGCCGCCAGGATACTGTCTTCCTCAGGGACCTGACATCAGCAGGTTCCACACACACATACCCCTCCGGCCCGGCACCACCCTCCCCTCGCCCGGCGCTCCCAGCAGCAACCCCCCCTGGACACCCGTCCTCCCCCTGCCCACGCCTGAGGATGAAAAGGATTTTGACACGCTCCCGGAGTCACCGGACATCAGACCAGCATCGGCATCACTGCCACCACTACGTCGCTCCCAGCGGCACATCAAGGCCCTGGACCAGTTAAACCTCTAACTGGTCCACTGGACTTCAAAAGACACTTTTTTTTTCTCTCTATCGAATATTGTAAATGTAAAAACCATTTGTTGTATATAGTTCTCCACCACCCCCGCCAGACTCAATTTTAACAGGGGGTGAATGTGGTAAACCACTGTTGCGCCTCTATTAGAGGATGTATGGTAGGACCTGTACTACAGGTATGTTGGTCGTCCCTACCTGCTGGAACCGCCCAGTAGGCGAAGTATAAATATGTGTGTCCTCCATGCGGCAGCCATTTCGCCAGCTGCTGTGGGAGGCCACACACCTTAGAACAATAAAGCCTTAGTTGTACCCAACTCAAGTCGTTGTGCAATTGATCGTGCATCACATCATAGTGGCCGTGTCGACTGATTTTACTTCAAAGGAAGAGAGAATTGGAATTGGATTAATTCTACATTACAACAGCTGTAGTAAAGATAATCTTTGCTTCAAATTTAAACATCCACTTTTTACAGGGAAATCATCATCAGAAGTTTAAGGATGCGCCCCGCACAGCAAAAGTTGTCTGTAGTAAACTTAAACTATACTGTGGTAAACTTACATCTGGGGTGGGATTCTCCTGGGCCCCAGCCGCGTGTTTCATGGCCGCTCGCCGTTTCCTGATGCGAGATTGTATCTTCCCGCCCGTGTCAATCGGATTTCCCATTGAAACCACCCCACGCGGGACTGTGCTGCCAGCGGGAAAAGTGAATCCGGATGACCAGAGGATTCCGCCCCTGATGTTTTGAGCTCCATCACAGTCTTATACAACACGTTTATTGGACGAAAATCAGAACTTCTGGACTTCCCGTTCGTCACCAGTTCACCGAGCAGCTTCCAGCAGAACACATGTGTCAAAATTGAGTAAAGAAAACCATCAAATCCTCTATCCTTTCAGGAAATGTAAACTTTGAAAATACAATGTAATAGATCGAGGGGCGCGATTCTCCCAAAGGGAGACAAAGTGCCGACGCCGGAGTGAAAACCGGAGTGTTTCACTCCGGCAGGGCCGGATGCGCGGTTGCCGTCCTCCCCTCCGCCGCCCCGCAAGACATGGAGGATTGATCTTGCGGGGCGGCGGAGGGAAAAGAGTGCGTCTTTCAGAGACGCCGGCCCGACAATCGGTGGGTACCGATCGCGGGCCAGACCCCTCCTGAGCACCCCCCTGGTGCTCGATCCTCCCTCCACCCCCCACAGGCCCCACACGCAGTGGTCGCGCGCTGTTCACGCCGGCAGCGACCAGGTGTGGTTGGCGCCGGCGTGAACCGGTCATATTAGGCAGGCCGCTCGGCCCATCCGGGCCGGAGAATCGCCGCTCGACCGGAGCGGCGATTCTCCGAGCGACCTGTCGCAAAACGCGACACGCCGTTTTGGGGGGGGGGGGTGGGAGAATCGCGTGCGGGTGCCAGGGCGGCGTTGCGTGAATCGCCCGGCACTCCCACGATTCTCCCACCCGGTGTGGGGGCCGGAGAATCGCGCCCAAGGCCTGTTCTCAAAGGAAATATGAAGTGATGGACTTGTTTAAGGACGTTGCAATATTTTTAAGAACTCGCAAAAACGCTGTTGCCATTTTTCTTCCTGGCCTTCATTCCAGTTGCATCCGAATCATTGCAATGAATGCACAATTCGGGGCAGCACGGTGGCGCAGTGGGTTAGCCCTGTTGCCTCACGGCGCTGAGGTCCCAGGTTTGATCCGGGCTCTGGGTCATTGTCCGTGTGGAGTTTGCACATTCTCTCCGTGTTTGCGTGGGTTTCACCCCCACAATCCAAAGATGTGCAGGTTAGGTGGATTGGCCATGCTATATTGCCCCTTAATTGGATAAAAATTAATTGGATACACTAAATTTATTTAGAAAAAGGAATGCACAATTCATCGGGGCATATATTGAATCCATGTTTATCTATAAATGTCAGGCAGCTTTAAGCCTGCCTTTTCCCAATCTTTGCCCTAGTTTTATTTTAAAATTAAAGTACCCACTTATTTTTCCCAATTAAGGGGCAATTTAGCATGGCCAATCCACCTACTCTGCACATCTTTGGGTTGTGGAGGTGAGACACACGCAGACACGGGGCGAATGTGCAAACTCCACACAGTCCGTGACCCGGGGCCGGGATCGAACCCGGATTCAGAGCGTCATGGGGCAGCAGTGTTAACCACCTCACCACTGTGCCGCCCGCCCTTGTTGTAACTGGAGAAAAATAACTAAAAATTTGACAAAATCCTGAAGACATTTAAAATACAAAAAGGACTAGAACTGGCAAACATGGACTCAACATGGCCGTCCGCAATTAAATGGAATCCTGGATAGTGAAATCAGCGAGACGAGTTCTGCAAACTCTGTCCAAGATCCTGTTGGGCCAATGGGGTCTCACCCACTGTATGGGAAACCAGTGGGGAACCCTACCAGTTCCATGGGGAAGGCCCGATTAATTAAGTGCCCTCCAGGCACTGAGGTGGCCACCATTGGGCACTCAACACAATAAAGATTTACGGGGGTGGGAGTCCACCTGCTAAGAGTTGCCAGTCAATGAAAGGCCAGTAGGTCGTTATTGCTGTCAAGTTGATCAGAGTTGTGGCAGCTGATAGCAGTATATCCACTAAAAGTCCAGGAACATCGTGGGCCTCCAGACCAAAGGTGAGTGAACGTGAGATAGGGATTATGAGATGGGGGTTGTGGGAGACGTGAAGGGGAAGGTCAGAGGCAAGGAGAGGGGTGTGTGGCGTTCAGTGCCCCTACCTCCATCCCAATGTCACGTCCCTTTATTTTTAATTTAATAATCTTTATTGTCAAAAATAGGCTTATATTAACACTGCAATTATGTTACTGTGAAAAGCTCCGAGTCGCCACATTCCGGCGCCTGTTCGGGTACACAGAGGGAGAATTCAGAATGTCCAAATTACCTAACAGCACGTCTTTCGGGACTTGTGGGAGGAAACCAGAGCACCCGGAGGAAACCCATGCAGACACGGGGAGAACGTGCAGACTCCGCAAAGACAGTGACCCAAGCCGGGAATCAAACCTGGGACCCTGGCGCTGTGAAGCAACAGTGCTAACCACTGTGCTATCCATTAGAGTTCCAGATAACAAGGGACCCCATACGCAACACCCCTATCCTCAACACCATAGCCCCATCCTGGAGTGTCACTAGCAAACTTAATATGTTACATTGGGTGACCTCCCAAGGGCATGGGAGACCTGTGCAGTTCTGCAGCACCGTGAGGTGGTCAAGGTCTGCAACGTGGATGGCTGGAACAGTCGTCCTCAGGTTGCGGTTCATGATCAACTGCGCCGGAGACAAAGCAGTCTACAGAGGGGTTGCCCTCTATGCCAGCAGCGCCAGGTTGAAATCTGAGGCTGAGTCTGCAGCCTTGCACAGCAACCGCTTGACAATATGGACCCCTTTCTCAGCCTTCCCGTTTGCTTGCGGGTAGTGAGGACTGGAGGTGATGTGACTAAAGTGGTAGGATCGTGCAAAGTCGGACCACTCCTGGCTGTAGAAACATGGACCGTTGTCACTCATTACCGTGAGTGGTATCCCATGCCTGGCAAACGTCTCTTTGCAGGCTTTGATGACGGACTTGGACGTGAGGTCCGACAGTTTCACCACTTCCGGGTAGCTGGAGAAGTAGTCGACCAGGAGCACGTAATCACGCCCATTGGCGCGAAAGAGGTATATCCCACCTTGGACCACGGAGAGGTCACGATCTTGTGCTGTTGCAGCGTTTCCTTGGGCTGAGCCGGTTGAAACTTCTGGCATGTTGTGCAGTTGATGACTGTGTTGGCAATGGCCAGTAAACTGCCTGCCGAGCTCTGCGGCAACATTTTTCGACCCCCAGGTGACCATCCTGGATCTGTCTGAGCACCATGTTTTGCATGCTTTGGGGAATGACAATTCTATCTAGTTTAAGAAGGATCCCCTCAACAACTGTCAGCTCGTCCTGAACGTTGAAGAACTGGGGACACTGCCCCTTTTGCCAGCCATGGGCGAGGTGCTTCATCACGCGCTGCAGTAGGGGATCTTTGGCAGTTTCTTCGCGTATTTGTATAACTCGTTCATCAGTGGCTGGGAGGTTGCTGGCACACAGCTGCACCTGTGCTTCAATGTGGCAAATGAAGTCGCTCTGTTCACATGGCGTGGTTACGGATCGGGATAGGGCATCCGCGACGATCAGCTCCTTACCCGGTGTGTAGACGAGTTCCAAATCATATTGGCAGAGACGAAGAAGAATTGGTGTCATGTCATTTAAATCCTTTTGGATTATGTGGACTAAAGGCCTGTTGTCTGTTTCCACCGTGAACTTTGGCAGGCGTATACGTAGTTATGAAACTTGACTATTCCTGTAAGGAAACCCAAGCATTCCTTTTCGATCTGGGCATACTGTTGATCGGTCAGAGTCATGGCCCTGGAGGCGTATTCCACTGGAGACCAGGACGAGGAGTCGTCTCGCTAGAGGAGCACCGCCCCATTGCCGTCCTGGCTTGCGTCTGTGGATATCTTGGTACACTTGGTTGGGTCAAAGAATGGCAATACTGGGGCTGTGGTGAGCTTTGCCTTCAGCTCAAGCCACTCCACTTGATGTGTGGGAAGCCACTGGAACGCTGTCGACTTTTTTACGAGATGCCGGAGGGCTGTGGTGTGGGATGTCATGTTGGGAATTAATTTCCTGAGAAAATTCATCATCCCGAGGAAACGTAGGACTGCCTTTTTGTCCTCTGGGGTCTTCATGGCATTGATTGCCAGCACCTTGTCAGCGTCAGGTTATACACCCTGCTGTGAAATGTGGTCACCCAGAAACTTGATAGCGGACCTACCAAATGAGCATTTGGCCCTGTTGAGCTGGAGGCCATTTTCATGTATCCTCTGGAAAACTTGTTTGAGGCGAGCGATCTGATCCTCAGGCGTCGTGGACCAGATGATCACGTTGTCCACATAGACTCGCACCCCCTCGATACCCTCCATCATTTGCTCCATTATGCGATGAAATACTTCGAAAGCTGATATGATACCAAAAGGCATGCGGTTGTAGCAATACCTGCTGAACGGAGTGTTAAACGTGAACAGCTTCCGACTGGACGCATTTAGCTGTATCTGACAGAACCCACGGGAGGCGTCCAGCTTGGTGAAGAATTTGGCATGAGCCATCTCACAGGTTAACTCTTCACGCTTTGGGATCGGGTAGTGCTCGAGCATGATATTGCGATTCAGGTCTTTGGGATCAATGCAAATGCAGAGTTCACCAGAGGGCTTCTTGACGCAGACCATGGAGCTGACCCAGTCTGTTGGTTCCGTGACCTTTGAGATGATACCCTGGTCTTGGAGCTCTCGTAGCTGCGATTTCAGACAATCCTTGAGAGGGGCCGGCACCCAGCGCGGTGCATGGAAGACTGGGATGGCATTCGGTTTGAGCAATACCTTGTAACGATATGGGAGCGTGCCCATTCCATCAAACACGTTGTGGTATTGCGTGAGAATGTCGTCTATCTCGGCCTGGAGATTCACATTGGGTGAGGCAGTAGCCGGTGTCGAGGACATGGCATGGACCCGCTGGACCAGATTTAGGAGTTTGCATGCACGAGCACCAAGCAGGGATGCCTTGTCAGGCCGGACGGTCTCGAATCGTAACACCATTTTGATTGCCTTCTGAGATACACCGAGCTGACACGACCCACTGGCAGCTATGGCACTGCCATTGTAGTCAAGGAGCTGGCAGGCTGGTGGAAGAATGCTGAGTTGGTCTCGGATGCGGTCGAGGTCCGAATGTGATATGAAATGAAATGAAAATCGCTTATTGTCACGAGTAGGCTTCAAATGAAGTTACTGTGAAAAGTCCCTAGTCGCCACATTCCGGCGCCTGTTCAGGGAGGCTGTTATGGGAATCGAACCGTGCTGCTAGCTTGCCTTGGTCTGCCTTCAAAGCCAGCGATTAGCCCAGTGAGCTAAGATGCGCCAGTGTCCAATTTAAATCCAATGCGAGACCGGTTCACCGTGATGACAGCACACCACTCATCGTGAGGATCCACAGTGAGGATTGAAAGGTGGTTTGTAGGCACGGTGGAGGCCAGCTCGCGGGTGGTGATTATGCCCACCCGGTATGGAGACTCGAGGCAGTCAGCATCGGGGTCCATTGGGCTGTCGGGATCTGAATCCTGCATGTCTTGTCATACGCAGCGGACACGTCTGCGCTGCAGCTGGGATCGCTTGCTGTTGGTCGGTGGAGCAGACCTGCACAAGGCCGCGTAATGCCCAGGCTTTCCGCACTGCAGACATCGCCTTCCTTTGGCTGGACATTGCCACTTTAAATGGGCAGGGCCACAATTTGGACATGTCATGATGCTGACGTCAGCGTGGTCCGTGCGCCATTGGGCATGCACAGTGCAGTCGGCTGGCGTTCGCACATGCGAATCGGGGTCTTCGGCCTCACTGTCCACCTGGCCGTGGCGCACATGCGTAGGGACCCGGGAAAAGTGCGTGAAACGGCCACTCTCCTCGATGCTCAGGCCTTGCATTTTTGCGATGGCCTGCACGCTTTCTGCCTTGTGGGAGGCTAGTTTTGCATTTTCTGCCGCCCTGATGCGGGAGTAACGATTCATGGCATGCTCATGGAAAACGCACGTTTCGATGGCGACGGAGAGGGTCTACTGTTTGATTTTGAGGAGCTGCTCCAGCAGGGAGTCGGACTGGACCCCGAAAACGATCTGATCCCGGATCATGGAATCAGCCCTCTAGTCAGAATTACATGACTGCGCTAGGATGGAGAGATGGGTCAAGAAGGACTGAAGAGGTTCATCCTTACCCTGAAGCCTCTGTTGGAAGATGTACTGTTCAAAGCTCTCATTCACCTCAATGTCGCAGTGGTTGTCGAATTTCAGCAGAACCGTCTTGAACTTCGTCTTGTCGTCGTCATCGGTAAACATGAGCAAGTTATAGATGTGGATGGCGTGGTCCACCGCAGTCGGGCATCTGATGCTGCTTCAAGATCGGAGGCCTCAATATACAGGAGGAACTTCTGTTTGAAGACTTTCCAGTTGGCGCCGAGGTTGCAGGAGATCCGGAGTTGCAGAGGAGGTTGGATCTTTTCCAGGCGTGCTGGTCATTGCACATTCACTCGAGGTAGGTTTGTTAGAATTAATAGTTCTCTGGTACCATGATGTGTTATTTGTGTTGGTCTAACATCGACTGCAGCTGGATGCAGTAAAACGAGAAACAGGCTTCTGTCACAGGAGATGGTCCGACACTGTTTTATTGAACCTGTTGATTGCTGTACATAATCTGCTGTGGGTTGACACTCTATTAACCTAACTGATAACCTCCTACTGGCTTGACCAGACTAGCTCTCTATCACATGGTGAATGTTCATTGGCCTGTGCACTGCGACTATCTCCCTGGCAATGTCCTGTGAGAGAGGGAGAGCTTTAATGCCCTGTACACGGGTGACTCCCTCCAGTGGGCTGTGCTTGTTTTGGGGCATCCTTCCACTGATGTGGGTCTACGGCTGAGCCTGCGCGGGGGTGGGGTTTTGCGTGAGTTGGCCTGGATGTGGTGGATTGTTATGCTTTTTATCACTTTTCGTTTGTTGCCTGAGGACTATGCGCGTGACTGCTGTGGCTCCTCGTGCTTTTGGGCCTAGGGCTGCTGCCAGTGTTCGGGAGGGGGATGGGGGTCTTCTCTCTCTCTTCTGCTGTGTCCTCTGTCGCTATGGCTTTTTCCAGTGGACTGTGATGCTTGGTCTTGGGCACCTTTCCACTGGTGTGGGTCCACTGCTGGGCTGGTGCTTTCGCTGCTTGTTGACTGTTCACTGGTTTCAACTCGGCACCAGGTGTTTGTTGGCCGTAGCCCCTTTTGCCACAGATCTAGCATCTGGAAAGGGGTGCTCCCTCCCTCTTGATGAGGGGGGGTTTAGCGGATGGTCAATTTCAATGCTAGTACCTGCATAATGTTGTTGTCTGTTCATTGGTTTATATATTCTGATATGCTTTTTTACTGAGGTAAAATGTTGGTGACTTTGCTGCACTTTTACTTGTTTACGGTTTTATGTTATTGGATTGTACTTTGCTCTGTTTTTGAACTAAGGAATTATTATTAAACTAAAAATATCCACGGGGAAGTTAATTGTTCCCACCCCATAAGGTTATAACACTGCCCTGTTTAACTATTACACACACAGCTCCTTGTAAATGTGATTTTCTGTTGTCCCCTCTACTGTAGTTGTCCTTTGTCAACAACTCTCCTTTTTGGCTGGCGACACAACCTGACTTAACTGCCTTCCTGTCGGTATTGCTTCCAAATCCAACGTTGCCAGGTCACATGAGGTGTATTTCTTCTTATTAAAGAAAATTTCAATTGATCCCTTCACAATTAATACAGGTGCTTAGAAGTCCTTTTCAAATACAGTTAAAAACTATTATAGATTCCACAGAGATTTTGAAGAAATTACTAATCTTTCTTACGGTCATGGTTCCGGGTCAAAGGTTTCCAAGGGTTCAAAACAGATAACGTGGGCTAAGTGTTGAAGCCGTCGGAAATGGCCTCAGGATCAGCAATTCTGGCCCCTACAGGGGACCAACACGGCACTGGAGCGGCATCAAATGTGTACCGCAGGATCCGCGCATGCGCGCGTTGGCACCGACGCCAACGTGCGCATACGCAGTGCTTCCTTCAAAGCGCCGGCCCCGCGCAACATGGCGCAGGACTACAGGGGCTGGCACGGAAAGAAGGAGGCCCCCAGCCAGAGAGGCCGGCCCGCCGATTTGTGGGCCCCAATCGCGGGCCAGGCCACATCGGAGCCCCCCCCCCCCCCCCCCCCCCCGGGTTGGACCCCCCCCCCCTGGGTCGGACCCCCCCCCTGGGTTGGACCCCCCTCCCTGGGTCGGACCCCCCCCCTGGGTCGGACCACCCTCCCCCCCCCCCCCTCCCCAAAATGTTGTTCTCCCTGTGCAGTTTTTCTGGTAATGCACACTAACTATCGATATTGATAAAGGTGAGAATTGCTGTGCTGGGCAAAGAGGATGTTCCAGTAGGGCCAATGACAGTTTTCTCACACACTAAAGTTTCTGAACATATTAATGAATTGAATCTACAAACAACAAACAGAAAGTAGCAGTAAAATTCATGTCCAGCGTTATACCAGAATCCATGGGCTTTTGCTGCAGGTCCAATTTTTTGTTCTTGCCTAGAAATAACATTGAATTATGTTGCAATTTTAAATTCAGGTTAAGATATTGATAGAGCATTCAAATCAATGCAAACTGCTAAAATCTATTTAATTTGAAAATGTCCATCACTTTAGTATTAACTGTATGAGCCAAGTTGTATGTTTATTATATAGCGACAGTAACCATGCTTTTATAGATTTCTTTTGTTGGCAGACTTAGTGATTATTTTAAAAGAGACAGCAATTTAACATCAGTGCAGGTGAAAAGAGTTGAGTCAATATAATCAATATTCCATAGCTCGTCTCTGTGACACATACAAAGGCTCAGGCTGGAGTTAATGTAAGGATGCCTAGCAGCTATCAGCTACTTCATTGGTGCTAAGAGTCACTGTTATTAAACAGACAAAGACAATTTCACAAGTGAAAGACAGGGACTCTTCTCATTTACACATGACATGTGGAGTAGGAGTGCCTCTTTCTGTTCAATGTGAAGACAGTATCATTGGGTTTATCTCTCTTTTTCAAAATAAACGTAAGTATCAATGGAGACAGACAAGGAAAAATGGCTGAAGGTTTTGATATTACTGTTTGTAATGAACTCCAATTGGCTTTATTGGTTGGCCAATTGGAGTATGAGCTCCCTCAATGATAGCTCATTGAGGGGGCCCATATAATCACCTGTGTAGGCTTTGTGAGCCAGTCTTAAGTTGACTGGACTGCTAGCAGCACTGTTTGTAGCTGCTCCTGTAATATCGTTATTGTAAATAAATATTGGTGTGGTGACGGAACTCCTGCCTCCCGTGGATTACTACAGTGGCGACGAGGTAAACTAAGAATTTTGCGGAGACCAGCTGCCGCACTCGGAGGGTAAGCCTTGCCATTTTAAAAATGCCGTTTTTTGGGAGGTTAGAGGCATTCGACCCGGCTATTGAGGACTGGTCCCAGTACGTGGAGAGAATGTGTTACTTCTTCCGGGCAAATGATATACTGACGGACAAAAAGAGACGGCTTATCCTGCTGTCGGCGTGCAGACCCTCCGCTTTCGCCATTATACATAGTCTGACTTATCCCGATGCGCCGGACACGAAAACTTTCCAAGAAGTAACGGAATTGGTGAAAGAGCACTACGACCCAAAACCACCCCTCATTTTGCGTAGGTACAGATTCTACACAGCGAAGCGGGAAGACAGGGAGTCAGTCACAAATTTCTTGACCCGCCTGAGAAGGCTGGCGGAAAAATGTGAGTTCGGCCCGACGCTAAATGAAATGCTTCGGGACCGGTTAGTGTGTGGTATAAATGACCTCACAATACAGAAATGCCTGTTGGCGGAAACAGAGCTAGACTGCAGGCAGGCGTTACAGCTCGCACTGTCCCTAGAAAAGGCAGCAAGTGGGGTGCAGGAACTACAGGGCACGCCAATGGAGGTAGATACCTGTGAGAGGGACTACCACAACGGGTCCTGCTACCAGATAGCCGCTCTCAGGAAAAATCTGAGGAATAGAGGGAAAAAGGAAAACCCCAGAACTGCCCTCAAGTCTGCCAGGACTAACTGGAGACAGAGGGAAGTACCGGCTGAGGCTCCCCCAAGAGAGAAGGACCGTTTCTGGCACCAGACAGAGTGGGGTAACAACGACAGAAACCCTAGAAGGAGGTGGCAAAAGAGGAATAGCAGGTGGGGACGCAGGGAAGTACACAACCTAGACGCCCCATCCTCCTCCGAAGGGGAACAATTATATAATATTACAACGAAGAAAGCAGAACCCATTAGGATTACCCCACGGGTGAACGGGCGGCCGACAATAATGGAAATAGACACGGGTGCGGCCGTATCAGTAATGGGAGTGGCAGCATTTAGAAAAATCAAAGATGGACTCCAGCCACTAACCCTAACAAAAACATCGACAAAACTTAAAACCTACACGGGGGAACCCCTGGAAGTTCTAGGCACGACTCATGTACCTGTGGAATATGAGAAACAATTGCTCAGATTACCGTTGATGATAGTAGAGGGCTCCGGACCGAGCTTAATTGGACGGAACTGGCTGAAAGACCTAAAATTAGATTGGATGAAAATTTTCCAGAGTGGAAGCGGGCAGTTGAGTGGAGTACTCCAAAAATACCCGGAGGTCTTCCAGGAAGGTTTGGGGGAAATTATAGGCGCCAAAGCAACTTTGCACGTGGACCCAGAAGCCCTTCCGAAATTTTGTGAGGCCAGGCCGGTACCTTTTGCATTAAGGAAGAAAGTAGATGACGAAATAGAACGGTTACGGCGCGACGGCATTATCAGACCAGTACAGTTCTCGGAATGGGCAGCACCGGTGGTACCAATTTTGAAGCCAGATGGCTCGATACATCTCTGTGGAGATTTCAAACAGACAGTAAATAAATACGCACTGCTGGACAAATACCCAATCCCGAAAATAGACGACCTATATGCCAAATTGGCAGGTGGGCTGTTGTTCACGAAACTAGACATGAGCCACGCCTACCTGCAGTTAAAACTGGACAAGGGCTCCCAGAAGTTCGCTATGATCAACACCCTGAAGGGCCTTTTTCGTTATACTAGGCTACCTTTTGGAGTGTCATCAGCCTGTGCTATATTCCAGCGTACGATGGAAAATATTCTGCAGGGACTACCGCAGGTGGCGATTTATTTGGACGATGTCTTAATCACGGGTAGGACAAACAGGGAACACTTAAGGAACCTGGAGGAAGTGTTCAGGCGTTTCGCAAAGGCAGGCGTACGGCTAAAAAGGGAAAAATGTGTTTTTCTGGCCCCACAAGTGACGTACCTGGGATATAAAGTAGATGAGTCAGGCTTACATCCATTAGAAGACAGAGTAAGGGCAATAAAAGAAGCCCCAGCTCCCACCACGGTCCAGGAGTTACGATCATGTCTAGGGTTGGTAACCTATTATGGAAAATTTATAGAAAATAGGGCGTCCATCCTCGAACCCCTCCACCAGCTACTAAAAAAGGGGCAAGAATGGAAATGGTCCACCCGCCATTTAGGGACATTAAGGAACAGCTGTCATCCGAAAATGTCCTAGAGCATTATGACCCAAGGAAGGAGTTGGTGGTCACTTGTGATGCATCCCCCTACGGGGTAGGAGCCGTCTTAGCCCATAGAGGAAGGAATGGGGAAGAACGGCCAATAGCCTATGCTTCGAGGACCTTGGCGATGGCTGAGAGGAAGTATGCCCAAATCGAGAAGGAAGGACTGGCGGTGATATTCGCAGTAAAACAATTTCACCAGTATCTGTACGGGCGGAAATTCACCATAGTGACGGAGCATAAGCCGTTATTAGGGTTATTAAAAGAAGACAAGTCAATACCCCCGATTGCATCAGCTAGAATCCAACGCTGGACGTTGCTACTGGCGGCATATAGATACGTTCTGGAGCACAGACCGGGAACGCGAGTAGCACATGCAGATGCTTTGAGCAGACTTCCCCTCCCGGACACTCCGCCGCAAATACCAAAAGTAGAGGCGACAGTAATGACTCTAAACTTTTTGGACACCCTACCAATAGACGCACAACATATTCGGTTGCGGACGCAAAAAGACCCAGTTTTAGCCAAGATGAAGCATTTACTGCTAACAGGGGAACTGGAAAGATCAGTGGAGCCCCAGATGCACCCCTACTGGAGCAGAAGGGACCAAATAACTGTAGAAGACGGTATCCTACTATGGGGAGCCCGGGTAATCGTCCCAGCTCAGGGCCGTCAGGCAATCTTAACTGAGTTACATCACGGACACCCAGGGGTGTCTAAAATGAAGATGCTAGCTCAAAGCTACGTTTGGTGGCCAGGTTTGGACACAAACATAGCAGCCTTGGCACGTCGGTGCCAGGAGTGCCAACAGGGGCAAAGAGTGCCACCAGCGGCGCCATTGCACCCGTGGGAATGGCCAGGCAGACCATGGACCTGCCTGCATATTGACCACGCCGGCCCTTTCATGGGCTCAATGTTTTTGGTGATAGTGGACGCCCACTCCAAATGGTTGGACGTCCACCGGGTAAACATGGCAAGCACAGCATCGACAATTGAAAAGCTCAGGGCCTCGTTTGCAACACATGGACTGCCGGAGGTATTGGTGTCGGACAACGGAACGGCATTCACAAGTGGGGAATTTAGAAAATTCCTGAAGGAAAACGGAGTCCGTCACATCAAAACGGCCCCTTACCATCCAGCAACCAACGGCCTGGCAGAGAGAGCGGTCCAGACACTTAAAGCAGGACTCAAGAGGCAACCGGCAGCGTCAATGGACACAAAGCTCTCCCGCTGGCTGTTTCATTACAGGATCACACCGCATTCCACAACGGGCATACCGCCAGCTGAACTCTTAATGGGAAGGCGGCTGCGAACGAGGCTGAGTCTCATTTTCCCAAATTTAACGGGGAAAGTGGAGAAACAACAGGAGGCCCAATGCAGGGGGCATGATAATAGTCGGCAGCAGAGACATTTCCAGGTGAGGGCACCGGTTTGGGTCAAGAATTATGGGAATGGACCAACGTGGGTCAAAGGCACGGTAGAGTCCCAAACAGGGCCCATATCCTATGAGGTTTCAATAGGAGGTAAGGTGCTGAAGAAACACCTAGACCAAATAAGGGCAGCGAAACCACACCTGGAGGCAGGCGAAGCAGGACCGCCTCAAGCTGGGATAGCCCAGACGGAAAGGATACCCACACCCCAGCCCCGAGCAATTTCTCCAGACCACGTCATCCAGTCATCAGAGTCGGAGATGGACACACTCGACGAGGCCGCCGCGACGCCTCTCCCCGAGGAGGAGGAAGAACAGCTTCCAAGGAGGTTGTCAAGGAAAAGACGGGCACCTATAAGGTACACCCCGCCCACTTCGGAGAACGACCCGGCGGACGACACAGAGGTGACAGACCCAGACATGAGGAGCAGGAAGAAGCTCAGAGAAATGCCAGCTGGCAGGAATTCCTCGGACCTTGGGGGGGAGGGGTATAATGAACTCCAATTGGCTTTATTGGTTGGCCAATTGGAGTATGAGCTCCTCAATGATAGCTCATTGAGCGGGCCCATATAATCACCTGTGTAGGCTTTGTGAGCAGTCTTAAGTTGACTGGACTGCTAGCAGCACTGTTTGTAGCTGCTCCTGTAATATCGTTATTGTAAATAAATAAATATTGGTGTAAATAAATATTGGTGTGGTGACGGAACTCCTGCCTCCAGTGGATTACTACACTGTTAAATATTGAAATAACATAGTACCAGACTTGCGTTCCGCTCTGTTTTATTTACCCAATGTCACCTTGTGGTCAGATCAGAGGATCTGACAAATATTATAGACATCAACTTTTCCTAAACCGGTGAGAAGCAAAATACTGCTGGTGCTGGAGTCTGAAACAAGAACAGAGAATGCTGAAAAAAATGCAACAGGCCTGGCAGCATCTGTAGAGAGAAAAAACATAACATTTTGAGTCCGTTTGGCCCTTCATTATCTTTCAACATTGAGTTCGACAACTTTAGACTGTGTCCTTTCTCCTCCACCTTAAACCCTTAAAAAAAAATCTCACATACATGCATTGTATCAATGTAACCCCCCCCCCCCCCCCCCCCCCCCCCCCGGCACACACACACACAAACACACTGATGCACATCAGGACATTTGTCTTTTGTTTTTAAATTTGCTACGTCTTGTTACAATCTCTCACAGCTACACTTTAATTTCGAACTCAGAATCACAGAAATATACGGTGCAGAAAAGACCCTTCGGCCCATCGAGTCTGCACTGCCGCATGAAAGGATCCTGATCTGCCAATCCTAATCCCATTTGCCAGCACTCAGCCCATAGTCAGGAATGTTAAGACGTACCAAGTGCTCACCCAGGTACTTTTTAAAAGATGTGATGCAGCCTGTCTCGAACACGCTTCCAGCCAGTGTGTTCCAGACCAACAACACCTCTGGGTAAAAAAGTTTTTCGGCAAATCCCCACATTTTATTATGATCCTGGACCAGACCCCAACAGTTGCTAGGATACCGGACAGAAATGCCAATATTTTACTTAATTTATAAGACTGTGAGGAAAGGGTGTTTTCCTCAATGCACAAATAAGGATTTGTTATGTTGAAGCAAAATGTATTATTAGCACCATATTAAACTAGCTTTAACACCATTGAAGAAATAACTTACAATTATCAGTTAAACAATGCTTAACAATAAAATGAAAAACTCCTATCTGCTATCTTTTTATCTCCAGCCAAGCAAAACCCATCTTAGGTCAAAATCCATTTTTAACTATGGTTAGCAAACACAAGAATACGTGCTGTGGAGAGATGTCATGGACAAATTGCTTTGTGAGAGAGAGAGATATCCTTCAGGAAAGAGCCAGCAGCTTCTTGCCTGTGTCAAACTACTGTTTAACTTCATAGCATTTGGCAAAACGCTCCTGCTCTGTTCACAGCATAATCTAAAACTGAAACTCAACAGCCAACGGCTTCAGCCCCAGCTCCTCCCATTAACTACATCTCTATCCGACTAACTGGGTTATAACCATCTTACTAAAGCTAGCCACAACCTCTCATTTATCTAAACCCCAAGGAACCTTCTTTCTATAAATAAAATTCCATTAGCCCTACTTAGGTAAACACTATATATACATGGTTGGAATGAATGATTATCTGACTTTTAGGATGCTTTCATTACCCCTTCTGTAGCCCCAGTGTCTGCCTGTCTTTTAAACCAGGATTTTTAAAACCCTTACTGCAGGAGATACATACACACACTAACCCAGGCTTTTAACCATTACTGCACCAGATACATGTACAATATATCTAAAATTCCTACATTCATCATAATTCCACCTCTCTTTAGTTCTGATGAAGAGCCAAACAAACCAAAACATTTAAAAAATATATTTAGAGTACCTGTGGTGAATGTAATATAGATGTATATATGTAATTCACACTGTCGTTGTAAGCGCAGTAGCGCTGTCCTACCACTAGGGGGAGTAGCGCCGGGAGCATTTAGGAACTTGTACTGGGCTCCACCCACGACTCCTCCCCCTCGTGCAGCTGTATAAATATCCGTGCCCAGAGTCAGCCTGGGTCACTACGAGTTCATCGACAGGTAACAGGCTGGCTCTGAAGTAAGTCGATTAAAGCCTAGATTCACATCGGAAACACGTGTGTGGTGAATTGATGGTTCCATCAATACCCAATTCATTTTGTTTCCAATTAAGGGGCAATTTAGCATGGCCAATCCACCTACCCTGCACATCTTTGGATTGTGGGGGTGAGACCCATGCAGAGATGGGAAGAATGTGCAAACTCCACACGGGCTAGGATCGAACCCGGGTCCTCAGCGTCGTGAGGCAGCAGTGCTAACCACTGTACCACTGTGCAGCCCTTAAACTGAAATGTTAACTTTGTTTTCTCTCCCTGCAGATATCAGACCTGCTTATTGATGACCCATGAATTGATGAAACCGCATTGTGCCGAATATGATCGCCATACGTTTTTGATCTGGGCATATTTTCTCTCGGCTGTAGCCAGTATCCGAGAGGCAAAAGTAATTGGATGGTCACGGCTACCGGGACTGAACTCCCCAATGACAGATGGTGAAGCATCGCACGTGACATACAATAGTTCAGAAGAGTTGAAATGTGTCAACACCCCTGAACAGGACAACCGCTGCTTCAGCTTTTTCGGTACCGCATCCTGGGCCCAAGGCTTGCGTTTCTTCAAGAGCAAGTGGAGGGGGGCTAGGATGAGAGTCCGGGAATTTGCTCAGTACTGTACACAGACCGCCAGACCCCACTGGACGTTATGTTGCCAATCCAACTGCAACTAGAACAGCCAATTGCAGCATAACAGGCTAGGGCCATTTCCTTGCACAACAATGAGGGGAAGACGCGCTGATTGGTGCCCATAAACCACTGGAGTGAGGGTGGACCCCACAATATGTGGCCGTTCCCTTGTAGAAGTGGCCAAGCGGTTGCCGTGTCAAAGACAAAATATGCACTCCTTGTTTGATAAGTTCAAAAGTGCTCTGCGCTATGACACAAACGGACGTTTCCATATGGAGTATATGTCCATTCGCTTGTTTCGGAATGCAAAGAGGGTAGGGCCACACGGGGTGCTGCTAAACAGTTCAGTTGTATCTCAGCCTCATCCTCAGCCTCTTCTGGGTCATCCAGATGCAAAACCTGGCCTAGGGGCTGATGCCTATCTCAACCGAGGTGCCTGGAGCGCTGGCCTGCTGTTGCCTGTGGGTACACCTGGACTGGCGTCCACACATCGCACATGGGGCAGAATCGCCTTCAGCTGAGCCTGAGGACACTGTATGTCCCAGAGGCCAGCTCTTCACCCAGAGGCCAGGGTCGCAGTGGCGATTGGTCCAGCCGTGGGGATACCACATGTGGGAAGATGCCCCAGGACATTCACATCCACCCCTTGTATCCCTTGGACACCACATTCCGTGCTTTCTTGAGATAGGGAGATTTGCAATGCTTGTTCAATAGTTAAGGAGACTTTACCCAAAAACTTTTGGTGAGTTTCCATATTATTAGTACCGTCGACCAAGAAATCGCAGAGCGTATCGGACAAAATAGTTCCATACTCCCAAAACTTGGCTATCTTCCATAGCCGAGATACAAACTTGGTGATGGACTCCATTCGGTGGAGGACTTCTCTGCTGTATTAAACCGATATCTCTGAATTATCAATGGTGTTGGGTTAAAGTGTTGCGCCACAAGTGTCCTGAGTTACGTGAGATTCCAGATCACCTCGAATGTATGCAATTCACAGGGCATCAACAGTGTAACCAGCTGGCGCTTATCTCCATGATATTGTTGACTCAGAAGAAATAAGCATTCGTTCAGCGTATTGGTGGTTGCAGTCTTCAACACCAGCGGCAAATGCATCGAACTGCCGAAATGAAGGCATGGTAAATCAAATAAATCCAAACGTGGGTCCAGAAAATCAGGGAGGTGGCTCAGCTGAGTAGGTCGCAACATCGACAGCAAACCAGTTTATTCCTCGTCGCCAATTTAATAAGGGCACGGGTAAAATAATGAACAAAGTTTTATTTGCGCAAACGATATGTACACTACCTGGTAAATCCCTTCCGGTTCCTGCTGAGTTTGTACCTTTTCTGTGCTGTATGATAGGATGATTCTGTGACTCTATGATGTAGCTAACGATGCAAGAACATGCACCAAGGCTTCCAGATAATGTGAAAAGTAATGTCCTGCGTCCACAGTGGAGGCTTGTATATGCTTAAAAAAAGTGGGGAGAGGACGACCTTCTGAAACATGCTCAGCAGGCAATGGGAAAAAGTATTAGCAATTGCTGCTAACAGTCAATGTCTTGAATGTTACTGCAAATAGCACAGATACAGTGCCAAAAGAAGTGTAATGATCTGACACTGATTGTCGAGGTGAGTTGATCCTCGAATGGCATTTTGTACAAACTGAAACAGAACCCCATCCACTGTGTAATTCCCTACACCCTCATCACCCACTTAACAAGAATTTCTGTCAATAAAAGCGCAACTCTTAAATTCACGTGCTTTTACTCACGCCTACACCCTAAATACTCATAAAAACGATGTACCTCCAACATTCAGCTCGCACACGTTGGCACCTGTTCAACCATCACAGCCATAGCACTCAAACATATAGAACATAGAACATACAGTGCAGAAGGAGGTCATTCAGCTCATCAAGTCTGCACCGACCCATTCAAGCCCTCACCTCCACCCTATCTCCGTAACCCAATAACCCCTCCTAACCTTTTTAGTCACTAAGGGCAATTTAGCATACCCAATCCACATAACCTGCACGTCTTTGGACTGTGGGAGGAAACCGGAGCATCCGGAGGAAACCCACACGGACACGGGGAGAACGTGCAGACAGTGACCCAAGCCGGGAATCGAACCTGCGACCCTGGCGCTGTGAAGCCACAGTGCCATTCACTTATGCTACCGTGCTGCCATTGTATATTGCACATACTTGCTCACAAACTTTCCTCTTTCTTGCAGGAAAAGGCGGCGGATAGAAAAAGCCTGCAGAAAAAACTGGAGGATAAGAAGCTGCATGTTTTAGCCTCCATGGGGGAGATGGTGCTGACCATCATGGAAAGGGCATCGCTGAATCCGTAGCCATTGACGAGATTGAAGTATTGACAATGAAGAGATCAGGGCACGTTCCTCCTTCTCTCCTCCCAGAATTCCATGACATCTTCTGACTGAGAAGCCGATGGAAGTGTAAGAATGTACTTCTTGTTTCTCTTCTTCTCTTACCATATTCAACTGTTGTCCTTTTCTCATTTCAGATATTCACGAATTGAGGACTTACTCGCCATGTGGAATTGCGATATTGTGGCTCAAGCAGGCACCTGACTCAAAAGGGGGGTGGGGAACTATTCCTGGACACAAAGGGCAGGATTCTCTGATCCTGAGGCCACCGTAAACCCCGTTGCGTTTCCCGACGGCGTCAACATGGCCTCAGGATCAGCAATTCTGGCCACTACAGGGGGCCAGCACAGCACTGGAGTGGCGCATGCTACTGCAGCTGCCGATCCCAGCGTCAACTGGGAGCCACGAGGTCCGCTCATACGCAGTGACATTGGTGCCAACGTGCGCTTGCACATTGGCTCCCTTCTCCGCGCCAGACCCGACGCAACGTGGCGTAGGGCTACAGGGGCCAGCGTGGAAGAAAGGAGGCCCCCAGCCTGAGAGGCTGATTGGTGGGCCCCGATTGCAGGCCAGGCCACAGCGGAGGGCCCCCCCCCCCCCCCCCACCCCCCCCCGGGAACGGACCCCCCCTCCCCAACAGGGCACCCCGGAGCCTTCCATGCCGAGGTCCCGCTGGGTAAGACCAGGTTAGAACAGCGCCGGCGGGACTCGGGATTTTTGTTCCGGCCGCTTGGCCCATCTCAGGCCGAGAATCACTGGGGGGGGGCCCAACCGGCGCCATGCCGACCACGCCGGCGCTAATGGCGCCGATTCTCTGTTCTGCGGAGAATCACGTCTTGGCGTCGGGGCGCATGGTACGATTCATGCCGGTCATGGCGATTCTTCGGCCCCGGGCTGAGAGAATCCCTCCCAAAGTTTTTAAAAAGATAGGAAAGAGGAAAAGGGGGAGGCGTGGTGTTATTGGTTCAGTAGAGCATTACAGTGCTGGGGAAAGAGGATGTCCCAGAGGGGTGAAGGACAGAAACTATTTGACAAGAGCTAAGGAACAAAAATGGTGCAATTATATCTCTCCGTGTAGTCTATAGGCCACCAACTAGTGGGAAGGGTTTCGAGGAACAAACTTGCATGAAAGCATAGTGAGATGCAGAAATTATAGCATAGTTATAAAGGAGGGCTTTAATAACCTGAATATAGGCTGGGATAGCAGTCGTGTGAGGACAAAGAGAGGCAAGAATTCCTGGAAGCGGGGAAGGAGGCGGGGTTGGGCAGGTGGGGAGGAGGGGTAGCCCCACGCTGGGAGGGGTCGGAGGAGTGGCGGGAGTTGCCGGGGTCAGCAGGAGTCGGCTGACTTTCAGGAGTATTATGGAGGGAGTAACGTGGCTAGGAAGGGTCCTAGCTTGGGGGTGGGGGTTTAACGGGTTGCTGCTGGAATGGCCAAGAAGGAGCTGGAGTATGCAGGGGGGGTCGGGATGGGGGTTTGCCGCTGTGGGGAACGGGGCGAGCGGGGGGCGCTGGCCAGTGGCGGGCAAGGGAAGGGTTATGGCTAGTCGGCAGGGGAGGGGGGCAGGGAGCCCCCTGATCCGGCTGATAACTTGGAATGTGAGGGGGCTGAATGGGCCGGTCAAACGGGCCCGTGTGTTTACGCACCTGAAGGGGCTGATGGCGGACGTGGCCATGCTTCAGGAGACGCACCTGAAGGTGGCGGACCAGGTTAGACTGAGGAAGGGATGGGTAGGCCAAGTGTTTCATTCGGGGCTGGATGCAAAAAATCGGGGGGTGGCGATCCTGGTGGGAAAGAGGGTGTCATTTGAGGCGTCAAATGTGGTGGCGGACAGTGGCGGGAGATATGTGATGGTGAGCGGCAAGCTGCAGGGGGAGCGGGTGGTGCTGGTGAACGTATACGCCCCAAACTGGGACGATGCGGGTTTTATGCTGCGCATGTTGGGCCGCATTCCAGATCTGGATACGAGGGGCCTGATAATGGGGGGGACTTCAATACAGTGCTGGATCCGCCACTGGATCGATCCAGGTCCAGGACGGGTAGGAGGCCAGCGGCGGCTAAGGTGTTGAGGGGGTTTATGGACCAGATGGGAGGGGTGGATCCTTGGAGGTTTGCGAGGCCGAGGGCCAGGGAGTTTTCATTCTTCTCCCATGTGCATAAGGCCTATTCCCGGATCGATTGTTTTATTATGAGCAGGGGGCTGGTTTCGAGGGTGGAGGATGCCGAATATTCGGCGATAATCATTTCGGAACATGCCCCGCACTGGGTGGACCTCGAGCTGGGGGAGGAGAGAGACCAGCGCCCGATCTGGGGCTCGGAGGTGGGGCTGCTGGCAGATGAGGAGGTGGGCGGGCGGGTTCGAGGATGTATCAAGAGGTACCTGGAGGCCAATGATAATGGGGAGGTTCGAGTGGGGACGGTCTGGGAGGCATTGAAAGCAGTGATTAGAGGGGAGGTGACCTCCATCCGAGCCCATAGGGAGAGGAGGGAGCAGAGAGAGAGGGAGAGGCTGGTGGGGGAGTTGGTGCGGTTGGATAGGAGGTACGCGGAGGATCCGGAGGAGGGATTGCTGGGGGAGTGGCGTAATCTTCAGGCCAAGTTCGACTTACTAACCACCAGAAAGGCGGAAGCTCAGTGGAGGAAGGCACAGGGAGCGGTTTATGAATATGGGGAGAAGGCGAGTAGGATGCTGGCGCATCAGCTCCGTAAGCGGGATGCGGCCAGGGAGATTGGTGGAGTTAAGGATAGGGGAGGGAAATTGGTGCGAAGGGGGGCAGACATCAATGGGGTCTTCAGGGACTTTTACGGGGAATTGTATCGGTCTGAACCCCCAGCGGAGGGGGAGGGGGGAATGGGGCACTTCATGGACCGGCTGAGATTCCCGAAGGTGGGGGAGGGGCAGGTGGAGGGGCTGGGGGTGCCGATTGAGCTGGAGGAGCTGGTCAAAGGGATAGGCAGCATGCAGTCGGGGAAGGCGCCGGGGCCGGATGGGTTCCCGGTTGAATTCTATAAAATGTATGCAGACCTGCTGGGTCCCCTGTTGGTTAGGACCTTTAACGAGGCAAGGGAGGGCTTTGCTCCCGACTATGTCCCAGGCGCTGATTTCCTTGATCCTTAAGCAGGACAAGGACCCCCTGCAGTGTGGGTCATACAGGCCGATCTCGCTGTTAAATGTAGACGCCAAGCTGTTGGCGAAGATCTTGGCCACAAGGATAGAGGACTGTGTGTCGTAGGTCATCCAAGAGGACCAGACGGGGTTCGTGAAGGGAAGGCAGCTGAACACCAACATACGAAGGCTCTTAAATGTCATTATGATGCCGGCGGTAGCGGGGGAAGCGGAGATAGTGGTGGCGCTAAACGCGGAGAAGACCGGTGATAGGGTTGAGTGGGGGTACTTGTGGGAGGTGCTGGAAAGGTTTGGGTTTGGGGAGGGGTTTGTCAGATGGGCGAGGCTGTTATATGAGGCCCCGATGGCGAGCGTGGCCACGATTAGGAGGAGATCGGAGTACTTTCGGTTATACCGAAGGACGGGACAGGGGTGTCCCTTGTCCCCCTTGCTCTTTGCGTTGGCGATCGAACCCCTGGCCATGGCGTTGAGGGAGTCGAGGAACTGGAGGAGACTGGTGCGGGTTGGGGAGGAGCACCGAGTGTCGCTTTATGCGGATGACTTATTGGTATATGTGGCGGACCCAGTGGAGGGAATGCCGGAGATGATGAAGATTCTCAGGGACTTTGGGGACTTCTCAGGGGACAAGCTCAACCTGGGTAGGAGCGAGCTGTTCGTCATGCACCCGGGGGACCAGGAGGAGGGGGTTGGTAGGCTCCCACTAAAAAGAGCGGAGAGGAGCTTTAGGTACCTGGGAGTCCAGGTGGCCAGGAGCTGGGGGGCCCTACACAAACTTAACTTTACAAGGCTGGTGGAGCAAATGGAGGAGGAGTTTAAAAGATGGGACATGTTGCCGCTCTCGCTGGCGGGCAGGGTGCAGTCAGTCAAGATGACGGTGCTCCCGAGGTTTTTGTTCCTGTTCCAGTGCCTCCCCAACCTTATCCCGAAGGCCTTTTTTAGGAGGGCCAACAGGAGTATTACGGGATTTGTATGGGCGCACGGGACCCCGAGGGTGAGAAGGGTGTTTTTGGAACGGGGCAGGGATGGGGGGGCTGGCACTGCCCAACCTCTGTGGGTACTATTGGGCTGCCAATGCAGTGATGGTGCGTAAGTGGGTAATGGACGGGGAAGGGGCAGCATGGAAGAGGATGGAGATGGCGTCCTGTGTGGACACGAGCTTGGAGGCGCTTGTAACGGCGCTGTTGCCGCTCCCTCCAATGAGGTATACCACGAGCCCGGTGGTGGCGGCTACCCTCAAAATTTGGGGGCAATGGAGACGGCACAGGGGGGAGGTGGGGGTCTCAATGGGGTCCCTGATACGGGGGAACCACCGGTTTGTTCCAGGGAGAATCGATGGTGGGTTCCTGAGTTGGCACAGGGCAGGTGTTAGGAGGTTGAGGGACCTGTTTGTAGATGGGAAGTTTGCGAGCCTAGGTGAGTTAGAGCAGAATTTTGGGCTCCCCCCGGGGAACATTTTTAGGTATATGCAGATAAGGGCGTTTGCCAGGCGGCAGGTGGCGGGGTTCCCTCTGTTGCCCTCACGTGGGGTCCAAGACAGGGTGCTTTCGGGGGTGTGGTTGGAGGGGGAGAGGATTTCGGACATATACCAAGTGATGCAGGAGGTAGACGAGGCCTCGGTGGAGGAGCTGAAGGGTAAATGGGAAGAGGAGCTGGGTGAGGAGATTGAGGAGGGGATGTGGGCGGATGCTCTGGAAAGAGTGAACTCCTCCTCTTCATGTACGAAGCTTAGCCTCATACAGTTCAAGGTGCTACATAGGGCTCATATGACCGGGACGAGGATGAGTAGGTTTTTCGGGGGCGAAGACAGGTGTGCTAGGTGCTTGGGGAGCCCAGCGAACCATGTCCATATCTACCCACCAACGACAGCGGCATCATGTCCCACCTTTTAAATTCCTCCTCCATCTGCTCCAGTAGTCTGGTGAAGTTAAGTTTATGGAGAGTCCCCCAATTCCTGGCCACCTGCACCCCCAGGTACCTGAAACTCTTCACTGCCCTCCTAAAAGGGAGCCTCCCAATTCCCTCCTCTTGATCTCCCGGGTGCACTACAAATACTTCGCTCTTTCCTAAATTTAGCTTATAGCCCGAGAAGCCCCCAAATTCCGCTAACAGCTCCATCACCCCTGGCATTCCCCCTCTGGGTCCGCCACATACAACAGCTTTTTGTTAATATTTTCTGTTGATATTTTGTGAAAATCTGATTAAAAATTATTTTGTAAAAAATAATGAAGTTACCGTGAAAAGCCCCGAGTCGCCACATTCCGGTGCCTGTCCGGGGAGGCTGGTACGGGTATCGAACCGTGCTGCTGGCCTGTTTGGTCTGCTTTAAAAGCCAGCGATTTAGCCCTATGAGCTAAACCAGCCCCTAACCAGGTAGTTCAATGGTAAATATTTATCACCGACTAGAAGCTGTGTACCTGGGTATCATCAAGGTCCAAGCTAGGAGCTGCCTCCATGCTTCTACACATGGCTCTATCCATCACTTTATGTGCCAGACCTTTATACAACATCACCCCCGAGTCTTTATCCAACATATTTACAAGTTATCCCAGTTACCCATGTATTCACATCATTACTACAGCCCCATTTCCCACTGGAGTCTCTGAATTCATAGGTTCATGGGTTTAAAGGCCTTCTAACCCTTCCATTTCTCATCCTCACTACTGTGTGAGGAGTGGTAGGCTCTGTCATTGCAGATAAACTTTCTTGAATCAGAGGTTGTTCTGGGATCTTGATATCTTTTCATCCTCTTTTTTCCTTCTTTGGCATTGAATTGTACTTTGTCAATCTTCCAATTATTGTGATAGATAACAGTTAGTTTATCATGCTCTTTACAAGGTAGACAAGCTCTGGCTTCATCTCTATAGTATTTTTTTCTATTCTTCCTTTGTGTGACTCACCATGAAGCACTCTGGAATTGAAGATGACTCTTCCTGTTGTGAGGATGTGACCTGATAGTAAGCTGACTTTTGCGTTTGGCTCTGTGGTGTGCTGTTGTCAAAGGGGATGGCTGCTAATCAGTTCCAGCACTGTCAGGCCGGCTGGGGATTACAGCATCTGCTCTGTAGTCCTAGTGTTGATCTCTGCAAGTAATATCAGAGCCGAAGGTTGAGTCTCTTCTCATTGCTGGTTTTTCTTTTGATTGTCCTCGTGGTGTCGCGGTAACCATCTAACTAGTTGGCTGGTCTGAACAATGCGGGGTTTCTGGCACGTGTAACGAAAATATGACAAACCTGCTCTGCAAAGAAGTAGATGATTCGGAGTCCCAGTAAAGATGGCAACTTGCAGTTCTGTATAATTTACATCAGTGGTTGTCTTGACTTCTTCTGCCATTTTGAGGAGATCCAGGGCTACACAAGCTTCCCTGCTCAAGAGTGAAGACTGATTGTGGATGACATACATCAGCTTGTATGTCATCAGCTTGTATGTCATGAGCACTTGTTTGCCGCCATACCTTAATGGTTCCATAATCATACCTATGATTGGATATCAAATTACTCATGGCCTATTTGCGAGAGGCACACGGGTATTAGTGAGAGGCAGCACGGTTTTGTGAAGGGGAGGTCGTGTCTCACTAACTTGATAGAGTTTTTTGAGGAGGTCACAAAGATGATTGATGCAGGTAGGCAGTGGTTGTTGTCTAAATGGACTTCAGTAAGGCCTTTGACAAGGTCCCTCATGGTAGACTGGTGTAAAAGGTGGAGTCACACAGGATCAGGGGTGAGCTGGCAAGATGGATACAGAACTGGTGAGGTCATTGAAGGCAGAGAGTAGCAATGGAAGGGTGCTTTTCTGATTGGAGGGCTGTGACTAGTGGTGTTCTGCAGGGTTCAGTGCTGGGACCTTTGCTGTTCGTAGTATATATAGATGATTTGGAGGAAAATGTAACTGGTCTGATTAGTAAGTTTGTGTGGAATTGCGGATAGCAATGAGGATTGTCACAGGATACAGCAGGATTTAGATCGTTTGGAGGCTTGGCCGGGGAGATGGCAAATGGAGTTTAATCTGGATAAATGTGAGGTAATGCATTTTGGATGGTCTAGTACAGGTAAGGAATATGCAGTGAATGGTAGAACCCTCAGGAGTATTGACAGTCAGAAAGATCTAGGTGTACAGGTCCACAGGTCACTGAAAGGGGCTACATGGTTGGAGAAGGTGGTCAAGAAGGCATACGGCATGCTTGCCTTCATTGGCCAGGGCATTGAGTATAAAAATTGGCAAATCATGTTGCAGCTGTATAGAACCTTAATATGGAGATGCCAGCGTTGGACTGGGGTGAACACAGTAAGAAGTCTTACAACACCAGGTTACAGTCGGGGAATGCTTCAGCAGTCAAGGGCATTCAGCCTCTGATCTCTGGGTAAGCGTTCTCCAAGGCGGCCTTCAGGACACGCGACAACACAGAATCACCGAGCAGAAACTTATAGCCAAGTTCCGCACACATGAGTACGGCCTCAACCGGGACCTTGGATTCATGTTGCATTACATTCATCCCCCACCATCTGGCCTGGGCTTGTGAAATCCTACCAACTGTCCTGGCTTGAGACAATTCACAGCTCTTCAACCTGGTGTTACCCCTATCACTGGATCTGTAAAGACTTCATTACCTGCAAATGCGCGCATTCTAAGCATTGTCTGGCATCTTTAACTTTGTGTATATATATGTTTCTGGAAAATACCTCTTAATTCACCTGAGGAAGGAGCAGTGCTCCGAAAGCTAGTGATTTTAAACAAACATGTTGGACTATAACCTGGTGTTGTAAGACTTCTTACTGTATGGAATCTTAGTTAGGCCGTGCTTGGAGTATAGTGTTCAATTCTGATCGCCACACTACCAGAAAGATGTGGAGGCTTTAGAGAGGGTGCAGAAGCAATTTACCAGGATGTTGCCTGGTATGGAGGCCATTAGCTACCAGGAGAGGTTGAACAAACTTGGTTTGTTCTCACTGGAACGACGGAGGTTGAGGGGCGACCTGATAGAGGTCTACAAAGTTATGAGGGGCATAGACAGAGTGGATAGTCAGAGACTTTTTCCCACGGTAGAGGGGTCAATTACTAGGGGGCATAGGTTTAAGGTGCGAGGGGCAAGGTTTAGAGGAGATGTACGAGGCAAGTTTTTTACACCGAGGGTAGTGGGTGCCTGGAACCCTCTCCCCCATGATCGCCTCCTGCCCCCTCTACCCAACGAACGCCTCCTGCCGCATCTTCCCCATGATTGCCTCCTGCCACCTTCTCCCCCACAATCGCCTCCTTCCTCCATGATCGCCTCCTGCCCCCTTCTCCCCCACGATCGCCTCCTGCCCCCTCTCCCCCACGATCGCCTTCTGCCCCCTCTCCCCCACGATCGCCTCCTGCCCCCTCTCCCCCATGATCGCCTCCTGCCACCCTCTCTGCCATGAAAAGACTATCTCTTGATCATTTGGTGAATTCAGAATTCTAAATGTCCTCAGCAGTGAATTTAAACCTGATGTGCTTCTGTTTTAAAGGTTTCTTTAAGTCTTCTGGATGTTGTTGGGAATTTAGTAAGGATTACTTAGTCTTGTATTCTTTGGGGGCTGTATTTGAATTGATGGTTGCTAAGATGTTCACTGTATGTTTTCAAAAGGTTAACTTGAGTTCATAGAATAAACATTGTTTTGTTTTTAAAAATACTGGTCCATTTCTGCTGTACCACACGTGTAGAGAGGGCCGTGTGCTCCCCATACCACAATCTATTAAAAGTTGTGGGTCAGGTGAACTCCATGATACACTTTGGGGTTCTCTGAACCCTGGCCCATAACACATGATTCCAATGAATGGTGGAGCAGACTAGAAGGGCAGAATGGCCTCTTCCTGCTCCTATTTACTATGTTTGAGACAAAGGTTACATATCTTACTGCGGACATTCTTTGGTACTTTTTACTGAAAACATTTTAAAATCCTATTCCAATAATTTGATTCAGCCCAAATATCCCAGGATACTCCAGTCCCCCCCTTTGGCCATTAGCTACTAAACCCCCAGATGGACAACTGACACTATACTATCCCAGGCTCCTCGCTCCATTTCTGCTGGCCAGGCAGGCAGTTAGAGTTGTGCATTTGCATTTTCCTAAACTACATCTAGCATGCTCTGTTTCTCCTGAGGCCTCTGAACTTCTTTGGTTACTCCTCTAAAAATGGCTCTGTTCTGGCATTACTGGTTCCAGGTACAACATTCAATTATAAATCTGAAAGCAATTAGCAGTTGCACTATCACCAGTCCATGGGAAGAAATTGTGATCTGGGTTGAATATCCACCATAATATCCCAGTCCCAAACCATCTGCCACCATGGAGTGTCCTCCAGTTCAGTTTCCACATCCTCCCTCAGTTGCTTGACTTGCTGCTGGAATCTGTGATTCTGCTTCATTGCTGCCTGAGCCTTTTTCTTCAACTCCAGTAGATGTTCTGGCAGCTTCAAGATGTGCATCCCCTCAGAAAGCATGTAAATTGGATTGGATTGGATTTGTTTATTGTCACGTGTACCGAGGTACAGTGAAAAGTATTTTTCTGCAAGCAGCTCAACAGATCATTAAGTATATGAAAAGAAAAGGAAATAAAAGAAAATACATAATAGGGCAACACTAGGTACACAATGGAACTAGATAACACCGGCATCGGGTGAAGCATACAGGGGTGTAGTGTTAATCCGCTCAGTCCATAAGAGGGTCGTTTAGGAGCCAGGTAACAATGGGGAAGAAGCTGTTTTTGAGTCTGTTCGTGCGTGTTTTCAGACTTCTGTATCTCCTGCCCGCTGGAAGAAGTTGGGAGAGTGAGTAAGCCATGTGGGAGGGGCTTTGATTATGCTGCCCGCTTTCCCCAGGCAGCGGGAGGTGTAGATGGAGTCAATGGATGGGAGGCGGGTTTGTGTGATGGGCTGGGTGAAGTTTCTTGCGGTCCTGGGCCGAGCAGTTGCCATACCAGGCTGTGATGGAGCCAGATAGGATGCTTTCTATGGTGCATCTGTAAAAGTTGGTAAAAGTTCATATGGACATATCGAATTTCCTGAGGAGGTCTTCCTTTAGGTCAGTAGTTATATTCAGCCACTCCCTGCGAGGAGGCCAGATGTGGGTTATTGCTGAATATCTGCTCATCATTGGGGCATGAAGGTGAACAAAGAACAAAGAACAAAGAAAATTACAGCACAGGAACAGGCCCTTCGGCCCTCCCAGCCTGCGCCGATCCAGATCCTTTATCTAAACCTGTTGCCTATTTTCCAAGGTCTACTTCCCTCTGTTCCCGCCCATTCATATGCCTGTCTAGATGCTTCTTAAATGATGCTATCGTGCCCGCCTCTACCACCACCCTCTGCGTAAAAAACTTTCCACGCACATCTCCCTTAAACTTTCCCCCTCTCACCTTGAAATCGTGACCCCTTGTAACTGACACCCCCACTCTCGGGAAAAGCCTGTTGCTGTCCACCCTGTCCATACCTCTTATAATTTTGTAGACCTCAATCAGGCCCCCCCTCAACCTCCGTCTTTCCAATGAAAACAATCCTAATCTACTCAACCTTTCTTCATAGCTAGCACCCTCCATACCAGGCAACATCCTGGTGAACCTCCTCTGCACCCTCTCCAAGGCATCCACATCCTTCTGGTAATGTGGCGACCAGAACTGCACGCAGTATTCCAAATGTGGCCGAACCAAAGTCCTATACAACTGTAACATGACCTGCCAACTCTTGTACTCAATACCCCGTCCGATGAAGGAAAGCATGCTGTATGCCTTCTTGACCACTCTATCAACCTGCGTTGCCACCTTCAGGGTACAATGGACCTGAACTCTCAGATCTCTCTGCACATCAATTTTCCCCAAGAACCTTCCATTGACCATATAGTCCGCTCTTGAATTTGATCTTCCAAAATGCATCACCTCGCATTTGCCTGGATTGAACTCCATCTGCCATTTCTCTGCCCAACTCTCCAATCTATCTATATTTTGTTGTATTCTCTGACAGTCCTCCTCGCTATCTGCAACTCCACCAATCTTAGTATCATCTGAAAACTTGCTAATCAGACCACCTATACCTTCCTCCAGGTCATTTACGTAGATCACAAACAACAGTGGTCCGAGCACGGATCCCTGTGGAACACCACTAGTCACCCTTCTCCATTTTGAGACACTCCCTTTCACCACTACTCTCTGTCTCCTGTTGCCCAGCCAGTTCTTTATCCATCTAGCTAGTACACCCTGAACCCCATACGACTTTCACTTTTTCCATCAACCTGCCATGGGAAACCTTATCAAACGCCTTACTAAAGTCCATGTATACGACATCTACAGCCCTTCCCTCATCAATTAACTTTGTCACTTCCTCAAAGAATTCTATTAGGTTTGTAAGACATGACCTTCCCTGCACAAAACCATGCTGCCTATCACTGATAAGTCTATTTTCTTCCAGATGTGAATAGATCCTATCCCTCAGTATCTTCTCCAACAGTTTGCCTACCACTGACGTCAAGCTGACAGGTCTATAATTCCCTGGATTATCCCTGCTACCCTTCTTAAACAAAGGGACAACATTAGCAATTCTCCAGTCCTCTGGGACCTCACCCGTGCTCAAGGATGCTGCAAAGATATCTGTTAAGGCCCCAGCTATTTCGACCCTCGCTTCCCTCAGTAACCTGGGATAGATCCCATCCGGTCCTGGGGACTTGTCCACCTTAATGTCTTTTAGAATACCCAAAACTTCCCCCTTCCGTATGACAACTTGACCGAGAGTATTTAAACATCCATCCCTAGCCTCAACATCCGTCTTGTCCCTCTCCTTTGTGAATACCGATGCAAAGTACTCATTAAGAATCTCACCCATTTCCTCTGAGTCCACGCATAAATTCCCTCTTTTGTCTTTAAGTGGGCCAATCCTTTCTCTAGTTACCCTCTTGCTCCTTACATACGAATAAAATGCTTTGGGATTTTCCTTAACCCTGTTAGCCAAAGATATTTCATGACCCCTTTTAGCCCTCTTTATTGCGCGTTTGAGATTCGTCCTACTTTCCCGATATTCCTCCAAAGCTTCATCAGTTTTGAGTTGCCTCGATCCTATGTATGCTTCCTTTTTCATCTTAGCTAGTCTCACAATTTCACCCGTCATCCATGGTTCCCTAATCTTGCCATTTCTATCTTTCATTTTCACAGGAACATGTCTGTCCTGTACTTTAATCAACCTTTCCTTAAAAGACTTCCACATTTCAAATGTGGATTTACCCTTAAACAGCTGCTCCCAATCCACATTCCCTAGCTCCTGCCAAATTTTGTTATACCCTGCCTTTCCCCAATTTAGTACTCTTCCTTTCGGACCCCTCTAGTCCTTGTCCATGAGTATTCTAAAACTTACGGAATTGTGATTGCTATTCCCAAAGTAATCACCGACTGAAACATCAACCACCTGGCCGGGATCATTCCCCAATACCAGGTCCAGTATGGCCCCTTCCCGAGTTGGACTATTTACATACTGCTCTAAAAAACTCTCCTGGATGCTCCTTACGAACTCTGCTCCATCTACGCCTCCAACACTACACGAATCCCATTCAATGTTGGGGAAGTTAAAATCTCCCATCACGACCACCCTATTGCTCCTACATTTTTCTATAATCTGTCTGCATATTTGTACCTCTACTTCATGCTCGCTTTTGGGAGGCCTGTAGTAAAGTCGCAACAATGTTACTGCACCCTTCCTATTTCTCAGCTCCACCCATATGAAAGCAGAAACTTGATCACCGGGGAGTGATATTACGGTGTTGGTATTGAGGCTCACTGGTTGTCATGCAGTGTTCCCCTTCTCCATGCCACCTGTGTCGGTTCATGGGTGCTGAAAGTTTCAAGGGTATGATTTTGGGTGCCGTTAAAACCACACATGACTCTCATCCCTATCTCTATGAGATGTGGGAAGACTGCGTTATTTCTTTCCTCTTTACACCCAACCAGTAAGAAGGGATCCCTTTTGGGTTGTATACTTAGGTTCATGGTAGTACTTTAGCCCAGGGTTTTTCAAAGTGCATATCACGCCCCACAGGTGGGTCACAGCCGGCCATTAGGAGGGTCACAAAGTGATTGGTCACACCGTTCCTGCAGTGGTCACAATCGGGGGAGAAACACCCAATAGCCACTATCGGCTTTTACATCGCGAATGGCGGCAGCAGCCCTAAAATGGAAATCAATGAGGCTGTGTGGAGTCCTGCAGCCAGAAGCAGCAGCAGAGAGCAGGGGTGGAATTCTCCGCGATCGGCACGATGGCCCGACGCCGGCGTCAAAAAGGCCGAATCACTCCGGCGTCGAGTCAACTGCAAGTAGTGGAATTCTCCTCACCTCCGGGGACTAGCTGGCGCCGGAGGGGTAGGCGCCGTGACAGACGGCGCCGAAGGGACGGCGCGAGTTAACGTATGTGCAGAACCACCGACGTAGATCCACGCATGCGCAGACCGGCCGGCGTATTCTGGTGCATGCGCGCGCGGGGGGGGGGTGTCTTCTCCGCGCCATCCATGGCAAAGCCCAACAGGGGCCGGCGCAGAAGGAAGAAGTGCCCCCACGGCAAAGGCCCACCCACACATCGGTGGGCCCCAATCGCGGGCCAGGCCAATGTGGCGGCCCCCCCACGGGGTCGGATCACCCCGTCCCCCCCCCCCCCCCCCCCCGAGGACCGCACCAGCCAACTTACCTGCCAGGTCCCCGCTGTGTGGGACCATGTCCAATCCACGCCGGCGGAACTGGCCAAAAACGCGCGGCCGCTCGGCCTATCGGGTCCCGGAGAATTGCCGGGGGGGGGCGCTGCCAACGGCCCCCGACCGGCGTGGCGTGATCCCCGCCCCTGCCCGAAAACCATCGCCGGAGAATACGGCAGCTGGCGGCGGGGCAGGATTCACGCCGACCCCTTGGGATTCTCCGACCCGGCGGGGGTCGGAGAATCCTGCCCCAGGTCTCAAGCCCTGCATGCACTGTTGCTGTTAAGCTCCCCCCAGGTATGTGCTTTTAAATCAAGGAGCAAAGTTGCTTCCATTTTTCAGCTGCTGGCAAGCAAGGCAACTGAACTGTGAAGATGAATGCTTTTCTTAGCCGTAAGAGATGGCCAGAGACTCAAGAGATGGCTGTTTGCCTATTGGACAGGATCTCACAACAGAATCTGCTGGAGAAAGCTGCTCAGCAGAGTGCAGAGCAGTGCTAGTGTTAGCTTCATGCAGAGCTCCAGGGCCTCTGGTTAACAGCTTACGAAGAATAAACTTTATTTGTAATAAAGCTGGATAAAGATGATTTCTTGAGGTATGGTTTTGTCAATTGTGTCAATGCAACCTGGTTCAAGTGAGATCTTGAGGACCAAGAATGCTCCCCTTTTGCATTAAACATGAGCGAACATGGTGTGGGTCGCAAAAGACGTCCGGTATGGGTCGCGAAGGTCAGCTGGTTGGCAAAAGTTTGAAAAGCACTGCTTTAGCTAATTGCCAACCCTTTATGATCCTATATTCTCTACCTCACATTGAATGGAGAATGGCCCTTAAGTAGTAGTTAATTGGCAATGTAAGCATCTCAATTGGGCAAGGGCGGGATTTATGCCTGAGGCATTGCCCACCCCAGCGTAAAATCACAGCAAGGTCAAGGTGGGGAGGAACCCGTTCATACCATTTCAGGCTCCAGGACCCTCCCATTACCCCACCAGCTAGAAACTCGCTTGGGGGAGGGTCGGGGGGGGGAGCATAAAATTCTGACCCACGTTTCTGTGTTACCAATGCAGTATAAATGCCCATTGTTGTGTATAGCACGGTGGCACAGTGGTTAGCACTACTGCCTCATGGTGCCGAGGACCCGGGTTTGAACCTGGTTACTGTCTGTGTGGAGTTTGCACATTCTCCCCTTTCCTGCGTGAGTCTTACCACCACAACCCAGAAAGATGTGAAGGGTATGTGGATTGGCCATACTAGATTTCCCCTTAATTGGGGAAAAAAAAGAATTGGGTACTCTGAATTTATTTTTTTTAAATGCCCATTGTCATTGTTCATATAAACGTGGAATGGATTTTCCATGTCCAGCAATCCAAGTGCTGGAGCTGATACAAGCCCTTATTTCAAGCGTGTATGTACCGCCCCTGTTCCTCCCCCAATCTATGTCATCAGTATTGATTGGGGTAACGCGCCTTGGTCCCAGTGGCTGTCTTGCACTTGTTTTATTTTGTCTCTTCTGAATCTGGGGCTGGTTCTCCATTTTTGGGATTATGTCCCCACGCCTTCGTGAAAACTGTGGTATTTTACGCCAGGAAAGCTAGCGTCAAAAGGCCACAGGTTCACAGCCTGGGAGGGGGCTAGCAGGCAGCTGTCGTGGAGCTCACAACTCCAGCTGCTGATACGGCCTACTGCACCTCCGGGTCAGAGGCCATGCGTGTGCACGGCGGCGGCCTCCCGCACCTCCAGGTCAGAGGCCGCGCGTGCATACGGCGGTAGCCTCCAGCGGCCACGCTGTGCTCCATGGCGGACTCAGACCGCGGACCTTGACGCAGAAATCGTGCGCCCGATCAGCCGCTTGCCCGACCTGGACTGCCCGCAAAAAAAGCCCCAGTCCCAAATGAGGCCCCCCCCCCACCCCCACCCTCCGATCGGGCCACCCTCGACTGTGGCAGTCCCGGGCTGAGTCCGCAGCCGCCACGCGAGTTTCCCGAATGGCAGGACCACATTAGAAACAGGCTGCCGGGAATTCGGCCGGTTGGGAGCAGAGAATACCGGGGCGGGCCTCAGGTGGTAGATGCTCGGCACAGCATACTCCCCGAGTACGCCGCTTTTCAGCAGGTGGAGAATCGTGAAACCGGTACCGGGCCCGGTTTCATGCGGGAAACTGGATTCTCCGCCCCATCGCGATTTCGGCATTGGGGTGCGGAGAATCCAGCCCCTGATCTTTACACATTTACCAAGTCCAAAGTAGCTACTGATAACTATAACCATGTCTTTTTCTTCTTTGTTATTATTCTGAGCATCTCTTCACCCCTTCGCTTTAGCTAGGGAGGGAGGGGATCTTCTCCAGATTTCATCTTTCTTTCTCATTTTCTTTATTAGTTGCTTATTTTTATCTGTTGGAAATTTGGCAATCAAGCCTTCTGGTCCTCACCCATTCTCTGTAGTCCAGACATGGTTCTACAATACTCCCCCTCTGGCCTGTGCTCCAGTAGTTTTGACCTGCCTATCTCTTGGTGTTGGTCTTTTAAGCGTCCACCCTGTTTATTCCCTTATTTCCCATTTATTTTCTTTTGCCGTTCCCATTTTGGATTCACGGGTGATTAATGGACATGTATCTTTAAATCAAGCTGCAGAGCGAATGAGGAATTCCGAAGTTACAGGTGAGCACTCTCTGCTAGTCTGAACAGAAGCTTCAGACTGTTGGCACCAGAGAGAGAGATGGGCTGGGACTTGGTTTGATTGATTGCCTGGGGGCCAATGAATTGTTCCGAAAGGCCGTACTCTGCCCGGCAGCAGGTGGGAATTGGACATCGGGTCTTTCTCCAAGAATTGGTTAATTTACATGTGTTGTAACTCTGATTCAAGTGGGGCTGAAATTGACCACGCACTAGCCCAAGGAGTGGTAACACTCTACTTAGCCTGTTGCCTTACGACAGTTCTGACCTGCAGCCAACAGCGAGATTCCTGCAGCCAACTCTCGGGTTGGTGAATTTGATCACAATTGACCAACTTACACTTTAATTATGGGTAGTAAAATACAGGTTCTCACCCACCTGGTGCAACCAACCAATCATTTCCCCAGTTGCTAGTGCAGACCCTGCTCGCAGCACCAATTGTTGTATGGTATCTAAAGACACTTGACACAGAGTCAGCTGCAGGTGAATCGAGGCGCAGTTTATTCAATACAAGTATGCCTACAGGGGATAGCACCCTCAGACTTCTCTAAGTGGCGACTCAAAGGTACATGGTTTATTTCATGTATTTATACTATTCTTGCAATAATGAATCATTTATTTATATTGTCTATATCTTCCACATCCAGTTGTGTTGTATCTGTAGTTATAGATAAATTTATAAGTAGTCACGGAATGACCTGATCTTTATCGCAAACTGAGCCAGCAGTTTATGCAAGAAATTATCTACGCTGGTGATTTATTACATTATCCAGGCAATCACTTATGTTAACCTGATCCAAAGGTCAGGCACAGTTTATCAGTCAGGCCCATAAATCAGTCATCAATTTATCTTAACCTGACCCAAAGAGACTCCAGACTGCTTCAACTCTACTGATACATTTACTTCAAACACTTTTAAATCTTATACCAGCAATTTGGTCAAGTGTGAGTATCCCAGGGTACACCACTTCAGGCCGTAACATTGCCCCCCAAGTCCAATTTACTGTTTGTGAGCTGGCCATTAACCGAGATATCAGCATTCCAGAGCGAGACTCCCGAAACTTTGACCTCACCCAAGAAGCATGGTTGTGTGTCCTCCAGGTGTGCTGTCTCGACTTCATGAATTCTCTTGGCATCTTCTGTGCATTTTGGTGTTTTGGATTTGAATAGATTGCCGTAGTGTCCTATTCAGTTACAATAAAAGGATTGGGCTAAAATTGCTGGATATTGATGGCATCTATAGGGTCACTTTGCTCTACAGCAATAGCATGGTCAATTAGGTTAGGTTATTGCTTCCCTTAGTCCAGAGTGTTCCTGTTTCTGCACTGTTTCACAGGTGGGCTTTATTTTGTACCACGTTTGCTTCCTCTCCTAAATCTATGTTGCAAACCAATTTCAGATTGCCTGACAATCAGGGTGACTTCCTCAAGGGTCAGACCATCCTTCGTTTGAAGCATATCTGAGAGAGTTTTGTCCTCCACCCCTCCTGATAGGTCTTATTAAGGGATTCATAATCTTAGTTAACTACTTGAAGGTATATACATGGATAAGTAAATGTCCAAGTTGGGAGCTGTCTCTATAAGTGCTTCTACACACAGTTCTGTCCAACACTATACTGACCCCTAGGTGGTTGCACATTGAGAGTGAAATACATTTTGGTTCATGAAAATGACTGAGTTCACCTCAGCCTCGTGAAAGGAAATATATGTGCAGTCAATGGCATCCTGTATTGTGGTGATATGCAGCACTGCAAATACACAAGGGGTTAATGTAAATACACTACAACTAAGTAAACACTAAAGGGAGCACCGGAGATGTAATGACATGCAGACATACAGCTAATAGAACATAGAACATAGAACAGTACAGCACAGAACAGGCCCTTCAGCCCTCGATGTTGTGCCGAGCAATGATCACCCTACTTAAACCCACGTAACCCGTATCCCAACAATCCCCCCATTAACCTTACACTACGGGCAATTTAGCATGGCCAATCCACCTAACCTGCACATCTTTGGACTGTGGGAGGAAACCGGAGCACCCGGAGGAAACCCACGCACACACGGGGAGGACGTGCAGACTCCACACAGACAATGACCCAGCCGGGAATCGAACCTGGGACCCTGGAGCTGTGAAGCATTGATGCTAACCACCATGCTACCGTGAGGCCCCATAATGAACACATAGAATAGGGCACGACCAATGGGCAGTCAAGACAGCCAGAGGTGACACTACCACAAGGGGGCATTACAAAACCCACATATAAAAGGATAGGACACACATGCTCTTTCTCTTTCCACAAGAGACACTTAGAGAGGACAGGGGCCGATCAGAAGCATCACACCCACCACGTGGCTTAGAGCAGACTGGTTAGATAGACTGAATTACTACAGCAAGATTAGCAGGAAAGTCGAATTAATTTAAGAACTGTGTTAATAGTTCAATAAACATATTGAACTCATTACAAAGTCTGAACCTTCCTTTGGCACAGCATACATCAAGGAAGCAGCTTATGCTACACGAAGAAGCATAACACAACATGTATCAAGAGGAAGCATGATATCCCTGACAACTCATGTGCTAACTCTGCCTTTTTATTCCTGACAAGAGAGAATGATGTGAAAGTGTCTCAGTGCATGTAGAGTGCCTTATGCAAACTGTAAACAGCAAACTGCAAGATGTTGCTGTATCGCCAGTAGCAGAATGGTTGCAGCTGGATAAGAAAATGTTAGGAGCCCTGGTCATCAGGACCAACACACTCAGGGCAGCGCGGTGGTGCAGTGGTTAGCATTGCTGCCTCACAGCGCCGAAGATCCCGCCCCGGGTCACTGTCGGTGTGGAGTTTGTACATTTTTATAGGGGCTGGTTTAGCTCAATAGGGGTTGGTTTAGCTCACTTGGCTAAATTGCTGGCTTTTAAAGCAGACCAAGCAGGCCAGCAGCACGGTTCGATTCCCGTACCAGCCTCCCCGAACAGGCGCCGGAATGTGGCGACTAGGGGCTTTTCACAGTAACTTCACTGAAGCCTACTCGTGACAATAAGCGATTTTCATTTTTCATTTTTCACACAACATCTATTTTTAACTTATTGTTCCATGGGCTGTGGGCATCGCCGGCAAGGCCTGCCTTTGTTTCCCATCCCTATTTACTCTTCTATTTGAGGTTGCGCTGTTATTGCTGCATTGGTTGGAAAGTTTCAGAAATGAATTCTAGTGAAGGGAAGACACAAACATTGACCATCACTGAGGTACAATCAAAAGGATTCAATGATTTTATGAATTACTAGTTAGAGAAAAACTCCCGAAAGAGGATTAGGCATCAAGTGGAGTGGTCAGAGAGAGTGAGGCCCAGCATGGAGCAGTCAGAGAGAGTGAGACCAAGCATGGAGCAGTCAGAGAGAGTGAGGCTTAGAGTGGAGTGGTCAGAGAGAGGGAGACCAAGCATGGAGCAGTCAGAGAGAGTGAGACTTAGAGTGGAGTGGTCAGAGAGAGGGAGACCAAGCATGGAGCAGTCAGAGAGAGTGAGGCTTAGAGTGGAGCGGTCAGAGAGAGTGAGACCAAGCATGGAGCAGCCAGAGAGAGTGAGGACCAGCATGGAGCAGTCAGAGAGAGCGAGGCTCAGAGTGGAGCGGTCAGAGAGAGTGAGGCCCAGCATGGAGCGGTCAGAGAGAGTGAGGCCCAGCATAGAGCGGTCAGAGCGAGTGAGGCCCAGCATGGAGCAGTCAGAGAGAATGAGGCCCAGCATAGACGGTCAGAGAGAGTGAGGTCAGGAGTGGAGCGGTCGGAGAGAATGAGGCCCAGCATGGAGCAGTCAGAGAGAGTGAGACCAAGCATGGAGCGGTCAGAGCGAGTGACGCCCAGCATGGAGCAGTCAGAGAGAGTGAGACCCAGCATGGAGCGGTCAGAGAGAGTGAGACCCAGCATGGAGCGGTCAGAGAGAGTGAGACCCAGCATGGAGCAGAGAGAGTGAGGCCCAGCATGGAGCGGTCAGAGAGAGTGAGGCCCAGCATAGACGGTCAGAGAGAGTGAGGTCAGGAGTGGAGCGGTCGGAGAGAATGAGGCACAGCATGGAGCAGTCAGAGAGAGTGAGACCCAGCATGGAGCGGTCAGAGCGAGTGACGCCCAGCATGGAGCAGTCAGAGAGAGTGAGACCCAGCATGGAGCGGTCAGAGAGAGTGAGACCCAGCATGGAGCGGTCAGAGAGAGTGAGACCCAGCATGGAGCGGTCAGAGAGAGTGAGGCCCAGCATGGAACGGTCAGAGAGAGTGAGACCCAGCATGGAGCGGTCAGAGAGAGTGAGACTGGGATGGAGCAGTCAGAGAGAATGAGGCCCAGCATGGAGCAGTCAGAGAGAGTGAGACCCAGCATGGAGCAGTCAGAGAGAGTGAGACTCAGCATGGAGCGATCAAGGAGAGTGAGACCCAGCATGGAGCGGTCAGAGAGAGTGAGACCCAGCATGGAGCGGTCAGAGAGAGTGAGACCCAGCATGGACCGGTTAGAGAGAGTGAGACCCAGCATGGAGCAGTCAGAGAGAATGAGGCCCAGCATGGAGCGGTCAGAGAGAGTGAGACTCAGCATGGAGCAGTTAGAGAGAGTGAGGCCCAGCATGGAGCAGTCAGAGAGAGTGAGACCCAGCATGGAGCGGTCAGAGAGAGTGAGACCCAGCATGGACCGGTTAGAGAGAGTGAGACCCAGCATGGAGCAGTCAGAGAGAATGAGGCCCAGCATGGAGCGGTCAGAGAGAATGAGGCCCAGCATGGAGCGGTCAGAGAGAGTGAGGCCAGCATGGAGCGGTCAGAGAGAATGAGGCCCAGCATGGAGCAGCCAGAGAGAGTGAGACCCAGCATGGAGCGGTCAGAGAGAGTGAGGCCCAGCATGGAGCGGTCAGAGAGAGTGAGGCCAGCATGGAGCGGTCAGAGAGAGTGAGGCCCAGCATGGAGCAGTCAGAGAGAGTGAGACTCAGCATGGAGCAGTCAGAGAGAGTGAGGGCCAGCATGGAGCGGTCAGAGAGAGTGAGACTCAGCATGGAGCGGTCAGAGAGAGTGAGACCCAGCATGGAGCGGTCAGAGAGAGTGAGACCCAGCATGGAGCGGTCAGAGAGAGTGAGACTGGGATGGAGCGGTCAGAAAGAGTGAGACTCAGCATGGAGCGGTCGGAGAGAGTGAGGGCCAGCATGGAGCAGTTAGAGAGAGTGAGGCCCAGCATGGAGCAGTCAGAGAGAGTGAGACCCAGCATGGAGCGGTCAGAGAGAGTGAGGCCCAGCATGGAGCGGTCAGAGAGAGTGAGGCCCAGCATGGAGCAGTCAGAGAGAGTGAGGGCCAGCATGGAGCAGTTAGAGAGAGTGAGGCCCAGCATGGAGCAGTCAGAGAGAGTGAGACCCAGCATGGAGCGGTCAGAGAGAGTGAGGCCCAGCATGGAGCGGTCAGAGAGAGTGAGGCCCAGCATGGAGCAGTCAGAGAGAATGAGGCCCAGCATGGAGCGGTCAGAGAGAGTGAGACTGGGAGTGGAGCGGTCAGAGAGAGTTAGACTGGGAGCGGTCAGAGAGAGTGAGACTGGGAGTGGAGCGGTCAGAGAGAGTGAGGCCCAGCATGGAGCGGTCAGAGAGAGTGAGACCCAGCATGGAGCAGTCAGAGAGAGTGAGGTCGGGAGTGGAGCGGTCAGAGAGAATGAGGCCCAGCATGGAGCAGTCAGAGAGAGTGAGGTCGGGAGTGGAGCGGTCAGAGAGAATGAGGCCCAGCATGGAGCGGTCAGAGAGAGTGAGGTCGGGAGTGGAGCGGTCAGAGCGAGTGAGGCCCAGCATGGAGCAGTCAGAGAGAGTGAGACCCAGCATGGAGCGGTCAGAGAGAGTGAGACCCAGCATGGAGCGGTCAGAGAGAGTGAGGCCCAGCATGGAGCGGTCAGAGAGAGTGAGACCCAGCATGGAGCGGTCAGAGAGAGTGAGACCAAGCATGGAGCAGTCAGAGAGAGTGAGGCTCAGAGTGGAGCGGTCAGAGAGAGTGAGGCCCAGCATGGAGCGGTCAGAGAGAGTGAGGCCCAGCATAGAGCGGTCAGAGCGAGTGAGGCCCAGCATGGAGCAGTCAGAGAGAATGAGGCCCAGCATAGAGCGGTCAGAGAGAGTGAGACCCAGCATGGAGCAGAGAGAGTGAGGCCCAGCATGGAGCGGTCAGAGAGAGTGAGGCCCAGCATAGACGGTCAGAGAGAGTGAGGTCAGGAGTGGAGCGGTCGGAGAGAATGAGGCCCAGCATGGAGCGGTCAGAGAGAGCGAGTCCCAGCATGGAGCGGTCAGAGAGAGTGAGGCCCAGAATGGACGGTCAGAGAGAATGAGGCCCAGCATGGACCGGTCAGAGAGAGTCAGGTCGGGAGTGGAGCGGTCAGAGAGAATGAGACTCAGCATAGAGCGGTCAGAGCGAGTGAGGCCCAGCATGGAGCGGTCAGAGAAAGTGAGGTTCAGTATGGAGCGGTCAGAGAGAGTGTGGCCCAACATGGAGCGGTCAGTAAAAGTGAGGCCCTGCATGGAGTGGTCAGAGAGACTGAGGCCCAGCATAGACGGTCAGAGAGAGTGAGGCCCAGCATGGAGCAGTCAGAGAGAGTGAGGGCCAGCATGGAGCAGTTAGAGAGAGTGAGGCCCAGCATGGAGCAGTCAGAGAGAGTGAGACCCAGCATGGAGCGGTCAGAGAGAGTGAGGCCCAGCATGGAGCGGTCAGAGAGAGTGAGGCCCAGCATGGAGCAGTCAGAGAGAATGAGGCCCAGCATGGAGCGGTCAGAGAGAGTGAGACTGGGAGTGGAGCGGTCAGAGAGAGTTAGACTGGGAGCGGTCAGAGAGAGTGAGACTGGGAGTGGAGCGGTCAGAGAGAGTGAGGCCCAGCATGGAGCGGTCAGAGAGAGTGAGACCCAGCATGGAGCAGTCAGAGAGAGTGAGGTCGGGAGTGGAGCGGTCAGAGAGAATGAGGCCCAGCATGGAGCAGTCAGAGAGAGTGAGGTCGGGAGTGGAGCGGTCAGAGAGAATGAGGCCCAGCATGGAGCAGTCAGAGAGAGTGAGGTCGGGAGTGGAGCGGTCAGAGAGAGTGAGGTCGGGAGTGGAGCGGTCAGAGCGAGTGAGGCCCAGCATGGAGCAGTCAGAGAGAGTGAGACCCAGCATGGAGCGGTCAGAGAGAGTGAGACCCAGCATGGAGCGGACAGAGAGAGTGAGGCCTAGCATGGAACGGTCAGAGAGAGTGAGACCCAGCATGGAGCGGTCAGAGAGAGTGAGACTGGGATGGAGCAGTCAGAGAGAATGAGGCCCAGCATGGAGCAGTCAGAGAGAGTGAGACCCAGCATGGAGCGGTCAGAGAGAGTGAGGCCCAGCATGGAGCGGTCAGAGAGAGTGAGACTCAGCATGGAGCGGTCAGAGAGAGTGAGGCCAGCATGGAGCGCTCAGAGAGAGTGAGGCCCAGCATGGAGCAGTCAGAGAGAGTGAGACTCAGCATGGAGCGGTCAAGGAGAGTGAGACCCAGCATGGAGCGGTCAGAGAGAGTGAGGCCCAGCATGGAGCAGTCAGAGAGAGTGAGACTCAGCATGGAGCGGTCAAGGAGAGTGAGACCCAGCATGGAGCGGTCAGAGAGAGTGAGGCCCAGCATAGACGGTCAGAGAGAGTGAGACTGGGATGGAGCAGTCAGAGAGAATGAGGCCCAGCATGGAGCGGTCAGAGAGAGTGAGACCCAGCATGGAGCGGTCAGAGAGAGTGAGACCCAGCATGGAGCAGTCAGAGAGAGTGAGACCCAGCATGGAGCGGTCAGAGAGAGTGAGACTGGGATGGAGCAGTCAGAGAGAATGAGGCCCAGCATGGAGCGGTCAGAGAGAGTGAGGCCCAGCATGGAGCGGTCAGAGAGAGTGAGACCCAGCATGGAGCGGTCAGAGAGAGTGAGACTGGGATGGAGCAGTCAGAGAGAATGAGGCCCAGCATGGAGCGGTCAGAGAGAGTGAGACTGGGATGGAGCGGTCAGAAAGAGTGAGACTCAGCATGGAGCGGTCGGAGAGAGTGAGGGCCAGCATGGAGCAGTTAGAGAGAGTGAGGCCCAGCATGGAGCAGTCAGAGAGAGTGAGACCCAGCATGGAGCGGTCAGAGAGAGTGAGGCCCAGCATGGAGCGGTCAGAGAGAGTGAGACCCAGCATGGAGCGGTCAGAGAGAGTGAGACTGGGATGGAGCGGTCAGAAAGAGTGAGACTCAGCATGGAGCGGTCGGAGAGAGTGAGGGCCAGCATGGAGCAGTTAGAGAGAGTGAGGCCCAGCATGGAGCAGTCAGAGAGAGTGAGACCCAGCATGGAGCGGTCAGAGAGAGTGAGGCCCAGCATGGAGCGGTCAGAGAGAGTGAGGCCCAGCATGGAGCAGTCAGAGAGAGTGAGGGCCAGCATGGAGCAGTTAGAGAGAGTGAGGCCCAGCATGGAGCAGTCAGAGAGAGTGAGACCCAGCATGGAGCGGTCAGAGAGAGTGAGGCCCAGCATGGAGCGGTCAGAGAGAGTGAGGCCCAGCATGGAGCAGTCAGAGAGAATGAGGCCCAGCATGGAGCGGTCAGAGAGAGTGAGACTGGGAGTGGAGCGGTCAGAGAGAGTTAGACTGGGAGCGGTCAGAGAGAGTGAGACTGGGAGTGGAGCGGTCAGAGAGAGTGAGGCCCAGCATGGAGCGGTCAGAGAGAGTGAGACTGGGAGTGGAGCGGTCAGAGAGAGTTAGACTGGGAGCGGTCAGAGAGAGTGAGACTGGGAGTGGAGCGGTCAGAGAGAGTTAGACTGGGAGCGGTCAGAGAGAGTGAGACTGGGAGTGGAGGGGTCAGAGAGAGTGAGACTGGGAGTGGAGGGGTCAGAGAGAGTGAGACTGGGAGTGGAGCGGTCAGAGAGAGTGAGACTGGGAGTGGAGAGGTCAGAGAGAGTGAGACTGGGAGCGGTCAGAGAGAGTTAGACTGGGAGTGGAGCAGTCAGAGAGAGTTAGACTGGGAGCGGTCAGAGAGAGTGAGACTGGGAGTGGAGCGGTCAGAGAGAGTGAGACTGGGAGTGGAGCGGTCAGAGAGAGTGAGACTGGGAGTGGAGCGGTCAGAGAGAGTGAGACTGGGAGCGGTCAGAGAGAGTGAGACTGGGAGTGGAGCGGTCAGAGAGAGTTAGACTGGGAGTGGAGCGGTCAGAGAGAGTTAGACTGGGAGTGGAGCGGTCAGAGAGAGTTAGACTGGGAGTGGAGAGGTCAGAGAGAGTGAGACTGGGAGTGGAGCGGTCAGAGAGAGTTAGACTGGGAGTGGAGAGGTCAGAGAGAGTGAGACTGGGAGTGGAGCGGTCAGAGAGAGTGAGACTGGGAGTGGAGAGGTCAGAGAGAGTGAGACTGGGAATGGAGCGGTCAGAGAGTGAGACACAGGATGGAGCGGTCAGAGAGAGTTAGACTGGGAGTGGAGCGGTCAGAGAGAGTTAGACTGGGAGTGGAGCGGTCAGAGAGAGTGAGACTGGGAATGGAGCGGTCAGAGAGAGTTAGACTGGGAGTGGAGCGGTCAGAGAGAGTTAGACTGGGAGTGGAGCGGTCAGAGAGAGTTAGACTGGGAGTGGAGCGGTCAGAGAGAGTGAGACTGGGAGCGGTCAGAGAGAGTGAGACTGGGAGTGGAGCGGTCAGAGAGAGTGAGACTGGGAGTGGAGCGGTCAGAGAGAGTTAGACTGGGAGCGGTCAGAGAGAGTGAGACTGGGAATGGAGCGGTCAGAGAGAGTTAGACTGGGAGCGGTCAGAGAGAGTGAGACTGGGAGTGGAGCGGTCAGAGAGAGTTAGACTGGGAGTGGAGCGGTCAGAGAGACTTAGACTGGGAGTGGAGCGGTCAGAGAGAGTTAGACTGGGAGTGGAGCAGTCAGAGAGAGTTAGACTGGGAGTGGAGCGGTCAGAGAGAGTGAGACTGGGAGTGGAGCGGTCAGAGAGAGTTAGACTGGGAGCGGAGCGGTCAGAGAGTTAGACTGGGAGTGGAGCGGTCAGAGAGAGTTAGACTGGGAGTGGAGCGGTCAGAGAGAGTGAGACTGGGAGTGGAGCGGTCAGAGAGAGTTAGACTGGGAGCGGTCAGAGAGAGTTAGACTGGGAGCGGAGCGGTCAGAGAGAGTTAGACTGGGAGTGGAGCAGTCAGAGAGAGTGAGACTGGGAGCGGTCAGAGAGAGTTAGACTGGGAGCGGAGCAGTCAGAGAGAGTGAGACTGGGAGCGGTCAGAGAGAGTTAGACTGGGAGCGGAGCGGTCAGAGAGAGTTAGACTGGGAGTGGAGCAGTCAGAGAGAGTTAGACTGGGAGCGGTCAGAGAGAGTGAGACTGGGAGCGGTCAGAGAGAGTTAGACTGGGAGCGGAGCGGTCAGAGAGAGTTAGACTGGGAGTGGAGCGGTCAGAGAGAGTTAGACTGGGAGCGGAGCAGTCAGAGAGAGTTAGACTGGGAGTGGAGCGGTCAGAGAGAGTTAGACTGGGAGCGGTCAGAGAGAGTTAGACTGGGAGTGGAGCGGTCAGAGAGAGTTAGACTGGGAGTGGAGCGGTCAGAGAGAGTTAGACTGGGAGCGGTCAGAGAGAGTTAGACTGGGAGTGGAGCGGTCAGAGAGAGTTAGACTGGGAGCGGAGCAGTCAGAGAGAGTTAGACTGGGAGTGGAGCGGTCAGAGAGAGTTAGACTGGGAGCGGTCAGAGAGAGTTAGACTGGGAGTGGAGCGGTCAGAGAGAGTGAGACTGGGAGCGGTCAGAGAGAGTGAGACTGGGAGCGGTCAGAGAGAGTTAGACTGGGAGCGGAGCGGTCAGAGAGAGTTGGACTGGGAGTGGAGCGGTCAGAGAGAGTTAGACTGGGAGCGGAGCAGTCAGAGAGAGTTAGACTGGGAGTGGAGCGGTCAGAGAGAGTTAGACTGGGAGTGGAGCAGTCAGAGAGAGTTAGACTGGGAGCGGTCAGAGAGAGTGAGACTGGGAGCGGTCAGAGAGAGTTAGACTGGGAGCGGAGCGGTCAGAGAGAGTTAGACTGGGAGTGGAGCGGTCAGAGAGAATGAGGCCCAGCATGGAGCGGTCAGAGAGAGTGAGACCCAGCATGGAGCGGTCAGAGAGAGTGAGACTGGGATGGAGCGGTCAGAAAGAGTGAGACTCAGCATGGAGCGGTCGGAGAGAGTGAGGGCCAGCATGGAGCAGTTAGAGAGAGTGAGGCCCAGCATGGAGCAGTCAGAGAGAGTGAGACCCAGCATGGAGCGGTCAGAGAGAGTGAGGCCCAGCATGGAGCGGTCAGAGAGAGTGAGACCCAGCATGGAGCGGTCAGAGAGAGTGAGACTGGGATGGAGCAGTCAGAGAGAATGAGGCCCAGCATGGAGCGGTCAGAGAGAGTGAGACCCAGCATGGAGCGGTCAGAGAGAGTGAGACTGGGATGGAGCGGTCAGAAAGAGTGAGACTCAGCATGGAGCAGTTAGAGAGTGTGAGGCCCAGCATGGAGCAGTCAGAGAGAGTGAGACCCAGCATGGAGCAGTTAGAAAGAGTGAGACTCAGCATGGAGCGGTCGGAGAGAGTGAGGCCCAGCATGGAGCGGTCGGAGAGAGTGAGGGCCAGCATGGAGCAGTTAGAGAGAGTGAGGCCCAGCATGGAGCAGTCAGAGAGAGTGAGACCCAGCATGGAGCGGTCAGAGAGAGTGAGGCCCAGCATGGAGCGGTCAGAGAGAGTGAGGCCCAGCATGGAGCAGTCAGAGAGAGTGAGGGCCAGCATGGAGCAGTTAGAGAGAGTGAGGCCCAGCATGGAGCAGTCAGAAAGAGTGAGACCCAGCATGGAGCGGTCAGAGAGAGTGAGGCCCAGCATGGAGCGGTCAGAGAGAGTGAGGCCCAGCATGGAGCAGTCAGAGAGAGTGAGGCCCAGCATGGAGCGGTCAGAGAGAGTGAGACTGGGAGTGGAGCGGTCAGAGAGAGTTAGACTGGGAGCGGTCAGAGAGAGTGAGACTGGGAGTGGAGCGGTCAGAGAGAGTGTGGCCCAGCATGGAGCGGTCAGAGAGAGTGAGACTGGGAGTGGAGCGGTCAGAGAGAGTTAGACTGGGAGCGGTCAGAGAGAGTGAGACTGGGAGTGGAGCGGTCAGAGAGAGTTAGACTGGGAGCGGTCAGAGAGAGTGAGACTGGGAGTGGAGGGGTCAGAGAGAGTGAGACTGGGAGTGGAGGGGTCAGAGAGAGTGAGACTGGGAGTGGAGCGGTCAGAGAGAGTGAGACTGGGAGTGGAGAGGTCAGAGAGAGTGAGACTGGGAGCGGTCAGAGAGAGTTAGACTGGGAGTGGAGCAGTCAGAGAGAGTTAGACTGGGAGCGGTCAGAGAGAGTGAGACTGGGAGTGGAGCGGTCAGAGAGAGTGAGACTGGGAGTGGAGCGGTCAGAGAGAGTGAGACTGGGAGTGGAGCGGTCAGAGAGAGTGAGACTGGGAGCGGTCAGAGAGAGTGAGACTGGGAGTGGAGCGGTCAGAGAGAGTTAGACTGGGAGTGGAGCGGTCAGAGAGAGTTAGACTGGGAGTGGAGCGGTCAGAGAGAGTTAGACTGGGAGTGGAGAGGTCAGAGAGAGTGAGACTGGGAGTGGAGCGGTCAGAGAGAGTTAGACTGGGAGTGGAGAGGTCAGAGAGAGTGAGACTGGGAGTGGAGCGGTCAGAGAGAGTGAGACTGGGAGTGGAGCGGTCAGAGAGAGTGAGACTGGGAGCGGAGCGGTCAGAGAGAGTTAGACTGGGAGTGGAGCAGTCAGAGAGAGTTAGACTGGGAGCGGTCAGAGAGAGTGAGACTGGGAGCGGTCAGAGAGAGTTAGACTGGGAGCGGAGCGGTCAGAGAGAGTTAGACTGGGAGCGGAGCGGTCAGAGAGAGTTAGACTGGGAGTGGAGCAGTCAGAGAGAGTTAGACTGGGAGCGGTCAGAGAGAGTGAGACTGGGAGCGGTCAGAGAGAGTTAGACTGGGAGCGGAGCGGTCAGAGAGAGTTAGACTGGGAGTGGAGCGGTCAGAGAGAGTTAGACTGGGAGCGGAGCAGTCAGAGAGAGTTAGACTGGGAGTGGAGCAGTCAGAGAGAGTTAGACTGGGAGCGGTCAGAGAGAGTTAGACTGGGAGTGGAGCGGTCAGAGAGAGTTAGACTGGGAGTGGAGCGGTCAGAGAGAGTTAGACTGGGAGCGGTCAGAGAGAGTTAGACTGGGAGTGGAGCGGTCAGAGAGAGTTAGACTGGGAGCGGAGCAGTCAGAGAGAGTTAGACTGGGAGTGGAGCGGTCAGAGAGAGTTAGACTGGGAGCGGTCAGAGAGAGTTAGACTGGGAGTGGAGCGGTCAGAGAGAGTGAGACTGGGAGCGGTCAGAGAGAGTGAGACTGGGAGCGGTCAGAGAGAGTTAGACTGGGAGCGGAGCGGTCAGAGAGAGTTAGACTGGGAGTGGAGCGGTCAGAGAGAGTTAGACTGGGAGTGGAGCGGTCAGAGAGAGTGAGACTGGGAGCGGTCAGAGAGAGTGAGACTGGGAGTGGAGCGGTCAGAGAGAGTGAGACTGGGAGTGGAGCGGTCAGAGAGAGTTAGACTGGGAGCGGTCAGAGAGAGTGAGACTGGGAATGGAGCGGTCAGAGAGAGTTAGACTGGGAGCGGTCAGAGAGAGTGAGACTGGGAGTGGAGCGGTCAGAGAGAGTTAGACTGGGAGTGGAGCGGTCAGAGAGACTTAGACTGGGAGTGGAGCGGTCAGAGAGAGTTAGACTGGGAGTGGAGCAGTCAGAGAGAGTTAGACTGGGAGTGGAGCGGTCAGAGAGAGTGAGACTGGGAGTGGAGCGGTCAGAGAGAGTTAGACTGGGAGCGGAGCGGTCAGAGAGAGTTAGACTGGGAGTGGAGCGGTCAGAGAGAGTTAGACTGGGAGTGGAGCGGTCAGAGAGAGTGAGACTGGGAGTGGAGCGGTCAGAGAGAGTTAGACTGGGAGCGGTCAGAGAGAGTTAGACTGGGAGCGGAGCGGTCAGAGAGAGTTAGACTGGGAGTGGAGCAGTCAGAGAGAGTGAGACTGGGAGCGGTCAGAGAGAGTTAGACTGGGAGCGGAGCAGTCAGAGAGAGTGAGACTGGGAGCGGTCAGAGAGAGTTAGACTGGGAGCGGAGCGGTCAGAGAGAGTTAGACTGGGAGTGGAGCAGTCAGAGAGAGTTAGACTGGGAGCGGTCAGAGAGAGTGAGACTGGGAGCGGTCAGAGAGAGTTAGACTGGGAGCGGAGCGGTCAGAGAGAGTTAGACTGGGAGTGGAGCGGTCAGAGAGAGTTAGACTGGGAGCGGAGCAGTCAGAGAGAGTTAGACTGGGAGTGGAGCGGTCAGAGAGAGTTAGACTGGGAGCGGTCAGAGAGAGTTAGACTGGGAGTGGAGCGGTCAGAGAGAGTTAGACTGGGAGTGGAGCGGTCAGAGAGAGTTAGACTGGGAGCGGTCAGAGAGAGTTAGACTGGGAGTGGAGCGGTCAGAGAGAGTTAGACTGGGAGCGGAGCAGTCAGAGAGAGTTAGACTGGGAGTGGAGCGGTCAGAGAGAGTTAGACTGGGAGCGGTCAGAGAGAGTTAGACTGGGAGTGGAGCGGTCAGAGAGAGTGAGACTGGGAGCGGTCAGAGAGAGTGAGACTGGGAGCGGTCAGAGAGAGTTAGACTGGGAGCGGAGCGGTCAGAGAGAGTTGGACTGGGAGTGGAGCGGTCAGAGAGAGTTAGACTGGGAGCGGAGCAGTCAGAGAGAGTTAGACTGGGAGTGGAGCGGTCAGAGAGAGTTAGACTGGGAGTGGAGCAGTCAGAGAGAGTTAGACTGGGAGCGGTCAGAGAGAGTGAGACTGGGAGCGGTCAGACAGAGTTAGACTGGGAGCGGAGCGGTCAGAGAGAGTTAGACTGGGAGTGGAGCGGTCAGAGAGAATGAGGCCCAGCATGGAGCGGTCAGAGAGAGTGAGACCCAGCATGGAGCGGTCAGAGAGAGTGAGACTGGGATGGAGCGGTCAGAAAGAGTGAGACTCAGCATGGAGCGGTCGGAGAGAGTGAGGGCCAGCATGGAGCAGTTAGAGAGAGTGAGGCCCAGCATGGAGCAGTCAGAGAGAGTGAGACCCAGCATGGAGCGGTCAGAGAGAGTGAGGCCCAGCATGGAGCGGTCAGAGAGAGTGAGACCCAGCATGGAGCGGTCAGAGAGAGTGAGACTGGGATGGAGCAGTCAGAGAGAATGAGGCCCAGCATGGAGCGTCAGAGAGAGTGAGACCCAGCATGGAGCGGTCAGAGAGAGTGAGACTGGGATGGAGCGGTCAGAAAGAGTGAGACTCAGCATGGAGCAGTTAGAGAGTGTGAGGCCCAGCATGGAGCAGTCAGAGAGAGTGAGACCCAGCATGGAGCAGTTAGAAAGAGTGAGACTCAGCATGGAGCGGTCGGAGAGAGTGAGGCCCAGCATGGAGCGGTCGGAGAGAGTGAGGGCCAGCATGGAGCAGTTAGAGAGAGTGAGGCCCAGCATGGAGCAGTCAGAGAGAGTGAGACCCAGCATGGAGCGGTCAGAGAGAGTGAGGCCCAGCATGGAGCGGTCAGAGAGAGTGAGGCCCAGCATGGAGCAGTCAGAGAGAGTGAGGGCCAGCATGGAGCAGTTAGAGAGAGTGAGGCCCAGCATGGAGCAGTCAGAAAGAGTGAGACCCAGCATGGAGCGGTCAGAGAGAGTGAGGCCCAGCATGGAGCGGTCAGAGAGAGTGAGGCCCAGCATGGAGCAGTCAGAGAGAATGAGGCCCAGCATGGAGCGGTCAGAGAGAGTGAGACTGGGAGTGGAGCGGTCAGAGAGAGTTAGACTGGGAGCGGTCAGAGAGAGTGAGACTGGGAGTGGAGCGGTCAGAGAGAGTGTGGCCCAGCATGGAGCGGTCAGAGAGAGTGAGACTGGGAGTGGAGCGGTCAGAGAGAGTTAGACTGGGAGCGGTCAGAGAGAGTGAGACTGGGAGTGGAGCGGTCAGAGAGAGTTAGACTGGGAGCGGTCAGAGAGAGTGAGACTGGGAGTGGAGGGGTCAGAGAGAGTGAGACTGGGAGTGGAGGGGTCAGAGAGAGTGAGACTGGGAGTGGAGCGGTCAGAGAGAGTGAGACTGGGAGTGGAGAGGTCAGAGAGAGTGAGACTGGGAGCGGTCAGAGAGAGTTAGACTGGGAGTGGAGCAGTCAGAGAGAGTTAGACTGGGAGCGGTCAGAGAGAGTGAGACTGGGAGTGGAGCGGTCAGAGAGAGTGAGACTGGGAGTGGAGCGGTCAGAGAGAGTGAGACTGGGAGTGGAGCGGTCAGAGAGAGTGAGACTGGGAGCGGTCAGAGAGAGTGAGACTGGGAGTGGAGCGGTCAGAGAGAGTTAGACTGGGAGTGGAGCGGTCAGAGAGAGTTAGACTGGGAGTGGAGCGGTCAGAGAGAGTTAGACTGGGAGTGGAGAGGTCAGAGAGAGTGAGACTGGGAGTGGAGCGGTCAGAGAGAGTTAGACTGGGAGTGGAGAGGTCAGAGAGAGTGAGACTGGGAGTGGAGCGGTCAGAGAGAGTGAGACTGGGAGTGGAGAGGTCAGAGAGAGTGAGACTGGGAGCGGAGCGGTCAGAGAGAGTTAGACTGGGAGTGGAGCAGTCAGAGAGAGTTAGACTGGGAGCGGTCAGAGAGAGTGAGACTGGGAGCGGTCAGAGAGAGTTAGACTGGGAGCGGAGCGGTCAGAGAGAGTTAGACTGGGAGCGGAGCGGTCAGAGAGAGTTAGACTGGGAGTGGAGCAGTCAGAGAGAGTTAGACTGGGAGCGGTCAGAGAGAGTGAGACTGGGAGCGGTCAGAGAGAGTTAGACTGGGAGCGGAGCGGTCAGAGAGAGTTAGACTGGGAGTGGAGCGGTCAGAGAGAGTTAGACTGGGAGCGGAGCAGTCAGAGAGAGTTAGACTGGGAGTGGAGCAGTCAGAGAGAGTTAGACTGGGAGCGGTCAGAGAGAGTTAGACTGGGAGTGGAGCGGTCAGAGAGAGTTAGACTGGGAGTGGAGCGGTCAGAGAGAGTTAGACTGGGAGCGGTCAGAGAGAGTTAGACTGGGAGTGGAGCGGTCAGAGAGAGTTAGACTGGGAGCGGAGCAGTCAGAGAGAGTTAGACTGGGAGTGGAGCGGTCAGAGAGAGTTAGACTGGGAGCGGTCAGAGAGAGTTAGACTGGGAGTGGAGCGGTCAGAGAGAGTGAGACTGGGAGCGGTCAGAGAGAGTGAGACTGGGAGCGGTCAGAGAGAGTTAGACTGGGAGCGGAGCGGTCAGAGAGAGTTAGACTGGGAGTGGAGCGGTCAGAGAGAGTTAGACTGGGAGCGGAGCAGTCAGAGAGAGTTAGACTGGGAGTGGAGCGGTCAGAGAGAGTTAGACTGGGAGTGGAGCAGTCAGAGAGAGTTAGACTGGGAGCGGTCAGAGAGAGTGAGACTGGGAGCGGTCAGAGAGAGTTAGACTGGGAGCGGAGCGGTCAGAGAGAGTTAGACTGGGAGTGGAGCGGTCAGAGAGAATGAGGCCCAGCATGGAGCGGTCAGAGAGAGTGAGACCCAGCATGGAGCGGTCAGAGAGAGTGAGACTGGGATGGAGCGGTCAGAAAGAGTGAGACTCAGCATGGAGCGGTCGGAGAGAGTGAGGGCCAGCATGGAGCAGTTAGAGAGAGTGAGGCCCAGCATGGAGCAG